>NC_090440.1:1638577508-1638884146 GCF_031143425.1 Pleurodeles waltl | reverse complement strand
AAAAAACAGGACTACATGTCAACGTTAGATCTAAAGGATGCATATTTCCACATACCCATACATCCTTCTCACAGGAAATACTTAAGGTTTGTAATTCAGGGCCTGCATTACCAATTCAAGGTGTTACCATTCGGGATAACAGCAGCCCCAAGGGTATTCACAAAATGCCTTGCAGTAGTAGCCGCTCATATAAGGAGACAGCACATGCACGTATTCCCATACTTAGACGATTGGTTAATAAAAACCAGCACTCAGCAACAGTGTCTTCAACACACACAATACGTTATAGAAACTCTACACAAACTAGGGTTCTCTATAAATTACCAAAAATCACATCTACAACCATCCCAAATACAACAATACTTGGGAGCAACACTCAATACACAAAAAGCGATTGCCACTCCAAGTCCACAAAGGGTACAAGCGTTCCAGAATATAATACTAAACATACAGCCAAACCAACACTACCAAGTGAGGTTTGTAATGAAACTTCTAGGCATGTCTTCATGCATAGCCATTGTCCCAAACGCAAGACTACACATGCGGCCCTTACAACAGTGCCTAGCAAGACCATGGACACAAGCACAGGGTCAACTCCAAGATCTAGTGTTGTTAGACCGCCAGACACACTTCTCGCTTCAATGGTGGAACCCTATAAATTTAAACCAAGGGTGGCCATTCCAAGACCCAGTTCCTCAATACGTGATCACAACAGATGCTTCCAAGATGGGGTGGGGAGCACACCTCAGCCAGCACAGTAGACGGGGACAATGGAGCGTCCACAACAAAAACAACTGCACATAAATCATTGAGAACTGTTGGCAGTATTCCTAGCACTGAAAGCATTTCAACCACTGATAGCCCACAAACACATTCTTGTCAAAACAGACAACATGACGACAATGTATTACCTCAACAAGCAAGGAGGGACACACTTGTCACAACTGTGCCTCTTAGCACAGAAAATTGGGCATTGGGCAATTCACAATCACATTTGCCTGAGAGCACAATACATCCCAGCTATTCAAAACCAGTTAGCTGACAATCTCAGTCGAGAACACACGAATGGGAAATTCATCCCCAGATCCTACAAGATTACTTTCAACGTTGGGGAACACCAAAAATAGACCTATTCGCAACAAAGGAAAACGCAAAATGCCTAAACTTCGCGCCCAGGTACCCACACCCTCTGTCCAAGGGCAATGTGTTATGGATGAGTTGGTCAGGGATATTTGCTTACGCTTTTCCCCCTCTCCCACTCATTCCTTATCTGGTAAACAAGCGGAGTCAAAACAGACTCAAACTAATACTCATAGCACCAACCTGGGCTCACCAACCGTCGTACACAACACTGCTGGACCTATCAGTAGTACCTCATGTCAAATTACCAAACAGACCAGACCTGTTAACTCAACACAAAGAGATCAGACACCCGAATCCAGCATCGCTCAATCTAGCAATCTGGCTCCTAAAGTCTTGGACACTTAGACCTTACACAAGAATGTATGGAGGTCATTAAACAAGCTAGGAAACCTACTACAAGACATTGTTATGCAAACAAATGGAAAAGATTTGTTTACTACTGCCACAATAATCAAATTCAACCACTACATGCTTCCGCAAAAAACATTGTAAGTTACTTATTACACTTACAGAAATCTAAACTAGCATTCTCTTCTATTAAAATACATCTCACAGCAATATCTGCCTATCTGCAGAATACACATTTTACATCGCTTTTTAGAATCCCAGTTATCAAAGCATTTACGGAGGGATTAAAAAGAATCATACCGCTGAGAATACCACCAGTACCTTCGTGGAACCTTAACATTGTATTAACACGACTCATGGGACCACCATTTAAACCCCTGCACTCTTGTGAAATGCAATACTTAACTTGGAAGGTAGCCTTCCTAATAGCTTTCACATCTCTTAGAAGAGTAAGTGAGATACAAGCATTCACTATACAAGAACCCTTTATACAAATACATAAACATAAAGTGGTTCTCCGTACAAACCCCAAGTTCTTACCAAAGGTTATATCACCATTCCACCTAAACCAAACAGTGGAACTCCCAATCTTCTTTCCACAGCCAGACTCAGTAGCCGAAAGAGCCTTACATACATTAGACATTAAAGGAGCACTAATGTATTACATGGACAGAACAAAACTGTTTCGCAAAACAAAACAATTGTTTGTAGCCTTCCAAAAACCTCATGCAGGAAATCCTATATCCAAACAAGGCATTGCCAGATGGATAGTGAAATGTATTCAAACCTGCTATATTAAAGCAAAAAGAGATCTACCTATTACACCAAAGGCACATTCCACTAGGAAAAATGGCGCCACAATGGCTTTTCTTGGGAATATACCTATGACAGAAATTTGTAAGGCAGCCACATGGTCTACGCCTCATACATTCACAAAACATTACTGTGTAGATGTGTTAACAACACAACAAGCCACAGTAGGACAGGCTGTATTACGAACATTATTTCAGACAACTTCAACTCCTACAGGCTAAGCCACCGCTTTTGGGGAGATTACTGCTTACTAGTCTATGCACAGCATGTGTATCTGCAGCTACACATGCCATCAAACGGAAAATGTCTCTTACCCAGTGTACATCTGTTCGTGGCATGAGACGCTGCAGAGTCACATGCGCCCTCCCACCTCCCCGGGAGCCTGTAGCTGTTTCAAGTTGAATGAAAATTGTAAATTTGTAAATAAATACTATTTTAATTAACATTATGTACATACATACTTACTCCATTGCATGGGCACATTTACTATATTCACAACTCATACCTCACCCTCTGCGGGGAAAACAATCTAAGATGGAGTCTACGTCCATGCGCAATGGAGCCGAAAGGGAGGAGTTCTCGTGACTCGAAAAGACTTCTTAGAAGAAAAACAACTTGTAACACTCCGAGCCTAACACTAGATGGCAGGATAATGCACAGTATGTGAATCTGCAGCGTCTCATGCCACGAACAGATGTACACTGGGTAAGTGACATTTTCTATATATAGATATAGATATATATAATCTATGTGTGTGTGTGTATATATAAATAAATGTATGTGTATATATGCGTGTGTGTGTGTATATATATATATATATATATATATATATGTGTGTGTGTGTGTAGCTGCAGATACAGTACACATGCTTTGTATAAGTCTGCCATCTAGTATTGGGCTCGGAGTGTTACAAGTTGTTTTTCTTCAAAGAAGCTTTTTCTTGTCACAAGATTGAGTAACTCCTCCTCTTGGTGATAATGCGCATGGGCATTGAGTCCTTTGTTAGATTATTTTCTTTCGCCGTCTGGTTCGGACGTGTTTCCTCTTGCTCCGGTAGATCTCTGTTCGGTACTATATGAACTTCTCTCTTCTTGCTGTTAACGTCTGTATCATTTTCAATCGCGTTTTTCTCACTTAGTCGATCCGATTGCAATCGTCAGGATCGATTATGCCCTTTTTGGGCAACCGCGCCCTTCTCGGGCCTACTTCGACTCGTAGTTGTCGAATGATGTCAGGCTGAAGGAACGGCCTCCGTTTCGCTTTTGCCCTCGGTGTGCAACTTCTGTCTTTCTCCAGACCACCGGGAGGAAAGCTGTGAAACGTGTCTCTCTTTCCATTCGAAGAAAACTCTGAGGGATTGAAGAGCGCTTCGTTTGAAGATGGCGTCCAAGTTGTCGGAACAAACGCCCAACATTTTCAGAGAAGAACAAGCTCAGACTGCAGTTTCCATCGCAGACTCTGATTCAGACTCTGACTTGGATGGGGACAGCCAATTGATTCCAGAGGCCCAGGACGCGAGTACATCAGCCCCTTCTCATCACCTAAAGGCAACCAAAAAGACATCAGCACTGGTCTTGGGTCCACCACTGCTTGCTGGCCATGGTCGGACCCAAAAAATACATACCGATGACCAACCCTCGGGTTTGGCACCGAAGCTGACCAAAGTGCATTGGTTGCCGACCGAACAGCGTTCCACACCGGTTTCGGGATCGAGTTGAATAGCGGAGACCTCCACTTCGGAGTTGAAAACACTACCATACATTTTGGAGCCGACATTCTCGGCCCGACTAAAACATTCAGTCTTCAAACTTTCTGAGATAAAACCTGGGGTGGGGGTGTGGTGGGGGGAAATAAGTTCCAACTACTGAGGAGTCTTCAGAAAAAAGGCCCATACTTTAAGTGATGGACGCTAAGCAGCTCAAAATCCAAATCCATAAAGACACTTGAAGGATTATTGCTTCTCCTCCTTCTACAACTAAAAGGAAGTTAACTTTCCAAGAGACTTTAGAAGCTGGGCCTTCACCTGCTACGATATTCAAGCATAAGGAGAAACCAAAGGCAGTACATCAGTGTAGGAAGCTGGTTCTGTATATATTATCTAAAAAAGAGAGATAGTGTGCACAGACTCCTGGGGTCCCCTTACAGCTTGATAGTAGCAATAATAGATAATACTAATGCTCTATTTGTGGTAGTGTGGTCGAGCAGTTAGGCTTATCAGAGAGTAGTGTTAAGCATTTGTTGTAAACACACACACAGGCAATACATGAGAACACTCTCAGTGACTTAACTCCAGGCCAATAAGTTTTCATATAGAAGAATATTCTTTTCTTAACTGCAATTTGAATCCTGTGGTTCTAAAATAAGTTAAGTACATAAATTGTAAGGTACTTGGCATAGGTAAATATAGGACTTAGAATAAAAACAGTAATGTACTTGGTTTGGCATAGAATGGCAATAAGCTATTTTAAAAGTGTACACTGTGCAAAATTCAACAGTTCGTGGGGGAGGTAAGTAAAGGTTAGTTTGTCAGGTAAGTAAAGCACTTACAAGTTCAGTCTCCGGGGCATAGGCAGCCCACTGTTGGGGGTTCAAGTTAACCTCAAACACCCAGCAACACAGGGGCGGTCAGGTGCAGAAGTCCGAGGGGCCCAAATAACAAGTGCCTATGGAGACTAGGGGTGCTCCGGTTCCAGTCTGCTGGCAGGTAAGTACCTGTGTCCTCAGGGAGCAGACAAGGGGGGTTTTGTAGAGCACTGGGGAGGGGGAGGGGGGTCAAACAGGCACACAAAATACACCCTCAGTGGCACAGGGGCGTCCGGTTGCAGTGTGCAAACAAAGCGTTTGGTTTTGTATTGGAATCAATGGGGGACCCAGGGTCACTCTGGTGATTCAGGCAGGGCACAGGGGGGCGTCTCGGGCCAGCCACGCCTGGGCAAGGATGAGGGCCGCCTGCTGGTCACTCCTACACCAGTAGTTGCTTCCTCTCGGGCCTGGGGGCTGTGGGTGCAGTGTATCTTCCAGGCGTCGGGTTCTTTGTTACTGGGAAGTCGCAGTTCGGGGGTCCTCTGGATTCTCTCTGCAGGCGTTGTCATGGGGGTGCAGGGAGGTCGTCTCAGGGTGGACACGTCATTGGAGTCGCCTGGGGGTTCTCTCTGTGGTGCTGGTTTCTCTGGACATGGGCTGGGGGCGTTGGGTGCAGAGTGTTGGACTCACGCTTCAGGAGTGATGTGGGAGTCCCTTTAAAGATGGTTTCTTCTTTGTTGCTTTGGACAGAGCCGCTGTCCATGGGAGTTTTTTGGTCCTTTGGAATTGCAGGGCAGTCCTCTTAGTCGTCAGAGGTCGCTGGGCCTGCAGGATGCGTCGCTGTTGCAGGCTCTTTGAATCTGGAGACAGGCCGGTAGGGCTGGGGCCAAAGCAGTTGTCGCCTCCTTCTCTGCGGGCTTTTCAGGTCAGCAGTCCTTCTTGTTAGGTCGTCAGGAATCTGATTTCCTGGGTTCACGGTCGCCCCTAAATACCAGATTCAGGGGTGTGTTTAGTGCTGGAGGGCAGTAGCCAATGGCTATTGTCCCTGATGGTGACTACACCCTCCTTGTGCCTCCTCCCTTTTGGAAGGGGAGCACATCCCTAATCCTATTGGGCTACATCCTCCATGACAAGATGGAGGATTTTCTAAGGAAGAGGTCACCTCAGCTCTGGACACCTTAGGGGCTGTCCTTGCTGGAGGGTGACTCCTCCTTGTTTTTCTCATTAACTCCTCTGGAAAAGTGGGGGCTCTGTCCAGGGGGGGCAGGCATCTCCACTCGCTGGGGCGTTGTAACACCAGACTTGAGCCTTTGAGGCTCACCGCCAGGTGTTACAGTTCCTGCGGGGGGAGTTGGAAGCACCTCCACCCAGGACGGGCTTTGTTCCAGATCACAGAGTGCACAAAGGCACTCTCACCCCATGTGGCCAGAACCTAGTCTGGAAGTGGCAGGCTGGTAGAGACTGGTCAGCCTAGCACTAGCAGTTGGGCTGGCATGCAGGGGCATCTCTAAGATGCCCTCTGTGTGCATTTTTCAATAAACCCCAGACTGGCATCAGTGTGGATTTATTGTGCTGAGTCGTTTGATACCAAACTTCTCGTATTCAGTGTAGCCATTATGGAACTGTGGAGTTGGTGTTTGACAAAGTCCCAGACCATATACTCTTTATGGCTACCCTGCACTTACAATATCTAAGAATTGGCTTAGACACTGTAGGGGCATAGTGCTCATGCAGCTATGCCCTCACCTGTGGTATAGTGCACCCTGCCTTAGGGCTGTAAAGCCTGCTAGAGGGGTGAATTACCTATGCCACAGGCAGTGGGTTGTGGGTATGGCACTCTGAGGGGAGTGCCATGTCGACTTAGTCTTTTTCTCCCCACCAGCACACACAAGCTGCATGGCAGTGTGCATGTGCTGAGTGAGGGGGGTCCCTAGGGTGGTATAATACATGCTGCAGCCCTTAGAGACCTTCCCTGGCCACAAGGCACTTGATACCAGGGGTACCTTTTTACAGGGGACATATCTGTGTGCCAGGGCTGTGCCAATTGTGGAGACAAAGGTACAGTTTTAGGGAATGAACACTGGTGCTGTGGCCTGGTTAGCAGTGTCCCAGCACACTTTCAATCAAAGCTGGCATCGACAATAGGCAAAACGTTAGAGGGTACCCATGCCAACAGTGCCATTTTCCTACACCTTCCTTTTCAGGTCTTCTACGTCCAGAATCCTTCCCTGGGTTCCACCGGCCTGGTCCACGGGTCGCAACAGCAGCTGGACAACCAAGTTCTCTTTTGACTTCAGCTAGGGTTTCTGATGTCCTTTTACCCCACTGCATTCTGGTCCCCTTGTGTAGGTACTCCTGTCTTATGGGTATCCTTAGGTCAGGACTCTCTCCAACCTTCCTCCTGTCTCTGGGTTTCCTCATGGTCCACTGGGAAGAGTTCTGAAACCTCATGTATTCCAAACATGACTTCTCTGTGTTAGTCTATGGGACGACCAGGTAGGTAACCACTGTGGATCTGGTTGCTGGGGACACTTGCTGTACTTACCTCTGGTGTTTTTCATTTTTCTCTACCTACTAGCTAACTGCCACACTTACCTTGGTTGGGTTCACTATTTCACATTGTAATTACATTGTAAATGGTTGGCCCGTCCCCTCATAGGGCCCTGTATTCTATTTCTGCTTGTTATTTGGTGTATATATTTTTTGTGCAGATATCTCCAAAGCAGGATATACCAATGCTAGTCTAGTAGTAGTGCTTCAATAAAGAATCCTTAATTTTTGCAGCTTTTGTGTGGTTCATTCGTGTGTGGGTGTTACTGTCTACTACTGTGGTACTGTAAGTGCTTTCCATTCCTCCTGGATCATCTTCAGCTGCTCACCTCAGCTGTCCCTAGAGAGCTTTTGGTATCTGGACATCTAAACACGATCTCTAAGGTTTGCCTAGACTCAGTGTAGGGTGCTACACCATAGGTGTACACCATGACCTGAGTCAGCCTCCTGCAATGGTGGTGCAGCAGTGGGCTACGACGCTTGCATTGCTTTACCATTTGGTCAGCATTGACTTTCCATAAGAAAGATCACTACTAAGTTTGGTTATACTCTACACTAATAACTTCAGGAACTTCTAACCTTTTTGTTTGGGTAGTCAGGGGTCTAGCACAGCCCTTTATTCAAACTTTTAAAGTTTACACCTTTAGACTAGGTAGGCACACTACCTACACTACTCTAACACTAAGTCCTTAGTTGCCAGAGCTTGCCAGACTTAGGTGTCTAGTTATGGAGGTCTTAAGTTCCAGGAACCTAGGACCCTATGTACAGCTAGGAAACTTAGGACACCTAGTAACCCTACAAAAGCTGTTCTCTTAGACTTATTTATTCAGGTCAGGATGACACTCGGAATCCTGATGGGGAAAGAGAAATAGATGAGGAGGGTGAACCACCAGTGTTGGAAACAGACGTTCCAGCTACTTCCTATGGCCACACTGGACTGAACCATGAGGATTCTAGAAAGAACTTTGAATGTGCAAAGAGCTGTGCTGGTAGCACAAGAGGGGGGTCATAGTAGTAGGCCCGCTTTTTATCCGCCTGCGTTGGTCCGAAGGGTATCCAGGAGGGGTAGATCCTCCTCATCCTAATCTTCCCTTGCCTCAGCATCTTCTGCTGGGACCATCCACACTAGCTCAGAAGAGGATGAATCCTTTGATAGGGGGGCCCAACTTGCTGAAACTTGAGAAGGCAAAACTCAAGTTGAAAAAGCAGCAGCTAGCTCTTGAGAGAGATGTCCTAGAGATGGAGATGGAAAAGGAAAGGAAGATTTTTGGGTTAGAACCCCATGGGGGCAGCATCAGAGAGTCCAGAGTCACGGAAGACACCTTTGATTCTAGGAATCTCAGCAGGATTGTCCCACCTTACAAGGCTAGGGATGACATCCATAAGTGGTTCACTGCTTTGGAGAGGGCCAGCAAAGTCCAGAAGGTCCCTCAGAGGCAGAGGGCAGCTTTCATGTGGCCCTCCTTTGCAGACAAAGGCAGAGATAATGTTTTGACCTAGTGAGGAAGATGCACATAACTCCAGGTCCTGAAAGAGGCTCGGATTGATGGATTTAGGCTCACATCTGAGGAGTATAGGGATTAAGTTAAGGGAAAATCAGAAGGAGTCCTTTGAAGACTGGGTAGACATTGTGGACTGTTCAGTTAAGGCTTTGGAAGGCTGGCTGCATGATAGTAATGTACATGACCATGAATGGCTGTACAATCTAATCATGAGGGAGCACATCCGTAATACCGGTGTCTGAAAAGCTGCATCAGTACCTGCTGGATTCAGATATGACGTCTCCCCAACTGAGAAAGAAGGGCGACAAATAGGTTCACACCAGGGTGAGTAAGAAATCTCACAGTGGGGTTGACCAAAAGAATAAGGGTTCTTCTAAGACCCGTGTGAAAGATAAGGGGGAGGGTTGGTGGGGGGAAGCCTAATGAAAAGACAAAAGTCTTCATTGGGGAAACAGTTCTTCTGGTGCTTCCTGTGTAGGGAAAAAGGCCAGAGGGCCGGTGTTAGCAACTGTTCTAATAAAAACACTGAGTACTACTACTACTCCCTCTAGTGCCCCTAGCAATAGCACTGGTAGTAGTACCACAACAAAGGATGTAGCTGAGTTCACCATGGGTACTGCAGTGGACTCTGGCCTAGTCAGAGAAACCACTGAGGCTGTCCTAAAATCTGAGGGTGGCATATTCCTCTGCCTGCCTGGCCTCCTAATATGAGGAATTACAGGTGGTACCCACTTACCAGTGATATTGAGGCAGAGGCTTACAGGAACACAGGTGCAAGTGTCACCATGGTGACTGAAAAACTGGTGTCTCCTGAGCAACTCCTAATTGGGCAAACTCAAGTAACTGAGGCTCATAACATCACTCAGTGCCACTTCATGGCAGTTGTTAACCTTCGCTTGGGGGAAAAGTTACTGGCACTAAAAAAAGTTGTAGTGATTACTTCTATTCTTATAGAATGTCTATTTGGCAATGATTTGGAGAACGCAGCCTGGGCTGAAGTGGAGTCAAAGGCCCATGCAGTAATGCTGGGCATCTCTTAAAATTTTTTTTCATAGCTACAGAGGCACAGGACAAGAAATAGGGAGAGCAAGGAGCACTGGAACCTGCAATAATGGCCCACAAAGCTCCCAAAAAGAGGCAGAAAGGGTAAGAAATCATCCTCTACCCAGGCCTCATTTGAGGATCAGTCTTCTCAGGGAGATGATCTTGCCCCCGTCATGAACCTACACCAAGGAGCTTAGGCCTGACACTGCAGAGCTCTTGGGTGCTGGAGGACCCTCCATGGATTAACTGAGTGTGGAGCAGAACTCCTGCCCCTCTCTTGAAGGCCTGAGACAGCAATCTGCTTCACAAGAGATAGGGTATGTCATTGGGCCCCACAAGATCTACTGGGAAAATAGTCTACTTTGCTCTGAGGCTAGGGACCCCAAACCAGGTGCTACCAGGTTGGTTGGGCATACCTCAGAAGTTTAGGGAGTTCTTATTGACCCTGGCACATGACATTCCCTTTGCAAGACATATTGGGCAAAGCAAGACCTGGGACAGAAATGTCTGAAGACACCAAGGAGTTTTGTCCCTCGTGTGTCACCTGCAAAGCCAGTGACCAGTCAGCTGGCACTACAAAGGACCCCTTAATTCCTCTACCAGTGGTTGGGGTACCTATGAGAGGGTTGTGATTGATATTGTTTGTCACCTTGACCCTCCTACGGCATCTGAAAGTAGGTCTATACTGGTGGTGGAAGACCATGCCACCAGGTACCCAGAGGCCATTCCCCTTAGGACCACTACAGCTCCTGCAGTGGCCAGGACCCTCCTGGGAATCTTCTTCATGATGGGTTTTCCTAAGGAGGTTATATCCGACAGATATGCAAACTTCATGTCTGGATCCTTCAAAGCAGTGTGGAAGGAATTGGATGGCACCTACAAATTCATCACTGCTTATCATCCACAAGGAAATTGTTTCGTTGAGAAAATCAACAAAGCCCTAAAAAGTGTGATTATGGGACTCTTAGACAAACTGAGGAGAAGATGGGATGTCCTGTTACCTTGCCTCTTTTTTTGCCTACAGAGGTTCCACTGAAGCGTGTGGGTTACAGTCCATTTGTACTTCTGTTTGGACATCCAGTTAATGAGGGTTGGGAATAATCTCTTAAACCCCTAAACAGGACAGTTGACTATGTATTAGGCCTACACTCTCGCATGGCAAAGTACATGAAGAAGACTTCCAAGAGATTCAAAAGCAGTGTCGTGACAGAAGGCTGTACTGACTGATTACCATTCAACTTAAAAGGTGTCGGTCTTAGTCTGTGGTCCCAAGAGTACCCCAAGACAAGTGAAGTGTCCCCTACACAATAGTAGAGCAGAAAGGTGAGGTCAACTATTTAGTTGACCTGGGCACTCCAAGAAGTCCCCACAAGGTACTTCATGTGAACTGCCTTAAACCTTACTATGACAGGGCTTACATGAACTTGCTCATGGCCACTGATGAAGAGCAGGAGGCAGAGAGTGACCCTCCCTTTGAACTTATGCCTCACAACTCTGTTGATGGTTCAGTAGATGGGGTACTCCTTGCAGAATGCCTTTCTGAGCAACAAGCTGACTGCAGGCAAATTCTGTCAGTTCTCTGAACTCTTTTTCCCCAACACCCAGTCAGACAACCTGGTGTGCACATTATGTAGACAGAGGTGCTAGCCTGCCTGTGAAGGGTAAAATCTACAGGCAGACTGACCATGTTAGAGATTGCATCAGGGCAGAAGTCCAAAAGATGCTGGATTGGGGGTGATTGAGCCTTCAGAAAGCCCTTGGGCTAGCCCAGTAGTCCTTGTACCAAAGCATCATTCCCAGAGCAGAAAGCAAGAGGAATTTAGCTTTTTGGTAGACTTCAGAGGCCTCCATGCAGTCACTGAGACTGATGGCCATCCAATTTCATCCAATTTCTAGGGTAGATTCTCTGGCTTCAGCCAAGTACCTCAGCACTTTTGATGTGGCAGCAGGCTATTGGCAGATCATGGCGGTCACTACACTTAAGCACTGTGAGTCACCCCTCTGGTAGGCCCTTCAGCCAAAGGCAGGGTGCTTGTCCCTATGTTTGAAGGGTACTCCTGCATGAGCAGCGTACCCCTACAAACCATTCTCTGTGCTTTGTAAGTGTGAGGAAGCCATTTTAAGACATGTAGTGGACACTCTCGGTGCCACCAGACTGCTTTGAAGGGCACATTTGTTGCCCTCCTTGCATAAACATGTTTGCACCAGTGCAAAGACCCTTAGTCCCCGCTCTGGCATGAAACCAAAGGACAAGGGAGTCCACTCCCCTGCCCAGCTCCTCCCCTATGGAGGTGCAGAGCTCTGCCAAGTGGATGGTTGATTCTGCCAGCTTGGAAACAAGATGGGCTGAAGCCCTTGGGAGCATCTGACTGGTTAGGCCAGGTAGATGACGTCCCTGACCTCCTCTGATAGGTGGGCCAGTTCAGGGAGTGACCAACCCCCTTTTAGGGTTACTTAACGGCTCCCCTGATTGTGGCCCCTCAGATTCATCGAGCAAGACTCTACAAGGAACTCTCTCCAAGACATCTTCTGCTCCTGGCCTCTGGAACCACTGCTGGACTGCTGTGGAACCAAAACAAGTCTGCTTCGGGTGGGAAGGCTCCCATTACAACATTGTTTATCCGTATCCTGTAAGAATTCCAAGGCTGTGCATCCTCCAGGGCCACAGGGACTCTGTTTGCACCTGGAAGCACAAAGGAATCTCCCTTGGAGTGAAGGAGTCACTCACCTGCATCTGCAGGCATCTCAAAACAATGAAGACCAGCTGGTGGATCCTGCTGTCCCACGGACAACGTGAAGGCTCTGCTCACAGGTGGTGGTTCTGTGATCCTCTGCAGGTCCCTCCTGTCTTCTGATCCATCTGGGAGACTGTGGGCCCCTGCTGCAGCCACTGGAACAGCACCCCTGTGCACCAGAACTGTTGCTCTTGCCAAGGCTCGTTGGCTTTTCCTCCAAGAGATCTTCGAGCATTGAGAAGCCCCAGCCTTCAGCACTCTGCAATCCGAAGATCCGTCTCCGTTCTGCATCTCCTGCTGCAATGTGGGACTTTTTTTTTTTTTTTTGTGTGTGCTGCTGAGGCCTCCTTGCGACTCCCTGTGTTCATCACCTGTGGGTAACTCATGTGGGCTCCAAAATCTTCTGCTGGCTCCCTGTGTGGTAAGGGCCAGCCCTGACTCCCCCTCAAGGTTAGCATCTCCTGGACTTTGCTGGTCTCCTTAAACTTGCAAATCCATCTTTAGCTCCCTCTTGCATTTGGCAGTGCTTGTTGATGCCCGCGCTCATCACTGACCCTCCTGCAATTGGGCGACTGATGTGGGACAGCTCATAGGCTACTTGTAGGACCTTCTGCAGCATTTGGACCCCTCAGCTGGGCTCCTACATTAACCAACCTGCAGGAACTAGACCTCCAGGAGGGTGGGCATTGCCACCTGCACCACCTGGGCACCTCAGAGGTGCTGAACTCTATTCCCTTCCGTTTCAGATCTTCTGCATCCGGAAACTGTCCTGGGTTCCACCGGCACTACACTTATCTTGGTTGGGCTCACCATTTTGCATTTTCCATACATAGTATATGGTCCCCCCCCCCCATAGTGCCCTGTACATTGTATGGTATTTCTGCTTGTTGTTTGGTGTATTTATTGTGTGTAGATATCTTAAAAGGGAGATCTACCAATGCTAGTCTAGTATTAGTGCTGTAATAAAGAATCTTTTATTTTTGCAACACTTGTATGGTTCTTCCTTCTGTGGGAGTTACTGTATGACTACTGTGGTATTATAAGTGCTTTACATTCCTCCTGGATAAGTTTCAGCTGCTTGCCTCCGCTATCCCTAGAGGGCTTTTGCTATCTGGACACCTAAACAGTATCACTAAGAGTTGCCTAGACTCAGTAGATCGTGCCACACCATTGGTGTACACCATAAACTGAGCCAGCCTCCTACATCACCCACCTCCAGCAGGTTGCATCAAACAGCCGCGTGGGGGTCGCCTCTCCACTAAAGTGGCCTCCCCCACAGTCGCTGCTACAGCCTCCAACAGGGCCTCGGTCCCGAACCTCCAGCCATAGCTGTATCCGACAGGGCCTCTGGTGACCTCAGTCCTCTCACACCAGCTGTCGGGCCCAGCTTCTCTGCCTGCCAAACAGACGGCTCCCAGTGTTCACTGGCAGGATGGTATAGTCTTTCTCCTCAGGGAGGGTTGCGCTCATTGGGCGGGGTCCACTGCTTTGAGTGCCCCGCCAGCCCCTGGTAAGTTGCTCCACCTGTGCAGAGCCTGACAACGAGGGAGGCCTCAGGCTGACACCACCACCACTCAGTGTCTCCAGAAGGTTAACTTTGCTGCTGCTATCGGTGCTTCAGGTATTACCAATTTTACTTGGGCGTCAGTTGCTGAGATTTGCTTTGTTTAGGCACCAGGATTGTTAAGGATTGGTTAACAGCTGAAGGAGCACACCTAGTCTGTGGCGATCTTCGAGCCAAGCAAGCTTCTCCACCACCTTACCGTACCTTTCTACCTGAAATAATGGCTGCGCAGTTTGACAGTAATTAGTCTGTAGGTCTACTAGGTTCATTTCTTTTCTGTCCAAGATGATAACCTTCAATTACAAAAAACAAGAGGTAACAGTGACTTTATTTAACTGCACATCCCTCCCGTTCTCTTTAAATCAAATTGTGCATATTTGTAGTACTCAAACACTAGAACACATGCGTTGTGTTGCTACCATGTGTAAACTGGAATCGAAAATCCAAACCAGATAATCATGAAACAAAAAAGAATAGTGGAGCACACCGTTTGTAATAGTCACATGAATGATTACATTAGCTACACAGATTCGATAAGGGGATGAATGAAAGAAAATACTTAATACCTTGATATGTAGGTGTATATTGTCTTGGTACTTATTGTCTTTACTGATTCCATTTACAAACGTACTTATAAATATTCACATTCATAGTTGGTATAATCTCATAACATTTACATGGTTTTAAACAATTTGGAAAGCAGATAAGTTTACAAAAAATGTAATTCAACAGTGGGTGCAAATCTCAGATGTTTAGTCTTTGTAGATTCTCAGCCAATGAATGGCTTGTGCGTATTTCGAGAATTTACGGAACACATTTTGAGAAAAACTTGAGGGTTGCATTCTTTGGAATTAGGATGTATTTAGGAACGGAAATAAGCCTTGAGAAAGTCCTGGAACGGGACAAAACAGGTGTCGGCTGAAGTCTACGTTCATGTATCGAATCTGTGTAGCTAATGTAATTATTCATGCGACTATTACAAATGGTGTGCTCCACTATTCGTTTTTTTGTTTCAAGATGATAACCTTGTTCCTAAGGGCTGCTAAGAGGTCATGTGTATCAAGGACAAAAGTAATCTGAAAGTAAGGGCAATTCTTTATTCATAAAGGGCAAGCAACTGATAAACATTGCTGTGACATTAGTTTTGAAGGAAAATCTAATTGCTGTGACATAACAGGAAAATCTAAATTTACTTGATAAACGCACTCAAACTCCACAACCCCTTGGTGAGTTCTTCTGTATGCCTCAGGAATGTTTGCAACAGCAATGTGAAACCCAGCTGAACATTGCTTTGGACTTAGATGAATCTGAGGCAGTATAATGGACAGGCAAAAAATTACAACAGATTCCTTCGTCCCATGATGGAAAAACATTGTTTTTAATATGTAACTTAAGACCTATATGTCTAAATCATTAATTTAAAAGCAATTGAAAATAAAATGGTGCTAAGTGACTATAACAAAATACATGTTAGTGTTCTTGCAGAGCTTACTGTCGAAAAATGATGGGATGGAGCTGCGGGCTATCTTTGAAGTACTTAAAGAAATTTGGAATAAAGTGATGTTTGCTAGTCCTGCATTTAACAAACTGAGCTACAGTAGAGGCTCTTGCTATAAAGATACCTCTTCCTAAAGTGCTTTTGGAATTAGCACATGTAATCTTGAATCCTGCTGCCAGTTTATAAAGGTCTTAATGTCCTAGTCTTGCTTTTCCTTGCCTAAAATTGAAGGGCCTATTTGGTGGCTTATGCTTTTTCTGGTCATTAGATTCTGTCTTCTTTTGAATATGTAGCACAAACACAGGGTTTTTGAGCTTTTCATCAGTCTTCCCTTTATATTTTGTTCTGTCAGTATGGGAGTAGGGACCTTAACAATTCATGTCTTCAACTTTCCTCTGTCCTTCAAGATGGATATGACTCTTTGTTAGCAATATTTTTCAAATGTGATACTCATTTGCCTGAGTTTTAGGTGTTATTATTTTTTTATATAAATTAAGTACATTATTATTGGGAATAATAAACTGCCGGCAACTGCATTACTTAAAGCAGAACATTTTTATGACTATTTACTTTCTGTTACAGGAGGAAGCAGAAATCCAGGCTGAGCTTGAACGTTTAGAAAGAGTCCGAAACCTTCACATACGAGAACTAAAACGAATAAACAATGAAGATAATTCACAGTAAGCCATGCTGGTTTTGCTCTTTCATGACCGTGTAGTGTCTTTCATTACTCTAAGCTACCTCTTAAAAATACCTCCTCCTTCTTTGTGATGACTAAATTATTTAAGAAGCGTGGATTCAGTCTTCTATAACAATTTGCTGAAACTAAAACTGGCCAGACTTAACCAGTCATGTAGAAAGGTACTGCATTGTTTGCTGTATTCTCTTCAGTGCCCTTAATGGTTGTTCTGGGTCAGAAATAGTTGTTTTCTTTTCCTTGGTCTTTGTGCCTTGAACGAATCGCCAACTTCCCTCACCTCCAGACCCCAGCAATGGCCAGAATAGTGTTGCTTGCAGCTGCACAGCAGATGCCAAAGTACGAACCTACAAAGCTCCTACCAGTGTAGCTTCAATCTTTCAGGCAGCCCTTTTCAAACTGCCATGGCCTGCAAGATGCGGTATGTGTAGCACTGTGCCACACTAATGCAGAGGAGGCAACTACAAGATGGCAATTGCTCTCTTCTCTGGTTTACAATGTATACAGGGGCTCCGTCTGGCTGTGGCTGCAACAACATTGGCAGTCCCATAGAGCAAGAATACATACACTCCACTGCTGGTAGCTGAGGTTTCTGGCCAACACGGAGTATGTGTGACAATTTGGATGTATGCCCGTTTCTCACCAGCATCTTGAGGCTTGTTGCTCAGGGGGCAGAGGTACACGTTTAGGAGCTAATAATCTGAGGATCCTGAGAGGCACAATCAGAAAAGGGGGGTATATTTCTTGCAATGTAAATAGGAGAAACAATCTGGGTATGTCAGGACCTCATGAGGTTCAGGCTACCCTTGCAGACTTGGAAGCATGGCCCTAAGTGATGCAACAAAAGCAACTGGTGGATTGTCCAATGTCATGGTGAACACCACAGAAGAGTGGGCATGGTGGTGGTTTGGTGACATTAGGTTATGCTAATTGGGTCGTTCTGATGAATGCCAGTGCTTACCAATGCTAGCACCCCCACAGTTCTGAACACTGTCCCTGCCAAGTTGCCAGATAATTTACTATTCTCTGATATTTCAAAAACGGGAAAAACACCACTCAAGTCCAAGAGAACTTAGCTAGTGGTGCCACTTGGTGAATCAGAGGGTGTAGCAATGAGTAGGAGGCAGATTAATCCCACTAAATGTCACCCTTTCAAAACAAATGTGCTTCCAGATTAAAGCAGAACACTACTGAGTGGCTATCAAAAGACCCTGTATAAACAGATCATCCATTAATGGTAATTATTGTCCAACTTCCTCCACCTTGCATATTACATGCCTGATCTACAGAGGTTGCTGGTTCAGTTCCACCTCATCCTCTCATTCAAAGGAAAATAACTTACACTTTCAATTTAACTCTCCTCACGCACACACATACATATCTGGCCTTGTTCATACAAAAATGCATTAGATTCAAAGTCAAGTTGGCACCCCTCTAGGCTGTACTGCTGGAGGCTTAAGACTTTTTCAAAGGTTCTTTCAAGTACGTAGACTGCCTTTATGTTCACTACGAGAGGGTTTTACCTCCTCTGTGTTCATACTAGTCTCAACAAGAGAAGATCTTTCAGAGGCAGAGGGTCTGAGCAGCAGTGTAGCTCAGGAAGGGAAACTACAAACAATTTAAGACAATAACTCTTACTTTTGTATCCTGCGCATCACTTTGGTGATTTTTAATCTTGAATGGCAAATAATTACCAGTTACAGATGGGTGCTGACTACTTTCATCAAAATATACACTCCATTCCACTTGCCTTTAGTATGCAAAGAAACGGCTGTACTGTAAAATAATGGGCATTAGAACCCACTCCTGTGACCCAAGAAACAAAATACCTTTTAAAAAAAATAAATGTTTTTATGAATTTTCCATTGCAACAAAAAGACAATCAAAAAATAAACAATAAGGTGACAAATTCAGCAGATAACACATGTGGAGGCAATATCGTTAAGTGAAAGGGCCAGAAACACTGGAGCCAACCCCATCAAGAAAGAATAGCGTCCCATATTAGAATCCTGCCCCTCCTCAGAGCCAATACTCTGCCCTCCATCACAGTCACTCATATGTCCAGACACACAACACCATACTTAACTATTTCACCCCTCAACCATCACACAAAGCACACACCTTTAGCAGCAGGCAGCCTGGGCCCAGACCATGACCAACGGGATGGCCGCATGCGAAGAGACCTCTAAAATGGAGTCATTCACAATAAGTTGACCCTCCTGGATCACTCGAGGAGATGCATCATTATATCATCCCATGCATATAGGAATGGCACCTTCTGCACTCCCCTAGCCTCTTCCCTGTAAAGTGCTTCCCTCTCACATTCCGTTTATCTCGTCAACTCCAACCCGCATCTATAGATCACCTGGCCTCCAAGCCAATTTCCAACTTTTTGTGATCTTTCTGCAAGCAAGAATCTGGGCCAGGTCCAGAAATCTATCCTTAGCCTTCTGGCCATGGCGTTCTTCTGAAGGCCCAGTAGACATAGCTGAGGATTAGGCTCAAATTCCTGATCTGTAGCACCATGAACCACTGGGAGGAACAACGTCTAGTATGGCAACACATGGCAAGACCACACCATATGTAGAAAGCATGCATCTTCAGTGGCACATCAAGGGCAAGCAGACATCGCCGCAGGGAACATGGTGTACATACCCCTAGGGTTAAGGTAGGCCCAATGCAAATAATAGAATTGGATGAGTTTGAAGTGAGTCTTTCGGGACACCTTTGAGATGCACTCCAAAATCCTCCTCGAAGCCTAATCAGTCAGTGGCGAACCAATATATTTCCCTGCTTGAGCAGAGCTCCAAACGATCTAGCCGGCTCCCATGCAGAAGAGCCCTATATAAATAAGGCAGAGGCAATCCTGCTTAGGTGGCTCCGCTTCCCCTTGAGCTCCACCACTTGTAAATCCTATGCGCAAATGCTCCGTGCAACAAGAAATGCCTTGCTGGAAGGTCATAAGACTCTCAAAGGGTCAAGAAGGGACACAGTTGACCACCTACAAACAACCAACACTGTGACTCCGGCTGCCGTCCAACTGTGGCGATCAGACCAACCCACTCCCTGCTCCCAACGGCGAGCCACAGAGAGTCGGAGTTTTTTGTGTATATGGCATCATTGTATGTGTCCTCAGAAGGGCCCTGGCACACACATCGTCCTGTCTGAATTAGCTCATTTAAGTACCACACACTAGAGTGAGGGGAAGGCTATGATAAAATCCTGGTCAGTAACTCCCTAGTCAGGGAACCACTTACCTGGGCACCCACCCTATTCCACAGGTAGGACTGCAAATAAGCCACCCGTTCTAACTGCCCTGCTATATAATACAGTTCCAGATCGGGGCTGCCAAACCACCCTCCTGCACCGGTAGACAACTTCCAGAGCGCCACATGGTGTTGTGATGTGTTCCAGTATAAGTACAAGAGACTATCGAGGATGTGAAAGAACTTCAAGCGGCAGGTCAAGTGGAAGGGCCTCAAATAAAGGAGACTGGGTACAACTATCAAAGTGGCAGTGTTGTCCAAAACACCACTGACCAATGAAGACCAGCAAGTGCACGGCCATAATTGCCACTGAACAAGCAATCTGGTGACTGATAGATAGAAACCCCCAAGTATCAGATAGTGTGCTCTTCCCACCCCAAATCTGGGGCTGCAAGTGGAGGTCCGCACTCCGCCACCTCCTCTCCAAGTGGATAAATACAGGACTTACTCCAGTTAACCTTGAGCCCTGAATGGTGGCCAAACACTGTCAATGACATCTGCACCTCCTGTTTATCATTGTTCTCCTCCCCTCAAATAGAGTAACCTATCGCCTGCCTATAAAGAAAGGAAAGTACACTTGCCAATAAGGCACAGACCACTGTAATGGTGGCCTAACCAAACTGTTTGAGCAAACGGCTCCATGGTGAGAGCAAACAAAGGGGATAGGGGACTACCCTTTCGGATGCCCCATTCCACTTCAAAAGCTTCTGATATCAGAGAGCTCATGCGGGTCCAAGGCAGTGGTTGAGTGTACAGGAGCTTTGTCCATCTGACAAAGGGAAGACCCAAGCCCCTGTCATCATAGTGGCATATAAGACCTCCCTCTGGAGTGAGTCAAAAGCCTTCCTAATGTCCACCGAGATGACCAGGGCCCTCTGTGGTAGACTCAGGCTGGGCAAAAGCTTGAATCCGTTGGTGAATATTTGGCATAGTGCTGCACATGGAGATAAAGCCCGACTTGCCAACATGAACCAGGGACCACATATGGACAAGCAAGTGGGTGGACAACAATTTACTCTTGATTTTGTAGTCAGTATTAACCATTCAAAGCGGATGATAGGTACCAAGAAAGAGTGGGTCCTTCTCTATCTTGGGAAGTGACACAATAGCTGCCCCACAGAAAGAAGAATGAAGTATTGGGAACGCGGAACGGGGTGTACGCTGCATAGAATTCTATAGGGAGCCCATTTGGGACATGCAACTTCCCTGTGGCCATGTCTTCAATTACACCACGGACTTCCTGTTTGGTAATATCTGCCCCCAGGTGGTCCGCCACCTCAGAACTGAGTTACACCAGCAAGGACTCCGTGATATAACTCATCATGTCCGCACCACTACACCTGGGTTCTGCTGAGTACAATACATTATAATGGTGGAAATCACCTCGCGGATCTCGTCTGGGGTGAAAACGTTCTGTCCCAAGGAGTCATGCACTTGGTGGATGGTATGCCCCCAGTCCTGAGCCTGAAGGAGCCACGCCAGCATCCTCCTGGACTTATCCCTATCAACGTGGGTCCTGACCACATATGCCTTATAGTCCAAATGCTGCCGGCGTTATACCAACTTGCATAATTTCTCCTTTTCCTCCAGTATCCTGCGCCTCCCATTGGGTGTCCCTTCTAACTCTCGCAGAAGACCGTCCATCAGCACCTGTTGATGGTGAATATCGGATTTCAATTGTGATTGTTCCCCTGTTTTATTACAGATACAGTATCCCCTAATTACCACCTTCATGGCTTCTAATTCAACTCTCATCAAGGGCAAACTTGCATTGTCAGGCCAGAAATTCATGACATGTTGTCCTAATGAAACCCGAAAAGCCTGATCCTCCATCATTGACGGGTCTCGTCGCCAGTTAGGGACTGCAGTTATAGCAGAGGACCATTGAAAGTTAAAGACGTGGGAATGATCAGAATGTCTTTGCCAAGTATTCGGTTCCCACCACCCTAGCATAAAATGCCTGACTGGTGAATTCCTGATCAAGCAGGTACTCAAGATCATGCAGACCCTAGTGGTACGAGTACACGAGAATACAGATTGTGTGTGTGTAGGAGGCTGGCTCAGTTTATGGTGTACACATATGTAGTGGCACCCCATACTGAGTCAAGGCAAACCTTGGTGAAAGTGAGTGTCAATATAGCAAAAGCTCTCTAGGGATAGCGGAGGCAAGCAGCTAAAGCTTATCTAGGAGGAATGTAAAGCACTTGCAGAACCACAGTAGTTCAATAGTAACTCACTCTCAAGAAACAACCACACAAGTTTTGCAAAAATAAACAATACTTTATTACAGCACTACTACTAGACTAGCATTGGTATAGCTTCCTTTGGAGATATATACACACAATGTATACACAAAATACACAGTACCCTATAGGGGGGCCAAATCATATACTAAAAAAATGGAATGTGAAGCAGTGACCCCAACCAAGGTAAGCTTTGTAGTTAGGTGGGGCAGTTAGAAGCACCAGAGGTAAGTATAGTAGATGACCCCAGGAGTAAGGTAGTTACCCACCCATTTGTCTCATAGACTAACACATTGTAGTGGTTGGAGTTTGTGGAATTCAAGACCCCTTCCCAGTGGACTCCGAGGAAACCAGCAGACAAGAGGATGGATAAGGAGTGCCCCTAACCCAGGATACCCAGAAGGCAGGAGTACCTACAACAGGGACGCAGATGCAAAGTGGAGAAGGGATTCTCACTGAAGTCAGTGGATGCCTGGGATTGTCCAGCTGCTGTCACGACCCATGGACCAGGCTGGTGGAACCTAGGGATGGATTCCAGATGTGGAGGACCTGCAAAGGAAAGGGACAGGCTCCAGCACCCTTGGAGGTGGTGCAGGTGGCAATGCACATCATCCTGAAGATGAAGGTTCTGCAAGTTGGTAAAAAAAGAAGTCTAGCTCTGGGGTCCAGGAGCTGTAGAACTCCCCAGGAGTCAACTATGAGCTGTCCCTTGACGGTCACCAGATTGCAAGAGGGTTAGTGACCAGCCAGGACACCAACAAGCACTGGCAAATACAAACAGGAGGTGCAGAAGACTTTTCAAAGTTTTGAGGACCAGCAAGGTCCAGGAGACTCTACCTTTGAGGGGATGTCGGGGCTGGCCTTCAGCACCTGGAAAGGCCAGCAGAAGTCATTGGATCCCCCACGAGTGACCCACATGCGATGGACACAGTCAAAAGGAGGCCTCAGCAGCACAACAAAACAAAAGTCCCACATCACAGGAGTTGCAGAGCAGGGGTTGATCTTCGAGTGCTGGAGGCCGAAGCTTATAGGCACCTGAGAAGATCTCCTGGAGGAAGAGTCAACAAGCCTTGGCAGGAGCAACAGTCGCGGTGCATAGGGGTTCCAGTCCAGTGACAGGAGCAGGGGCCCACAGTCTCCCTAGTTGGTCAGAAGACATGCAGGATCCATAGGAGGCTACAGTCCCACCACCTATGATGCAGAATCTTGCAGTGTCCGTGGGAAGGTGCACCTGACTAGCTGGTCGACATTGTCTTGAGGTGATTGCAGATGCCGGGGAGCGACTCCTTCACTCCAAGGGAGATTCCTTTGTGCTTTCAGGTGCAACAGAGTCTTTGTGACTCTGGAGGATGCACAGCCTTGGATGTTGGAGCTTTCTTGCAGGATCTGGAGAAACAGTGTTGCAGTGGGAGCCTTCCCACCAGAGGCAGACTTGTTTCTGTTTCAAAGCAGACCAGCAGCGGTTCCAGAGGCCAAGAGCAGAAGATGTCTTGTAAAGAGTTCCTTGCTCGACGAGTCTGAGGGCTCAACCTCGAGGGAACCCTCAAGTAACCTTAAAAGGGGAAAGGTCACTTTCTGAAGTGGCTCACCTATCTGAGGGGGTCAGGGACGTCATCTACCTGGCTTAACCAGTCAGATGCTCAGAGGGGCCTCTGCATCTTACTTTCAAGATTGCAGAATCAAGTGGCCAACTGGCAGAGCTCTGTGCACCTCCCTAGGGGAGGAGCTGGGTAGGGGGTGGTTAATCCCCTTTCCTTTGTGCAGTTAGGCACCAGAGTGGGAGCCGGGGGTTCCTTAACTGGTGCTAACCGGATTATGCAAGGAGGGCACCAAATGTATCCTTCTGAGCAGTCTGGTGGGGCTCAGAGTCCACCCCACCCCTTAGACACATAGGAAGTGGTCACTCCTCTCCCTTGCAGGAAGTCCTTTGTTCTGCCTTCCTCTGCTTGAGCCAGGCTCATCATCAGGAGGGCAGAACAGTGTCTGGGGTCGGCAGCAGTGTGGCCTGGCAGTCAAACCCTGTAAGGGTACACATTCAGAGTTAGGGGATCTTCTAAGGAACCCCCAGTGTACAGGGAATTATGCAACTATCAATGGAATCAGTGTAGTTGCACGATTCCAACATGTTTGTTTCCAAACATGCCTAGGTTTGGAGAAGCATTATGCAGTTGGACCACTCGTGTGGAACAGTGTCACTACCTACCTTAAGACCTGTGCTTAAAAAGCTAAGGAATGGAGTCTGGGGTTTGTAGGGGCACCCTGCTCTTGCAAGGTGTAGGAAGTTGGCTCTGTATATACTATCTCAAAGTGAGAGATAGTGTGCACAGAGTCCAAGGGTTCCCCTTAGAGGTAAGTTAGTGGCAAAATTAGATAATACTAATGCTGTATTTTGTGGTAGTGTGGTCGGGCAGTAGGCTTATCAGAGGGTAGTGTTAAGCATTTGTTGTACACACACAGGGAATAAATGAGGAACACACACACAAACTTCACTCCAGGCCAATTATTTTCTTAATTTATTTTAGAACCACAAGATTTGAGGTAGGTACATAAAATGCAAGGTACTTCACACAGGTAAGTATAGAACTTTGATTTTAAAAGTGGACACTGCAAAAATCAGCAGTTCCTGGGGGAGGTAAGTTTGGTTACGTTTCTCTGGTAAGTAAAGCACTTACATAGTCAGTCTCCTGGGCATAGGCATCCCACCGTTGGGGGGTTCAAAGCAACCCCAAAGCCACCGCACCAGCAACATGGGGCCGGTCAGGTGCAGTGGTCAAAGGAAGGCCTATGAAGAACAGGGGTGCTCCCGGTCCTAGTCTGCTTACAGGTAAGTTCCTGCGTGCTCGGGGAGCAGACTGGGGGGGGGGAGATGTAGATGGCTGTTTGACACACACACAAGCCCACAAAACACACCATCAGTGGCACAGGGACGGCCGGGTGCAGTGGACAAGGTAGGCATTGGGTTTGCTATTGAAAGCAATGGAGGGACCCGGGGGTCACTTAGGCGATGCAGGCAGGGCACAGGGGGGCTTTTCAGGCCAGCCACCGACTGGGCTAGCATGAGGGCCGCCTGCTGGTCACTCCTGCACTGGTAGGTGGTTTCTCTCAGTCCTGGGGGCTGCGGGTGCAGTGCTTGGTCCAGGCGTCGGGTTCCTTTGTTACCAGGCAGTCGCGGTCAGGGGGAGCATCTGGATCAGCTCTGCAGGCGTCGCTGTGGGGTGCAGGGGGTGTCGACTCAGGGTGTCCACATTGTTGGAGTTGCCTGGGAGTCCCCTCTGCAGTGTTGATTCTCTTGAACTCAAGCCAGTGGCGTTGGATGCAGAGTGTCAAGTCTAACACTTCGGCGGGAAGGAAGAATTTGCTTCTTTGTTGCAAAGTTGTTGCAGGTTCTGAACAGTGCTGCTGTTCTCAGGAGTTTCTTGGTCCTTTAGGTTCTGGGCAGTCCTCTGAGTCCTCAGAGGTCGCTGGTCCCCATCGGATGCGTCGCTGTGCAGGTTCTTTGAGTCTGGAGACTGGCCGGTAGGGCTGGGGCCAAGTCAGTTTGTGTCTCCGTCTCTGTGGGGCTTTCTGGTCAGCAGTCCTCCTTTCTTCCGGTTGCAGGAATCTGATTTCCTGGGTTCAGGGTTGCCCCTAAATACTCAATTTAGGGGTGTGTTTAGGTCTGGTGGGCAGTATCCAATGGCTGCTGTCCTTGAGGGTGGCTACACCCTCTTTGTGCCTCCTCCCTGTGGGGAGGGGGGCGCATCCCTAATCCTATTTGGGGGAATCCTCCAAAACAAGATGAAGGATTTCCTAAGGCAGGGTTCACCTCAGCTCAGGACACCTTAGGGGCTGTCATGACTAGAGGATGACTCCTTCTTGGTTTTCTCATTATCTCCTCTGGACTTGCTGCCAAAAGTGTGGGCTGTGACCAGGGGGCGGGCATCTCCTCCACTAGCTGGAGTTCCCTGGGCAATTGTAACACGCAGCCTGAGCCTTTGAGGCTCACTGCTAGGTGTTCCTGCAGGGGGGGAGGTGTTAAGCACCATTTTACGCAGGTTGCAATGGCAGGCCTGCAGACAGTTTGGATGGGCCCCATGGGTGGCACAATACATGCTGCAGCCCATGGGAGACCCCTGGTGTACCAGTGCCCTGGGTACCAAAGTACCATACACTAGGGACTTAAATGGGTGCACCAGTATGCCAAATGTGGGATGTAACATTCACCAGCAACCAAATTTAGAGGAGAGCACAGGCACTGGGGTCCTTGTTAGTAGGATCCCAGTTTACTACGGTCTGAACACTCTGGCAACTGGCAAAACTTGGGGTTAACTATGCTAGAACGATGGTACTTTCCTACACTTTCAACCAAATAACTTTGTTATAAGGTAAGCGGTTTTTATATTAAAATACTTTGCTGTTTCAAAAATCGACACAGTGCAATTTTCAGTCTCTTCAATGTTAATTTGTGGGAGGAAAACCAGAATGCAGTTTCACAGTTAGGTACATGACTTACAATCCCAGACTTCAGGGTTGTAGACTAACACTGGGCAAGGTTCAGGTTGGTACTAAGAGTGCACCCACAGCTGCACGGGGCAGCTGGGTGCAGATGTCAAAGTCTGAGTAGGTTCGCCAATGTTAATCAATGGAGACTGGGAGGGAAAAGACGTGCTTCCCCCAGGTAAGTACAAGTGGCGTCAGAGGTTGGACTCCAGGGGTTGAGGCGAGCACCTGGGTGGGCCACAAGGCAGCTCCAAACTTAAACCAGGGGCGGCCTGGTGCAGAGTGCAAACACAGCATTGGGCACCCAATGCTATCCAGTGGAGACGGTGTATTCGCTGAAGTGCTGCTTACAGGTGAGTAAAGCAGGGTCAAGGGTCGATCTCCTGGAGTTGAGGTAAGTACAAGGGAGTGGGGGCCCACAAGGCAGCACCAAACTTATACCCTCAGTGGCACAGGGGTGGCCGGGTGCCGAGCGCCAACATAGCTTCCGGCACCCAATGTTATTAAATTTAGGAGATCAGTTTCAGAAACAGGCTGCAGGCTCTGGCCAGGAGGCCATGTGAGGTCAACCCACAGGTGCCCAGGTAAGTAGAGATGCCAGGGGTTGTTGGGAGTCCTCTGATTTACGCTGCAGGTGTGGCTGTGGAGTCTGCCTGGGGTCACCCCATGGTGGACTCTTGGTCAGAAGCTCTAGGGAACCTTCACTGGGCTGGTGGGCCACTTGGACTGGTGCCAGGGGCGTTTGGTGCAGAGGTGGTTCCAGGTGGCAGTTTTGCAGTTCCTCAGGCGGACAACTTCTTTAGAGATGGTTTCTTTTGGCCTGAAGGCTGCGTCCAGTAGGGCTGGGGCCAAGTCAGTTGGTTGGTGTCTTCAGTCTTCTCTGCTAGGTGACTTTTGTGCCTAATTGATTTTATACACGATGGAGGAATTTAAAAACTAGTGTCAACTTCAGCTCGTCCACCCTAGGGATGTAACTGGCATGAGGTGGGCACTCTTCCTAATTTCCTGCAGTTCTGCCACCAAAATTGGGGTCTGGAATTGAAGGTCAGTCTACTCCACCATTTGGAGAGGCCTGGGGTCACATTTCAAAGGTTGCATGGCCTTTGAAGCTCCTCTCCCGGGAATGTCCATTCTGACTTGGAGAGGAGGTCACACATCTGCCCTGAGCAGGACGTTGTTCTCAGCCCTCTCATCTAAGAAGGCAATAACGCCATCTAAGGTGGTTGTACTGGTTTTGACCAGTGCATGCCCACACTAAGAGTTGGTAAGTTTTCATGGGGCACCTCTAAGTTGCCATCTGAGTGCATGTACTAATAAATCCATCACTGGAATCAGTGAGGGTTTATTAATTTGAGATGTTTGATACCAAACATCTCTATTGTCAGTGAAGCCATCATGTAGCTTGGGAATTCATAATCACCAGTGTCCAACACATGTACTTAAAATGGCTTCACTAGTCACTTTCTATGCCTGAGATAATTGACAAAGACATAGCAGGGGCATATCTGCTCATGCAGGTATTCCCTTAGCATGGTTACCCTCACTTTTTCCCTGCTGTCAGTGTGTTTTGACAGTGTTCACTGTGACTGTGCTCCCTCCCTCTCAATGTGGTTGCTTAGGACCTTGAACACCCCACAATTGGCATACTGGTGCCCCCCATATAAGTCCCTAGTATATGGTACCAAGGTTGTTGGGCACCAATGGTTCCCCATGGGCTGCAGCATGTATTGTGCCACCCATAGGAGTCAATGCAAAATATACCTGCCTGCCTTTGCAGCCGGCGTGAAAAGGTGCATGTACCCTTTCACTACCGGACACAACACTGTCACTGTAAGTCACGCCTGCATGAGCAGAGATGCCCCTACGAACTCCAGCTCCATTTTCCTGGACTTCGTAAGTGCTGGTGAACTATTCTATCCATGTACTGGACACAGGTCATGCACTACCGGAGTCCAGCTACATAATGGTAACTCAGAACCTGGGCATGTTTGGTATCAACCGTGTCCGAATCATACCCCAATACTGTTGCCAGTATTGGTTTTATGATTCCATGCACTGTGGAAGCTCCTTAGAGGACCCCTAGCATGCTCCTGGGGTTTTCCGGGCAGCCTGTGCTCCTGCCACCCCACAGACAGGTTTCTGCCCACTTGCTGCTTGACCAGCTCAAGCCGAGGAAGGCAGAACAAAGGATTTCTTTTGGGAGCGGGAGGCAACACCCTCTCCCTTTGGAAATATGTGTTACATGACTTGGGACGGGCAGCCTCCTCAAGCTACCGGTATGCTTTGAAGGGCACTCCTTGCATAAACCGATTTAAACCAGTCCAGGGACCTCCAGTCGAAACTGGTCAATGGAAAGAGGAGTGACCACTCCCCTGTCTATCACCACCCCAGGGGTGGTGCCCAGAGCTCCTCCAGATGGCCACTTGATTCTGCCATCTTTAATCCAAGATGGGCAGGCCCCTGGGACCATTTGAGTGGCCAGGTCAGGCAGGTGACGTCAACAGCCCCCTCCTGATAGGTGGTCACCCTGCTAGGTGACCAATCCCCCTTCCTGGGCTATTTAGGGTCTCCCTCCAGGGTGGGTCTTCAGATTGGACATGCAAGATTCCACCAGGACTCCTCTGTATTGATTACTTCATCTTCTGGCAACTGGATTCTTCAGGAACCTACGATCTACAGCGACGAATTCGCTCTGCAACATTGTTTCTCTGGCTCCTTCCAGCAGCTGCAACATTTCCCCAGCTGTGCATCCTCTAAGGGTTGCGAAATTTTAGCCTGCACAAGAAGCAAGGAGGAATATCCCTTGGAGTGAAGGAGTCACTCCCCTGCATCCGCAGGCACCAACTGCAACAATGTCCGGCTGCGTGGATCCTCTCTCCTGCAAAACTGCGTGGATCCTGGAGTGGTCCCCTCGGTCCTCTCAACCAGCTGTACAACTCGGGAGACTGTGAGCCCATGCCTCTCCTTGCAGTACAGATCCCTGTGCACCGCAACTTTTGCAGCTACCAAAGGTTGTTGGCTCCTCTTCCAAGGGATCTTCAGGCACCTTGTATCTCTGGCCCCCAGCACCCCCTCCTGCAGTGCCTGGTTCCTGGTCTGCCGCCCCAGTGACGTGGGATCCTTCTTCAGGTGTGCTGAGTGGGCCTCATTGCAGCTGCTGTGTCTGCTGCCTGTGGGGGCTGCCTCCTCATCTTCCGACTCTCCCTCCCGGCTGAGGGTCACCTGAGACTCCCCTCCTTGGGTTGAGTCCCTGGACCTTGTTGGTCCCCGGCAGCTCTGCAACTCTTCATCTGCGACTTTTGCATTTGCTAAGGCTTGTTGTTGGTGGTTTCCATTACCACGGGCTGACTGCAACTCTTCTTCCATCAGGGGACATCGCCTGCATCATTTCTGGAACTCTTGTCCTGCTCCGGTGCTGCATAGCTGACTCCTTGTCTCCACCGTTGACCTGGTCCTGTATCTCCAGGAGGGTGGGTAGTGGCTCCTGCCACAACCGGACACTCCAATTTGAACTGGACTTGGATCCCTTCTTTTGCAGGTTCTCTTCTGACAGGATCCACCTTTGGGTTCTTCCAGTCTTGTCTGGGCCTTGCACAGTCCTTTTCCTAAGTTCTCCTGTGGGTTTAAGGAAAAGCCAGGACCTTACCTCTTCGGTCCAGGTTGCTGGGGGGCATTCTAGTACTTACCTTTTGGGGTTTCTAGTTCCCTCAGCTCCCGTCTCCAGATTTCACATCCTTGGGTGGGGGGTTTCCTGTTGCTTACTACTTACTTAGTATATGGTTTGGTCTCCCCTCTAGGGCCTACATTACTTTTTACTGTTTTGCTATTTTGCTATTGTTTCTATGCTAATGAGCGGCATCTAATGTGTATATAATAGTGTGTTTACTTACCTCCTAGTGGATTATTGCCTATGCAGTATTTTAGTATTTGTGTTACCATAATAAAGTACCTTTATTTTTGTAACAGTGTAGTTCTTTCATGTGTGTAAGTGCTGTGTGACTACAGTGATATTGCATTAGCTTTACATGTCTCCTAGATAAGTCTTGGCTACTCACCCACAGCTACATCTAGAGAGCCCTTGTTTCCTAGACACTGCCTTCTGCTCAGTAATAGGGGATACCTGGTATAAGTTGATGACACCATAAGTGCTCACCACACAGCAGGCCAGCTTCTTACAGCCCTCACATGCAGTATAATGCACCCTGCCTTTAGGACTGGAAGGCGTGCTAGAGGGGTGACTTACATATATTGCATGCAGTGTAAAGGGGACAGGGCACACCGGCTGTGTGCCATGTTGGGTTTTGAGTTCTGCACCAAGACGTGCAGCCTGCGTGAGGGGGGGGGAGGGGTGCTGAGGGTGGCACAATTTGTGCTGCATCCCTCGGGCACTCTCCCTTGGTACCCATGCCCTAGGTACCAGGGGACTTATAGCTAAAGGATTGCCAATTGGGAAAAACGACTGTGCAGTTTTAGAGAGAGAGATCTAGAACCGGGTACCTGTTTAGCAGGGACCAAGTGGACCTTCAGTCTAAATTGCAGCAGAAACGAGGCAGAAAGTGGGGGTGGCCATGTCAAAGGGTGCACTTTCCGACACATGTGCAGATGTGCATTTTATGTATACTGTCCTATATTGTTACTTCTCATTAATAAACTATCTTCAGCAGTCATTTATATTTAAGACATCCTGCATGCTTGTGCCAATTTCCTCGATTCTTTTTTTTCTTTTAGGTTCAAAGACCATCCAACATTAAACGAACGATATTTATTGCTTCATCTGTTAGGTCGAGGTGGATTTAGTGAAGTATATAAGGTAAAGTTCATTTGTTTATGCTACTGTTATCACGGTGCCCTCGCTGTGTACAAATAATGTAAATATCTGAAAAAAGGAAATGTTGTTCTATTTTGTTGGCATTGTATTGTTTCAAGCAGGGTTTATGAAATTCTACAAATATTTCACATGCTGATGCTTAAATATAACACATTCAGATTCCCAACTTGGGGGAACACAAATATGTTCTGTCAAGAACCAGAAACTGTTTACTGCTAACTATGGATGCAAGATGACAAACATATACTCCCATCCAATTCAGCCCTACCCCACCCCTCTTACTTCCAGGTGCATCCCAGATTTCAACATCACTGGAAATTTTTGTTGACTATTAAACGTTGCTTTGTGGTGGAAAATTAGCTGTTTGTGTCGATGGGCTGCAAAAGCATGTTTTCTTACAAAATGTTGTGTAATTGTATTTTTGTGTTGTGTGGCCTAAATGAATATTGGGATCCTCTTTGAGCACTTCCTGATTACTGTCTGAGTTCTGCTTCTATAAGTTCCACAAGGGTCAGGATGAGACTGCAGGCACTTTTGTTTTGCTGCCTGTAGGAAGCTACCCTGGGGTATGGTGGACACCTATGGTGTTGCCACCTTATACCAGGTCTAGGTATCCCCTATTAATAAAGTGTAGGCAGTGTCTAGGAAGGCAGGGCTTACTAGAGGTAGCTGTGGATGAGCAGCCAAGTCTTATCTAGGAGACATGCAAAGCTTATGCAATACCACTATAGTCACATAGTCACACAGCAACTTATCACACATGAAAGAATCAGTGTTTAAAAAAAAAAAAGGTACTTTACTATGGCAACACAACTGGAGGCAAGTACACACTAGATATATACACAGTAGCAATCGGAAATTAGCATAGAAACAACAAGCATTGTCAATAGTGGAAATAGGGATGGCCCAACCATATAAGAAAGTGGAATGCAAGATACAGTCACCCACACAAGGATGTGGAGTTGTTAGAGGGGAGCTGAAAGATCTAGGAATCCCAAGAAGTGAGTACCTAAGTGACCCCCAGCGACCAGGAGAGCAGAGGTAAGTACTTGGTTTACCCAAGGACTAGCAGGAGGACTTAGAAAAGGGATTGTGCAAGACACGGACCAGACTGGAAGAAACCAAAAGTGGATTCTGACAGAAGAGGACCTGCAAGGGAAGGGGACAGAGTCCAGTTTGTGATTGAGTGTCCGGTGCAGGAGCCACTATCCTCCCTTCTGTGAATGCAGAACCAGGTCAACGGGGGAAGAAGACGACGAGCTGTGCAGCGCAGGAGATGAAGAGGAGTCCCTGGAGCTATGCAGATGATGTTCCACATTGGCTGTCTGGTTGCAGCGGGTCAGTGGTCAGGAGAACCACCAACAAGCCTTGGCAAAGGGAAGAAGTGCAAGAGGAGTTGCAGGGCTGAAGAGGACCAGCAAGGTCCAGGGGACTCCACCCTTGGAGGGGAGTCTGGGGTGACAATCAGTCGGGAGACTCAGCAGAAGCAGTTGCAACACCAACAGGCAACCCACTGGCAGCAAGCACAGTAAGTCGCGGTGAGGCCCTGTCAGCGCACATAAAGAGGCGTCCCATGTCACTGGAGTAGCAGAGAGAAGACTGTGCTTGGCAGGATGAAGTACTGGGGTCCGGGCTTACTCTGAGCCTAACGATCCGTTGGAGTAAGAGACCGCAGGCCTTGGTAGCTTCAAGAGTCGTGGTACACAGGGGTACAGTCCTGCGAGGATAGGCAAGGGTTCATCATCTCCCAAGTTGGACAGCTGGCAGAGAGGACCAAGGGGACCACTCCAGACCACCACCTGTAATGCAGGATCCACGCAGTTCCAGAAGAGAGCAGATGCACGCAGCCTGATGATGTTACTGTAGGTGCAAGGGAGTGACTGCTTCACTCCAAGGGAGATTCCTTCTTGCTTCTTGGTGCAGGCTGAACTCTCGTCAACCCCAGAGGATGCACAGCCGGGGAAATGTTGCGGTTGCTGGAAGAAGCCAGAGAAACAATGTTGCAAAGCAAAGTCGTTGCCGGAGTTGCAGCTTTGTCGATTCCTGAAGAATCTAGTTGCGGTTCCAATGGCCAGAAGTCGAAGTAAACAATGCAGAGCAATTCTGGTGGAGTCTTGCACATTAGATCGGAGGACCCACCCGCAAGGGAGTCCCTAAATAGCCCTAAGAGCGGGGGCGGCGGGAATTGGTCAAGATGATTAGCAAGATGACCACCTATCAGGAGGGGGCAGGGAAGTCACCTGCCTGACCTGGCCACTCAGATGCTCCCAGGGGCCTCTGCACATTTTGGTTTCAAGATGGCAGAATCAAGTGGCCACCTGAAGGAGCTCTGGGCACCACCCCTGGGGTGGTGATGGACAGGGAGTGGTCCCTCCCCTTTCCTTTGTCCAGTTTCGTGCCAGAGAAATGACGGGGGGGGTTCCTGGACTGGTGCAAACCGGTTTATGCACAGAGGGCACCAAATGTGCCCTTCAAAGCAAAGTGGTGGCTTGGGAAGGCTACCCCTCCCAAGCCTTGTAACACCTATTTCCAAGGGAGAGCGTGTTGCCTCCGTCTCCCACAGGAAATCCTTTGTCTGCCTTCCCCTGATTGAGCTGGTCAAGCAGCAGGAGGGCAGAAACCTGTCTGAGGAGCGGCAGCATCGCGGGCTGCCTGGAAAACTCTGGAAGACTGGTAGGAGCAATACTGGGGGACTCCTCTAAGGAGCCCACAGAGTGCATGGAATCATACAGCCAATACTGACAACAGTATTTGGGTATAATTCCGACGTGTTTGATACCAAACATGCACAGGTTCAGTTACCATTATGTAGCTGGATACTGATAGTGCATGACCTGTGTCCAGTACACTGGTAAAATGGTTTCCCTGCACTTACGAAATCAAGTGTAATGGAAATGGAGTTTGCAGGTCCACCACTGCTCATGCTGGGGTGCCCTCGCACACAGGTACCTGCACCCTGCCCTCTGGGCTAGGAGGGCCTATCATAGGGGTTACTTACAGTGACCTGATGTAATGACCTGTGGTGAAAGGGTGCATGGACCTTTTCATGCAGGTTGCAATGGCAGGCCTGCAGAGACATTTTGCATGGGTGGCATAATACATGCTGCAGTCCATAAGGAACCTCTGGTGCCACAATGCCCTAGGTACCCAAGTACCATATACTAGGAACTTATATGGTGGCACCAGTATGCCAATTATGGGGTGTGCAAAGTCCTAGGCAACCAAATTTAGAGGGAAAGAGCACAATCACTGGGGGTCGTAGTTCGCAGGATCCCAGTGAAAACAGTCTAAACACACTGATAGCAGGCAAAAAGTGGGGAAAATCATGCTATAAAAGACTGACTTTCCTACACTGCCTCTCGGTCTTCTATCAGTGTCTATAATCTTGAAAGTACACCAAATATGGTTTTTATACTGAGTTTTACGTGCTTGCTTCAATTGCCTGGTTTTTTTTTCTTTGCATTCATGTTCACGTCACGGCTTATGGAAATAGTTAGTAGCCATCATCCTTCAAAAGCCTCTATTCTGCAGCAGTATCTCTAGAGATGATCTAGAGTCTGAATGTGTTCTGTGATATGGAACACTTCAGCAAGTTTGACCTTTTGTTCTGCAGTCAGTTATAGGCACCTGAAGGGTTTCTTCTGAGGATGCAGCTTCTTAATGATTCTTGATTTTACTGTTTTGGCAGACAGGCGAGCAGGCTCAAAATAAATTGGTGTGGATCTCCCAGGATAAGATCATATTACTACATTTTGTTATTTATAAAGTGATCTTTTCTAAACCCACTGTCTTATTGTAGGAAGTTGGCTCTGTATTTTGTCTCTGTATATACTATCTCCAAGTCCGAGATAGTGTGCACAGAGTCCAAGGGTTCCCCTTAGAGGTAAGATAGTGGCAAAATTAGATCATTCTAATGCTCTATTTTGTGGTAGTGTGGTCGAGCAGTAGGCTTATCAGAGGGTAGTGTTAAGCATTTTCTTACTCCAGGCCAATAATTTTTATATAGAAAAATATATGTTCGATGGCATCTGTCGCTGTAGATACGCATGTTCTGCAATAGCTCGCCATCTGGTGTTGGGCCGGAGTGTTACAAGTTGTTTTTCTTCGAAGAAGTCTTTCGAGTCACGGGACCGAGTGACTCCTCCTTTTGTCTCCATTGCGCATGGGCGTCGACTCCATCTTCGATTGTTTTTTTTCCGCCATCGGGTTCGGACGTGTTCCTGTCGCTCCGAGTTTCGGAACGGAAAATTAGCTAATTTCGGAAGATTTTCGTCGGTATTGTTGCGTTCGGGATCGGCGTACTTACATTCAACACCGCATCGAAGAGCTCCGGTGCCCTTCGGGGTAGTTTTTTGATCCTCCGTCGGGGCCTGGTCGGCCCGACCGCGTGCTGAAGAACGCCGATGGAACGGACCCCGTTTCGTTTCTGCCCCAAATGCCACAATAAATACCCCTACACAGACCAACACTTGGTCTGCAACCTGTGCCTGTCACCTGAGCACAGCGAAGACACCTGCGAGGCCTGTCGTGCGTTCCGGTCCCGAAAAACACTCCGAGACCGTCGAGCCAGAAGACTTCAGATGGCGTCCGCACCGACAGCCCAACGGGAGTTCGAGGAACAGGAAGAGGAAGGTACCTTCTCGATCCAAGACTCAGACTCCGAAGGATTCGACGATACACAAACCGTGAGTAAGACGTCGAAAACCACACAGAGAAACATTTACAAGGCCCAGGGGACGCCACTGCCACCAGGCCATGGCTCGACCCATAAATTCGGTGACCGACCGTCGGCACCGAAAAAGGCCCAAACAGTGCCGAGATCGTCCGACTCCGGTCGAGACACCGGCACGCAGCCTTCTCGGGACCGAGAAAGTGCTGGAGACAAGCCTCGACACCGAGATGCCGGTGTGGACACGGCTCGACGCCGAGACAGCGGCACCGAAACAGATCGACGCCGAGAGGTTTCGGCCCCGAAAAAGAAAAAAGTCACCTCGGAGCCGAAAAAACACGCAGACAAAGTTTCCATGCCGAAACAAACTGCAAGCGACCCAGCTTCAGGCTCTTATACAGAAGAGCACTCGCTAACCTCCCAAATGCAGAAGCATAGGTTTGAGGAAGAGCTACAAGCAACTGATGTGGACCATACGCAAAAGCGTATCTTCATTCAGCAGGGGACAGGAAAAATAAGCACCCTTCCCCCCATTAGGAGAAAGAGGAAGTTGGAGTTCCAGACGGAACAAACACCACAACCAAAAGTGGTGAAAAGAGTTACACCACCACCCTCTCCTCCGCCCGTGATTGACGTTTCACCAGCACAAACTCCATCACACTCCCCAGCTCACACCACCATGAGCCAGGGTGACCAAGATCAGGACGCATGGGACCTATACGATGCCCCAGTGTCAGATAACAGCCCGGAGGCATACCCTACAAAGCCATCTCCACCAGAAGACAGCACCGCGTACTCTCAGGTGGTGGCTAGAGCAGCACAATTTCACCACGTAAGCCTCCACTCAGAACAGGTCGAGGATGATTTCTTATTCAACACACTCTCCTCCACCCACAGCTCATACCAAAGCCTGCCTATGCTCCCTGGTATGCTCCGGCACGCAAAAGACATATTTAAGGAGCCGGTCAAGAGTAGGGCAATCACACCAAGGGTGGAAAAAAAGTATAAGCCGCCTCCTACGGACCCGGTTTTCATCACTACACAGCTGCCACCAGACTCTGTTGTTGTAGGAGCAGCTAGGAAAAGGGCCAACTCCCACACATCTGGAGATGCACCACCCCCAGATAAAGAAAGCCGCAAGTTCGATGCAGCTGGTAAGAGAGTCGCAGCACAAGCTGCAAACCAGTGGCGCATCGCGAACTCCCAGGCACTACTTGCGCGCTATGACAGAGCCCACTGGGACGAGATGCAACATCTCATTGAACATCTGCCCAAGGACTTACAAAATAGGGCAAAGCAAGTGGTCGAGGAAGGACAGACCATTTCCAACAACCAGATCCGCTCCTCCATGGACGCTGCAGATACAGCTGCACGGACAATTAATACATCTGTAACTATCAGAAGGCATGCATGGCTCCGAACGTCTGGATTTAAACCAGAGATTCAACAAGCAGTTCTCAATATGCCTTTTAATGAAAAAGAACTGTTCGGTCCAGAAGTGGACACAGCGATTGAGAAACTCAAAAAAGATACGGACACTGCCAAAGCCATGGGCGCACTCTACTCCCCGCAGAGCAGAGGGAATTACAGCACATTCCGTAAAACGCCCTTTCGAGGGGGGTTTCGAGGTCAAAGCACACAAGCCAGCACCTCACAAGCCACACCGTCCAGTTACCAGGGACAGTATAGAGGAGGTTTTCGGGGACAATATAGAGGAGGGCAATTCCCTAGAAATAGAGGAAGATTTCAGAGCCCCAAAGCCCCTACTACTAAACAGTGACTCACAGGTCACTCACCCCCTCCACACAACACCAGTGGGGGGAAGAATAGGTCATTATTACAAAGCATGGGAGGAAATCACTACAGACACTTGGGTTCTAGCGATTATCCAACATGGTTATTGCATAGAATTTCTACAATTCCCTCCAAACATACCACCAAAAGCACAAAATTTAACAACACACCATTCCAATCTCCTGGAGATAGAAGTGCAGGCACTATTGCAAAAGAATGCAATTGAATTAGTGCCAAACACACAAATAAACACAGGAGTTTACTCACTGTACTTTCTGATACCAAAGAAGGACAAAACACTGAGACCAATCCTAGACCTCAGAGTAGTGAACACTTTCATCAAATCAGACCACTTCCACATGGTCACACTACAAGAAGTATTGCCATTGCTAAAACTGCACGACTACATGGCAACTTTAGACCTCAAGGATGCTTATTTCCATATACCAATACACCCATCGCACAGGAAATACCTAAGGTTTGTATTCAAAGGAATACATTACCAATTCAAGGTACTGCCTTTCGGATTAACAACCGCACCAAGAGTCTTTACCAAATGTCTAGCGGTAGTCGCAGCACACATAAGAAGGCAGCAGATACATGTGTTCCCATATCTAGACGACTGGCTAATCAAGGCCCATTCGTTAATAGAGTGCTCAAATCACACAAATCATATCATACAAACCCTCTTCAAACTAGGGTTCACCGTCAATTTCCCAAAATCCAAAATTCTGCCACGCAGGGTACAACAATACCTGGGAGCCATAATAGACCCATCAAAAGGAGTAGCCACTCCAAGTCCACAAAGAATTCAAAATTTCAACACCATCATACAACGCATGTATCCAACACAAAAGATACAAGCAAAGATGGTATTACAACTCCTAGGCATGATGTCATCATGCATAGCCATTGTCCCAAACGCAAGACTGCACATGAGGCCCTTACAACAATGCCTAGCATCACAGTGGTCTCAAGCACAGGGTCACCTTCTAGATCTGGTGTTAATAGACCGCCAAACTTACCTCTCGCTTCTGTGGTGGAACAACATAAATTTAAACAAGGGGCGGCCTTTCCAAGACCCAGTGCCACAATACGTAATAACAACAGATGCTTCCATGACAGGGTGGGGAGCACACCTCGGTCAACACAGCATACAAGGACAATGGAACGTACATCAAACAAAACTGCATATCAATCACCTAGAACTTCTAGCAGTTTTTCAAGCACTAAAAGCTTTCCAACCAATAATAGTTCACAAATACATTCTCGTCAAAACAGACAACATGACAACAATGTATTATCTAAACAAGCAGGGGGGGACGCACTCCACGCAGTTAAGCCTGCTAGCACAAAAAATTTGGCATTGGGCAATTCACAACCAAATTCGCCTAATTGCACAGTTTATACCAGGGATACAAAATCAACTCGCAGACAATCTCTCTCGAGATCACCAACAGGTCCACGAATGGGAAATTCACCCCCAAATTCTGAACACTTATTTCAAACTCTGGGGAACACCTCAGATAGACTTGTTTGCAACAAGGGAGAACGCAAAACGCCAAAACTTCGCATCCAGATACCCACACAAACAATCCCAAGGCAATGCCCTATGGATGAACTGGTCAGGGATATTTGCTTACGCTTTTCCTCCTCTCCCTCTCCTTCCTTACCTGGTAAACAAACTCAGTCAAAGCAAACTCAAACTCATATTGATAGCACCAACTTGGGCAAGGCAACCCTGGTACACAACGCTGCTAGACCTATCAGTGGTACCCTGCATCAAATTGCCCAACAGGCCAGATCTGTTGACACAGCACAACCAAAAGATCAGACACCCAGATCCAGCATCGCTGAATCTAGCAATCTGGCTCCTGAAATCCTAGAATTCGGGCACTTACAACTTACCCAAGAATGTATGGAAGTCATAAAACAAGCAAGAAGGCCATCCACCAGGCACTGCTATGCAAGTAAATGGAAGAGGTTTGTTTGCTACTGCCATATTAATCAAATACAACCATTACACACAACTCCAGAACATGTAGTGGGTTACTTGCTTCACTTACAAAAATCTAACCTAGCTTTCTCTTCCATTAAGATTCACCTTGCAGCAATATCTGCATACCTGCAAACTACCTATTCAACTTCCCTATATAAAATACCAGTCATTAAAGCATTCATGGAGGGCCTTAGGAGAATTATACCACCAAGAACACTACCTGTTCCTTCATGGAACCTAAATGTTGTCCTAACTAGACTTATGGGTCCACCTTTTGAACCCATGCACTCCTGCGAAATACAGTTCCTAACCTGGAAGGTGGCATTTCTCATCGCCATTACTTCCCTAAGAAGAGTAAGCGAGATTCAGGCATTTACTATACAGGAACCTTTTATACAACTACACAAAAATAAAGTCGTCCTAAGGACCAATCCTAAATTTTTGCCAAAGGTTATTTCACCGTTCCATCTAAATCAAACAGTGGAACTTCCAGTGTTCTTTCCACAGCCAGATACCGTAGCTGAAAGGGCACTACATACATTAGATGTCAAAAGAGCATTAATGTATTACATTGACAGAACAAAAAACATCAGAAAGACTAAACAACTCTTTATTGCATTTCAAAAACCTCACGCAGGAAACCCAATTTCAAAACAAGGTATAGCCAGATGGATAGTTAAATGCATCCAAATCTGCTACCTTAAAGCTAAACGACAGCTGCCCATTACACCAAGGGCACACTCAACCAGAAAGAAAGGTGCTACCATGGCCTTTCTAGGAAACATCCCAATGCAAGAAATATGTAAGGCAGCCACATGGTCTACGCCTCACACATTCACCAAGCACTACTGTGTAGACGTGTTATCCGCACAACAAGCCACAGTAGGTCAAGCTGTATTAAGAACATTATTTCAGACTACTTCCACTCCTACAGGCTGATCCACCGCTTTTGGGGAAATAACTGCTTACTAGTCTATGCAGAACATGCGTATCTACAGCGACAGATGCCATCGAACTGAAAATGTCACTTACCCAGTGTACATCTGTTCGTGGCATCAGTCGCAGTAGATTCGCATGTGCCCACCCGCCTCCCCGGGAGCCTGTAGCAGTTTGGAAGTTACCTTCAATTATTTATATATGTATCATCTCAACCTTAAATAGGTGCATACCTAGTCACTCCATTGCATGGGCACTATTACTACAATTCAACTCCTACCTCACCCTCTGCGGGGGAAAAACAATCGAAGATGGAGTCGACGCCCATGCGCAATGGAGACAAAAGGAGGAGTCACTCGGTCCCGTGACTCGAAAGACTTCTTCGAAGAAAAACAACTTGTAACACTCCGGCCCAACACCAGATGGCGAGCTATTGCAGAACATGCGAATCTACTGCGACTGATGCCACGAACAGATGTACACTGGGTAAGTGACATTTTCATTTCTTAATTTATTTTTAGAACCACAAGTTCAAGATTTGAAGTAAATACATAAAATGCAAGGTACTCAACACAGGTAAGTTAGGAACTTTGAATTAGAGCAATAACATATACAGTTTTTGTTAAAATGGCAATAAGCTATTTTAAAAGTAGACAGTGCAAAATCAACAGTTCCTGGGGGAGGTAAGTATTGGTTAGATTGTGAGGTAAGTAAGAAACTTACAAGTCTCAGTTCCTGATCATAGGCAGCCCACCGTTGGGGGTTCAAGGCAACCCCAAAGTTACCACACCAGCAGCTCAGGTGCAGAGGTCAAAGAGGTGCCCAAAACACATAGGCTCCTATGGAGAACATGGGTGCTCTGGTTCCATTCTGCCAGCAGCTAAGTACCCGCGTCCTCAGGGGTCAGACCAGGGGGGTTTTGTAGAGCACTGGGGGGGGGCGGGAAACACAAGTAGGCACACAAAACACACCCTCTGCGGCACAGGGGCAGCCGGGTGCAGTGTGCAAAGCAGGCGTCTGGTTTTGTATTGGTTTCAATGGAGGGACCCGGGGGTCACTCTAGCGGTGCAGGCAAGGGCACAGGGGGGCTTCTCGGACCAGCCACCACCTGGGCTCTGGAGAGGGTCGCCTGGGGGTCACTCCTGCACTGGAGTTCGGTTCCTTCTGGTCCTGGGGGCTGCGGGTGCAGTGCTTGGTCCAGGCGTCTGGTCTCTTGTTACAGGCAGTCGCGGTCAGGTGGAGCCACTGGATTCTCTCTGCAGGCGTCTCTGTGAGGGTCCAGGGGGGTTGTCTTGGGTTACTCGCAGGGTCGCAGTCGTGGGCGAGTCCTCCCGGTGGTGTAGGTTCTCTGGATCTCGAGCCGGGGGCGTCGGGTGCAGATTGTGAAATCTCACGCTTACGGCGTGAAGAGTGAGGTCTTTAAAGTTGTAGAAAAGTTTCAAGTTTGTTGCAGGTTGTTGAGCAGAGCCGCTGCTCACTGTAGTTTCTTGGTCCTGGGATTCAGGGCAGTCCTCTGAGGCTTCAGAGGTCGCTGGTCCCTGTTAGATGCAGCTGGTTGCAGGTTTTCGAGTCCGGAGACATGCCGGTAGGGCTGGGGCCAAAGCAGTTGTCATCTTCCGTCGTCTCTGCAGGCTTGTAGGTCAGCAGTCCTTCTTTAGTTCAGGTTGCAGGAATATGATTTCCTGGGTTTTGGGTGCCCCTAAATACTAAATTTAGGGGTGTATTTAGGTCTGGGAGGTCAGTAGCTAATGGCTACTGTCCTGGAGGGTGGCTACACTCTTTGTGCCTCCTCCCTGATGGAGGATTTCTAAAGGCAGGGGTCACCTCAGCTCAGGGCAGCTTAGGGGCAGTCCTGACTAGTGGGTGCCTCCTCCTTGTTTTCCTAATTATCTCCTCCAGCCTTGCCGCCAAAAGTGGGGGCAGTGGCCGGAGGGGCGGGCATTTCCACTAGCTGGGATGCCCTGTGGTGCTGTAACAAAGAGGGTGAGCCTTTGAGGCTCACCGCCAGGAGTTACAGTTCCTGCAGGGGAAGGTGTGAAGCACCTCAACCCAGTACAGGCTTCGTTCCTGGCCTCAGATTGACAAAGGCACTCTCCCCATGTGACCAGCAACTCGTCTGGTTGTGGCAGGCTGGCAGAAACTGGTCAGCCTGACACTAGAAGTCAGATTGGTATTCAGGGGGCACCTCTAAGATTCCCTCTGGGTGCATTTTACAATACATTCCAAACTGGCATCCGTGTGCATTTATTGTGCTGAGAAGTTTGATACCAAACTTCCCAGATTTCAGTGTAGCTGTTAAGGAACTGTGGAGTTCGTGTTTGACAAACTCCCAGACCTCATACTCTTATGGCTACCCTGCACTTACTATGTCTAAGGTTTTGCTTAGACACTGTAGGGGCATAGTGCTCATGCACATATGCCCTCACCTGTGGTATAGTGCACCCTGCCTTAGGGCTGTAAGGCCTACTAGAGGGGTGACTTACCTATGCCACAGGCAGTGTAAGGTTGGCATGGCACTGAGGGGAGTGCCATGTCGACTTAGGCATTTTCTCCCCACCAGCACACACAAGCTGTGAGGCAGTGTGCATATGCTGAGTGAGGAGTCCCCAGGGTGGCATAATACATGCTGCAGCCCTTGGAGACCTTCCCTGGCATCAGGGCCCTTGATACCAGGGGTACCAGTTACAAGGGACTTATCTGAGTGCCAGGGCTGTGCCAGTTGTGGAAACAAAGGTACAGTTTAGGGAAAGAACACTGGTGCTGGGGCCTGGTTAGCAGGGTCCCAGCACACTTTCAATCATAACTTAGCATCAGCAAAGGCAAAAAGTCAGAGGGTAACCATGCCAAGGAGGCATTTCCTTACACTTATAAACACTTCTAGCTGCGGATTCCTTACCTTAGAATTATCCTTAGACCGGATCGGAACGTTTTTCATGACCAGTAACCCTGCGTGCCAGTAGGTGGTGGTGTTCAGCTCCGTGTGGCAGTGTCTATGCCAGAAGTGATGTGTGCGGTCCCTATAGGCACCACCCCAGCTTGCTGATGTCCATTCTTTTCCTTCTGCACTAGTCAGCGCAGATCTGGAGAAAGTGTCTCTCAGTTAATTTTTTTGACTGACCTTTTTGTTGAAGTTTGTTTGAGATCTTGATGTGGCAGGGATGTCAACCAGGAAAGCTGGCTTCAAACCCTTGTGTCGCCTGTCACCGACAAATGTTGGTGAAGGACCCACATCTTGTTTGCCTCTGGTGCATTGAACATTATACAGAGACCTGTGCTGAGTCCTGCATTATGCACCCCAAGGCTTTGAGGGAGCCCTCAAGCTCCTTGCTGCTCAATGCCGCAACTGTCTTAATCCTGGTCGAGGAGAAGGTCCCAGGGTTGGTCGCAGAGCCATTGATCTTCGTCAAATTTGTCTGGGTGTTTGGGTAAGTCTCATAGGAAGAAAGAATAACAAGTCAGAGGTCTTTGACATCACCCTGTCCGTTAAGTCAACCAGTGAAACGAGGAAGTGTTGTCATTCAAGGCATAGCTCCACAGTTGTCAGCGCGTGGGCCGGCTCCGCGCCTCCCTGAGTTTCCAGGTGCTGGAGCCCCTCACCAAACTCAGTACATTTTGAGGCAATGCACCTCATATTTGAGCTGGTCATCCCAGCTAGTGCTTCTTTGGGCCCCTGAGTTCAGGAGGGGTTCCTACTTGTTTCTGCTGCTGGGCCACCACTGGTGCATGTTGGGCCCCATGGATCCACAGATGGATCCAGACCAGTGCCAGTTGTACTACCTTGACCTTCCCAGATGGTGGTCCCAATGTCAACACCCGAGCCACCCCCATTCTCATCCCAAACTCCAATATGGGGCAGAAACAATTTGGGGATCATTGGGAGGGGCCACTGTTCCTATCCCAGATCAGCAGATCATCATCAGTGTAACATTTCCACAGCTTTACTTTCATCCTGAATTGATTAGAGTGGTGGAGAACATATCCAGACCCAAAAGCATGGACATACAGGCAGGGTAGACCTGGGGTGAATGTGCTCCCAATAGAAATTCTGTGCATTTTAAAGGAAGAACTCTTCTTTGTATTCAAAGATGTTGCGTGTCAGAGCCAAATGTGCGAGGTAGAGGACAAATTAATGTGGAGTCCTGGTCTCCCACACGGTTTCACTCAAGATTTTGTCAATTATTTAAAGAGTGGCCTCCTGCGAAATATTTGTGTATCTGGATTCTAAATCTAAACTGATTAACAGTTCTTTCTCTATCGAAAGACCCATCTTTCAGTAGATTAAGCACATCCTTGGTGTCTTTAAGTAAAGTGGGCATTTCTTTCACCAGTGATTTGACAAACGCATCACAATTGTGAGATTTGACAATGGAACCTATCCCAGAAACAATCTACCTCGCAGGTGAATTAAATGTATTCGTATGTACCTTGGGAAGCATGCAAAAGTAGGTAGTTCTTGGTTCCTTTTGAATGAGGTACTCATATTCATGTTTTGTGATCAACCATTATTGAGCTCCCTTGCTACTCAAAAGCCTATCTCCTCCTGTATTTCTGGGATGGCGTCCTTTGACAGATATTTGTAGTTGCAGAAATAGTTGAGGAGTTTAAGACATTCATTGTTGTACATAGTCTTTGATAAGATCACAGCAGCCCCACCTTTGTCAGCAAGCTTATTTACTATATCATCATCCACTGCCAAGTCATCTAATACCTTCAAAAGGTAGTGTGGCAATCATTATTACCCAGGGAATCAATACTGTGGTCCATCCCCCTACTCAAATGCCAACGCCTTTGGTGGCAATTTGAAAGTGGGAGGATTAAAGGTAGAGTTTGGTTGCAGTCTGTATTTCTATTGGATTGTTCTTCCAAAGATTTTTCTTCAAAGAAAACCCTCAGTCTATCCTTATATAAAATCTCAACAGTTTCTAATTTCAATCTGAACATATTCTCTTGAGGAGTTGGTACGAAGCTAAGGCCTTTGTTTAGTACTCTATTCTCTGTTGGAGTACGTTCACAATAGTTAATAGTAATGTCCTGATGGAGTTTCATACCCTGCTGGTGCTCAAGGTTGGTTCCCCCTTGGCACTGGGTCTTGGCTGATTCTCCCTGTCTTGCCATGATACCATTTTTCTCTTTATAAAAATGATCTATTAGGATAGAACCAAGGGAAGTTTTGTGGTGGGGGTAAACAGGTGGTCTGTAATTTGGATGCCATCCCCTAGGATTCTTATTCTGACGGGTAGGTAGAAATAGAACTTGAGGATGAACAAGCCAAGCCGGTTTCATCCTCTCCCTCTTTGCTGTATCTGTTGGGTAGCCTTTCTCTGAATCTGAAGAGAAACTACTCCCTGAGTATGTGTCTGGGGTGGCAGAGGGTTTTGCCACATAATCATCCTTTTAGTAGCGGTATACTGTCATGAGAGAACTTTCTTGTTGATTTTTGATTGTGTCAGGAACTCCCTGAATTCTGTTTATGGCTCCCACTTTTACCAACAGTCCTGTGAATGAGAGGTTTCTCAGATTTTCCCACTTCCACCAATGATTATCCTTTCAGTAAGCAGTGTATATTTTAAATGACCTAGAGAGCACACTAAAGTGGCAACCCAGCGGGCGTGGTCAAGATGGCGGAGCGCTAAGACGTTCCTTTTTGCGCTCCGCCGCCTCGGCCCAAAGAAGCGACCTGCAGCCAGCCTGGGGGAGGCCTGGAGGCTTTCCCCGTTGTGTGCGGCTCTCCCCGGGTGTCCTGGATGCGGCGGTGCCGGTCGGAGCGGGATTGTACCGCGTCGGCGGGGGGAGTTAGGCTCGGCCCGGCAGTCTGGGCGTGGCCGCGGCGTGGGGGGCTGCCCGGGCAGCGGGATGGGCCTTCCCTTTGGGGCCCCTTGGAGCCGGGGCTCTGGGGTTTGAGGGCTGAGGAGCCCTCCTGGGGCCCCCTGATGACCGGAGTGAGCTGTGGGGCCTGGCGCCGGATGTTTGTGGCGCCTGAGCGGTGAGAGGTGTTTCTGGAGCCCTGCTTGACTGGCGGTGACTGGCGGAGCTTCCACTACCGGGCGCCCTGGAGTGAGACTGGTGAGGCGCGGGACCTGCTGGATGGCGGTGACCTGGTTCCTGGATTTCTGGGTTGTACACCCCTGCACCTGAAATTTTGCTTAGTCTGGCCTGCAGTTCTGAGTTTGGGCGAAAGGAGAGGACCATAGTACCTGGTGGTGGCGGGGAGCTGTGCCCTGGCGTAGTCTTGGAGGGAGTGGTGCACGCAGACCGGCTTGGGTAAAGTGATCTTGGTGGTACCACTGAATTGAGCAGGTGAGATGAAACCAGCACGCCATGGCGACATCGAAGCCCAAACGCGAGCGCTCAGAGCGGGACATGTTGACAGGGGCGCACTCTACGCCTGGGCCTATGATGGAGGACTTACCTGAGACGAGGGCCCTGGAAAGTCGAGCTGAGACGGAGCCAGAGGAGAGTTCTTCAGTGACGAAGGGCTTTCTTACCTCCCTGTTTGAGTCGCTCCGAGGGGATATCCAGGAGCTGCGAAGGGACATTTCACTGGAGGTGAAGGAGATACGAGGAGAGGTCACCTCCCTGGGTGAACGGGTATCGCAGCTAGAAGATAGTGAAAACCCTCGCGGCAAAGAGGTCGCAGGCCTGCAACGGGAGGTAGTCTGCCTCCGAGAGCAACAGGACCTCCTCCAGATGGCGGTTGAGGACTTGGAAAATCGCTCGAGGAGACAAAATATCCATATACGGGGGGCCCCGGTGGGCACCGAAAAAGGGGATATTGCGGGCTACGTGGTGGATTTGTTTAGCTCCCTGCTTGGCACAGAAGAGAGACAGGAGGTAGTCTTGGATCGGGTGCATCGTGCTGGGTGCGCGGGGGCCCCTGGGGACCGCCCCCCAGACATCTTAGCCTGTCTCCACAATTTTGTCCTCAAAGAAAAGATTCTACAGCGGGCCCGTAACCTCCCGTCGGTCCTCTTCCGAGGGCATGAACTCCAGCTTTTCCAGGATTTATCAGTGCGGACTTTGCAGAGACGGAGAGAGTTCAGGCCGATTACGGATCACTTGAGGGCACACAATTTATCCTACTCGTGGGGCCATCCGTTCCGCCTGGTCTTCCGATGGGAGGATCAGCTTTGGCAGGTGAAATCGGTTGCGGAGGCTGGCCGTGTCCTGGGCCTTGAGGACACAGGCCGGGAGGCGAGTGAGGCGGTGGCTCTATCGGCGGGGGGCCTCCTCGGTGGCGGAGAAGAGAGAAGAGGAAGTTGCAGCGCCCGACGGGCTTGGAGCTAAGATCGGAGAGAGAAGCCGCTTTGAGCAGCGTGGTGGCCGGCACGTCGGCCTAGTCTGGGTGTCCGGGGGCGCCCGGGAGTACTGCAAGCCAGAGCTGTCATAGTATGTTGATGTTTGCAGAGGGTCGGGGCGGCGGGGGCAATGGACCGAGTTACTGACAGTGCGGAATATACTGCCCCGTGGAGACTTTACCTCGCGAGGATGGATGATCGAGGACTTTTGTGTCACATGCACCTGTTGTGCTTTTTGTTTTTTTGCTGTTGGTTTTCCCGCGATGTTGGTCCTTTGAGAAGGCATTCTCAGGTCTGCTTGCACTAGGCGGTCTAGATGATACTGTGGTGGGAAGTCCTAGGTTGTGCTATTGTCTCCTTGGCTTGTTTTCTTCAGTCTAGCCTATGACCATCAAATGTATAAGCTTAAATGTTAGGGGGTTAAATAACCCTACCTACTAAGAGGCTAGCTATCCTCTCAGCTTTAGAGAGATCCGGGAGTCATGTATGCCTTCTGCAAGAGACGCACCTTGTCCTTAAAGATACCTCCCGTATGCGATCCAAGTGGTTTCCCAGGCAGTTCTGGTCCTCCCTGCCATCAAAGCATGCAGCTGTGGCGATACTTTTTTCACGCGCATTCCTGGGGAAGTTAAATCCAAATTGCATGAGGTCCCGGGGAGGCTCTTGGCCTTGCGGATCTGACTGGGGGGTTTCACTCTCACGATCGCTTCCCTTTATGCACCCAATTCCCGTCAGGAGGCCTTCTTGAGGCAGTCTGACGCTGATTCTGCAGTCCCCGGATGGTGCTGTATTGCTGAGAGGTGATTTTAATTTGGTGATGGATGGGGACCTGGATCGTTCAGGTCAACGGTATGGTCAGACTGGGTCCTTGTCGGATTCTGGGCAGCTGTGGCTTAAGGAGTGTGGGCTGGTGGATGTGTGGAGGAGGGCGCACCCCACGTTAAGGGATTATTCCTTCTACTCGCTGGCAACCAAAACATACGCTAGACTAGACCTTTTTCTGGCATCCCAGTAGCTTCTCCCCATAGTTAGAGATCCGGTGATTGAGCTGCGGGCTTTGTCGGATCATGCTCCGATAAGTCGAGATTCGCACGGACATGGAGAGGGTTGGTCCATCAGGAGGGCAATTTAGAGACTCAATGCTTCAGAATGGTGAAACGGTTGAGGCGATTCGAAGGGCAATAATAGATTACCTTAGCTTTAATGACAACGGGACAACAAGCATTGCAACATTGTGGTAGTCACTGTAGGCTGTCCTGAGGGGTGAGGTGATGTTGCTTTCTTCTAGGGATAACAAGGCGAGGATTCGACTCCGGGGGGACCTGGAGCAGCGGGTGAGGGTGTTAGAGCGCTCTCATAAACGCACCGGCGCTCCCAGATTATGTCGAGAGGGTCCGGAAGCAGCTGAGGAGGTTGGACTGGGACAGGGCTGAATATGCGGTAGTCCGACTCAAACAAAAGTATTCTGTAGGAAGCAATAACGCCAGCAAGCTACTGGCGCATAGGTTGAGAGCACAGCGCGCAGCGTCACTGATAAAAATGGTACGATCCCCTTCTGGTGCGGAGGCACGTACGAGCGACCAAATAGCGCAGGCCTTTGCGGAATTCTATCGTAGTCTGTATATGGCTGAGAAGCCCGGTGACGTGGCCCCAGAGTCCCTCTTAGAGGATATAGCAATCACACCTATGTCGGCGACGGACTCTGCCTCGCTAGATCATCCTATATAAGGGCTGAGGAGGTTATATCTGCGATTGCTCACTTGCAGATCGGAAAGTCACCTAGCCCCGACGGTTTTTCTGCGCTTTTCTATAAATCCTTCTTTGTGGAACTTGTTCCCGTCCTTGTGCGACTTTTTAACTCTTTTCGGTAGACGGGTGCTCTTTTGCCTAGTATGTTAGACGCCACTATCGTTGTTATCCCGAAACCGGGGAAGGATCCAGAGGAATGCGCCTTGTATAGGCCGATCTCCCTCCTGAATATTGATGCCAAACTGTTTACTGGCATTTTGGCACACCGTCTCAACTATTATATGCCGGGGCTCGTGGACCCCGACCAGTCGGTATTTATACTTCATAGGCAGTGCAGCAATAATACCAAGCGATTGCTCCATCTCTTGGATAAAACTGAACGTTCCCGTAGGACAGCGCTCTTCCTGTCTGTGGACGCTGAGAAAGCCTTTGATAGGGTCCACTGGCTATACCTGTTCAGGGTGCTCGAACGTTATGGACTGGGTTCAGGTTTTCTAACATGGATTAGATGCATTTATCAAAAACCTCGGGCAGCGGTCCGGGTTAATGGGACTCTTTCTTTGCCATTCGCCGTCCAAAGAGGCACCAGGCAGGGTTGTCCTCTTTCGCCCCTCCTGTTTGCGCTTTACATGGAGCCACTGGCGCAGAGGCTCCGTGACAATCTTCTGATTACGGGCATGAGGTTCGGGGGTGGTGGATGAACAGCTCATTTCGCTATATGCGGACGACGTTATTTTTTACTTTGGCGGAGCCCGTGAACTCACTGCCGGCACTAATGGGGGTTATTGAGGAATTTGGGCAGGTTTCGGGGTTCCGAATGAACATGTTTAAATCGCAGGCCCTGGGCAGGTTTATTCCTGCAGAGCACGAAAGGGACCTGAGGGCCCGTTTCCATTTTAGATGGACCTCTTCGGGCCTCCCATACCTGGGTATTGAGCTGGTCGCCACGGTTGCTAGTACGGTAACGTTCAACTACTCGAAACTAACACAGGAGGTGCAGCGCAACTTGGAGTCATGGGGGAGGCTTAAAATCTCCTGGTTGGGCAGGGTAGCGGCGGTGAAGATGACTATCCTTCCGTGTATACTTTCTGTTCCAGGTGCTCTCGCTGGAACCTCCCCCGAGAACGATAGCGTCCCTCCCAACAGCGGTCTTAAGGTTCATTTGGGAAGGGAAGGCGCGCGGATATCACAGCAGGTTCTGTACCATCCTAAGAGGGAGGCGGGGCTGGCGGTCCCCTGCCTCCTTCGATACTTTCAGGCAGCACAGCTGCACTTTCTTTTGGAATGGAGCCGGCCAGCCTCGGAGAAGCATTGGTGCTTCATGGACCAATCAGTGGCGGGCTCTCACATATGGAAGGAACCCTGGCTTAGGCGCCTTCACAGGGCGCAGGGGCTGTATATATCCCCGATCACGGAGGTTACGATGAGAGTGTGGGATCGGGTGGCTGGCAGGGCGGGTTTGACGACATTCCTGTCCCCACTGACTCCACTGGGCGCGAACCCTGATTTTGGCCCGGGCTTACAGCCGGAGGCATTGCATCGGTGGTATGAGGGGGGATGCAAAAGGGTAGGATATTTATTTGATGAGCATGGGGGTTATCCCTTTTGACCAATTGAGGGAGCAATATGGCCTGACTGAGGCCGATAGGATGATGTACTACCAATTAAGACACTGGGCACTGCTTCCGGCCAGTAGGATATTAATCAACAGGCCGTTAACCTCATTTGAAAAATGGATTCTAATGAAAAAGGACGACAAGCGCGTGGTTTCAGAACTCTATGCCCTTTTGCGGGAAGAGACCCGTCCAATCAAAACTAAGGGTCAATTGAGATGGGAGAAGGAGCTTGAGAGGGAACTATCTGAGGATGAGTGGGAGAGTGTTTTTTATAGGGTGCACCACACAGCTTATAACGCAGCAGGTACAGAGACAGCTTATAAAGTAGCCTCCTACTGGTATTACACCCCTAACAGGATCCATGCTTGGAATAATGATAAATCTAGTAGCTGTTGGAGGGGGTGGGCACGCTTTTGCACCTACTATGGCATTCCCCCAAGTTGCACAGGTATTGAAAGGACATAATAGACACCGTGGACAGGGCTTTTGACACCCAGATCCCTAGATTCCCCGCGTATATTTTGCTTGGTCTCCCCAACCCGCTCACGTTTCCCCTAAGATCTTTGAAGGGTCGGCAGATGGCCTTGGCCTTGAACGCGGCCGTACAACTTTTGCTATCAGTGTGGAGGACAGAGCAGATCCCGTCAACAGTCTCTTGGCTGCACAAGCTGTGGTTTATTCTCCCCATGGAAAAGCTATCCCTGGCTTCACAGCTGCGGGGCGGGGACTTAAGGGAACTTTGGCATCCGTTTCTACGTATTCTATCTGGGGAGTTTTCAGAGTTGACATGCCCAACCTATCTGAGGGTTCTGAACTTGAATTGATTGCCTGGGAGGTCATCTTCGAATAGAGGTTAATTCTGGACTTGCACCACATGGTATTAGAACCTGAGCTCGTTTGATTAATGTATATCCAACTTGCAGTGGGAAAACATAGTTGTGTTAACTGTATAAATTTTTTTTCTTTTTTTTTACTTTCTTTCATTGTATCGCATGTAATAAGCTAACGTTGCGCCTGTTCGCAATATAGTGATGTAGTATATACATGTGTGCGATGTTCTAAAATTGAAAACTTAATAAACAGATTTGATCTATAAAGTGGCAACCTTTAAAAAAAAATATTAGTTCTATTATTGTTCCATATTCTTTTAGGAACAAGGAATAGTATACAAGGTAGGACTCGCCTTGGATTTATTGTTTTAGACATCCTTAGCCCTGATGAATGCCTGTGACCTGAACAGGCAATTAACAAGGGCAGACAAATATTAGTGTAATGGGGATGGTTAAAGCTATTGTGCTTACATTCCATCTTAGTATCATTTTTATATGTACCAGAGGCCCCCAATAATACAGGGCACCTGTAGGTATTTTTAGTTGTCTGGATCTCTCACTGTCCAGTAGTACTTTATCTAAGAGAGTCTGCCCTGGTGGCATTGTTACCCCCACTTTTTGCCTGATGTCAGTGTGTTTTTGACTGTGTTCACTGGGATCCTGCGAACCAGGTCCCCAGTTACTGTGCTCTTTCCTTCTAAATTTGGTTGCTTGGACCACACATCCCACATTTGACGTACTGGTGCCCCCTTATAAGTCCCTAGCATATGGTATCCAACTAGCCAGGGCATTGGGGCATGAGGAGTTCCCCATGGGCTGCATCCTGTATTATGCCACCCATGAGAGCCAATGTAAAATTTTTCTGCAGGCCTGCCATTGCAGCCTGCATGAAAAGGTGCATGCACCCTTTCACTTCAGGTCGCTACACTGGGTCACTAAGTTACCCCTGTGGTAGGCTCTCCTGGCCCAGAGGGCAGGGTGCAGGTACCTGATTATGAGGGCACCCCTGCGTGAGCAGAGCTTCCTCCACGAACTCCAGCTCCATTTTTCTGGACTTCGCGAGTGCGCAAAAGCCATTTTACTTGAGTACTGGACATGGGTCACTACCTATGTCCAGCTACATAATGGTAACTCCCGAAACTGTGCATGTTTGGTATCAAACATGTTGGGATCATACCACAATACTGTTCTCAGTATTGGTTTTATGATTCCATGCACTCTGGAGGCTCCTTAGAGGACGCCCAGCATTGCTCCTACCAGCTTTTTAAGGTTTTCCAGGCAGCCCACTCTGCTGCCACCCCTCAGACAGGTTTCTGCCCTCCTGCTGCTTGACCAGCTCAAGCCCAGGAAGTCAGAACAAAGGATTTCCTTTTGGGGGGGGGGGGGGGTAGCACCCGGGGCAGGGGAAAGGGGTGTAGCACCCTCTCCCTTTGGAAATAGGTGTTACATGGTTTGGGGGGGTAGCCTCCCCGAGCCACTGTTATGCTTTGAAGGGCATATTTAGTGCCCTTCTTGCATAAACCAGTCTGCACCGGTTCAGGGACCTCCAGTCCCTCCTCTGGTGTGGAACTGGACAATGAAGAGGAGAGTAACCACTCCCCTGTCCATCACCAGCCCAAGGGTGGTGCTCAGAGTTCCTCCAGGTGGCCACTTGATTCTGCCATCTTGAATCCAAGGTGGGCAGAGGCCTCTGGGAGCATCTGAGTGGGCAGATCAGGCAGGTGACGTCACAGCCCCCTCCTGATTGGAATTGGTCACCTAGAAGGGTGACCAATTCCAGTTCCAGGGCTTTTTAGGGTCTACCTCGTAGTTGAGTCCTCAGATTCGGCATGCAAGACTCCAGCAGGACTCCTCTGCAACATTTACTTTGACTTCTGGCCACTGGAACCACAACTGGACTTCACAGGAACTCAAAATCTGCAGCTACAGCGACGCCTCTGCTCTGCATCACTGTTTCTCCAGCTCCTTCCAGCAACTGCAACATTTCCCCTGCTGTGCATCCTCTGAGGACGGCAGGTCTTCAGTCTCCACCAAGAAGCAAGAAGGAACCTCCCTTGGATGGAAGGAGTCGCTCTCCTGCATCTGCAGGCACCAACTGCAATGACGACCAGCTGCGTGGATCCTGCATCACGGGTGGTGGTCTGGAGGGGTCCCCTTGGTCTCTGCCAGCTGTCCAACTTTGGAGACTGTAGGTCCTTGCCTTTCCACCCGGGACAGTACCCCTGTGCACTGCGTCTCTTGCAACTACCAAGGCTTGTTGGCATTTCCTTCAAGGGTTCTTTAGGCTCCGTGTAGCCCTAGCCCTCAGCACTCTTCCCTGCGACGCACAGCCCTCTGCGTGCTTCTCCAGTGACGTGGGACTCTTTCCGAAGTGTGCTGCGTGGGCCTCTCTGCAACTCCTGTGCTTGCTGCCTGTGGATCACCTGTGGGGGCTCCCGCCTCTTCTTCTGACTCTCCTGGTCGCTGAGGGTCACCCAGGACTCCCTTCCGTGGATTGAGTCCCCCTGGATCTTGCTGGTCTCCCGGCAGCTTCACTTGACTTCATTTGCAACATTTGCCAAGGCTTGTTGGTGTTTTTCCACACCACAGACAGACTGCAATTCTTCATCCAGTGTGGGACATCTACTGCATCACTCAGGAACTCTTCAGCTGGTCCAGGACTGCTTTGCTGACTGTCTTCGTCTCACCGTCAACTAGATCCAGCATCCACAGATGGGTGCGTAGTGGCTCCCTTCGCTTACAGGTCCTATACTTCCAAGATCCACCTTTGGTTGCTTGTTGCCTTGCCTGGATCTTGCAATATATATCCTTCTCTGAAGTCATTTTGATGGGTTTGGGGAGACCCAGGTACTTACCTCTCTTCTCCTGGTCGCTGGGGAGCACTTTAATACTTACCTTGTGGGTTTCCTAGTTCCTCCAGCTCCCCTCTATCAATTCCACTTCCTTGGGTGGGGGCCCGACTTTTGCATTCCACTTTCTTAGTATATGGTTTGGTCCTCCTCTAGGCCTTCAGTACTTATTATTGTTTTCACTGTTTTCTATTGCATTCTATGCCAATTCCTGACTGCTACTGTACATATATTAGTGTGTTTTACTTACCTCCAGTTGGAGTATTGCCTATATAGTATTTTAGTATTTGTCTCTAAAATAAAGTACCTTTCAGTTTTGTGACACTGTGTGGTTCTTTCATGTGTATAAGTGATGTGTGACTATAGAGGTATTGTGTAAGCTTTTCATGTCTCCTAGACAAGGTTTGACTGCTCATCCACAGCTGCCTCTAGAGAGCCTGGCTTCCTAGAGACTGACTACACCTCAACTAAGAGATTACCAAGACCTGGTATAAGGTGATAATACCTGAGGTACACACCACACAGCAGGCCAGCTTCATACAGTGGTGCTATCCTACCAGGGTAGAGAGTTTGCCTGTGATAAAGTATATCACATGATGTGGTCGAGGCTTCCACTTCCAAAAAGATGGGTCTTTTGCTCGGAATTTCCAAGTAGCGTTTTGATGAATTAAAACCATTTTTGGGTGTAGGAAGTTGGCTCTGTATATACTATCTCAAAGTGAGAGATAGTGTTCAGAGTCCAAGGATTCCCTTTGAGGTTGATAGTGGCAAAATTAGATAATACTAATGCTCTATTTTGTGGTAGTGTGGTTGAGCAGTAGGCTTATCAGAGGGTAGTGTTAAGCATTTGTTGTACACACAGGCAATAAATGAGGAGCACACACTCAGACTTACTCCTGGCCAATAGGTTTTATATAGAAAAATATATGTTCGATGGCATCTGTCGCTGTAGATACGCATGTTCTGCAATAGCTCGCCATCTGGTGTTGGGCCGGAGTGTTACAAGTTGTTTTTCTTCGAAGAAGTCTTTCGAGTCACGGGACCGAGTGACTCCTCCTTTTGTCTCCATTGCGCATGGGCGTCGACTCCATCTTCGATTGTTTTTTTTCCGCCATCGGGTTCGGACGTGTTCCTGTCGCTCCGAGTTTCGGAACGGAAAATTAGCTAATTTCGGAAGATTTTCGTCGGTATTGTTGCGTTCGGGATCGGCGTACTTACATTCAACACCGCATCGAAGATCGAAGAGCTCCGGTGCCCTTCGGGGTAGTTTTTCGATCCTCCGTCGGGGCCTGGTCGGCCCGACCGCGTGCTGAAGAACGCCGATGGAACGGACCCCGTTTCGTTTCTGCCCCAAATGCCACAATAAATACCCCTACACAGACCAACACTTGGTCTGCAACCTGTGCCTGTCACCTGAGCACAGCAAAGACACCTGCGAGGCCTGTCGTGCGTTCCGGTCCCGAAAAACACTCCGAGACCGTCGAGCCAGAAGACTTCAGATGGCGTCCGCACCGACAGCCCAACAGGAGTTCGAGGAAGAGGAAGAGGAAGGTACCTTCTCGATCCAAGACTCAGACTCCGAAGGATTCGACGATACACAAACCGTGAGTAAGACGTCGAAAACCACACAGAGAAACATTTACAAGGCCCGGGGGACGCCACTGCCACCAGGCCATGGCTCGACCCATAAATTCGGTGACCGACCGTCGGCACCGAAAAAGGCCCAAACAGTGCCGAGATCGTCCGACTCCGGTCGAGACACCGGCACGCAGCCTTCTCGGGACCGAGAAAGTGCTGGAGACAAGCCTCGACACCGAGATGCCGGTGTGGACACGGCTCGACGCCGAGACAGCGGCACCGAAACAGATCGACGCCGAGAGGTTTCGGCCCCGAAAAAGAAAAAAGTCACCTCGGAGCCGAAAAAACACGCAGACAAAGTTTCCATGCCGAAACAAACTGCAAGCGACCCAGCTTCAGGCTCTTATACAGAAGAGCACTCGCTAACCTCCCAAATGCAGAAGCATAGGTTTGAGGAAGAGCTACAAGCAACTGATGTGGACCATACGCAAAAGCGTATCTTCATTCAGCAGGGGACAGGAAAAATAAGCACCCTTCCCCCCATTAGGAGAAAGAGGAGGTTGGAGTTCCAGACGGAACAAACACCACAACCAAAAGTGGTGAAAAGAGTTACACCACCACCCTCTCCTCCGCCCGTGATTGACGTTTCACCAGCACAAACTCCATCACACTCCCCAGCTCACACCACCATGAGCCAGGGTGACCAAGATCAGGACGCATGGGACCTATACGATGCCCCAGTGTCAGATAACAGCCCGGAGGCATACCCTACAAAGCCATCTCCACCAGAAGACAGCACCGCGTACTCTCAGGTGGTGGCTAGAGCAGCACAATTTCACCACGTAAGCCTCCACTCAGAACAGGTCGAGGATGATTTCTTATTCAACACACTCTCCTCCACCCACAGCTCATACCAAAGCCTGCCTATGCTCCCTGGTATGCTCCGGCACGCAAAAGACATATTTAAGGAGCCGGTCAAGAGTAGGGCAATCACACCAAGGGTGGAAAAAAAGTATAAGCCGCCTCCTACGGACCCGGTTTTCATCACTACACAGCTGCCACCAGACTCTGTTGTTGTAGGAGCAGCTAGGAAAAGGGCCAACTCCCACACATCTGGAGATGAACCACCCCCAGATAAAGAAAGCCGCAAGTTCGATGCAGCTGGTAAGAGAGTCGCAGCACAAGCTGCAAACCAGTGGCGCATCGCGAACTCCCAGGCACTACTTGCGCGCTATGACAGAGCCCACTGGGACGAGATGCAACATCTCATTGAACATCTGCCCAAGGACTTACAAAATAAGGCAAAGCAAGTGGTCGAGGAAGGACAGACCATTTCCAACAACCAGATCCGCTCCTCCATGGACGCTGCAGATACAGCTGCACGGACAATTAATACATCTGTAACTATCAGAAGGCATGCATGGCTCCGAACGTCTGGATTTAAACCAGAGATTCAACAAGCAGTTCTCAATATGCCTTTTAATGAAAAAGAACTGTTCGGTCCAGAAGTGGACACAGCGATTGAGAAACTCAAAAAAGATACGGACACTGCCAAAGCCATGGGCGCACTCTACTCCCCGCAGAGCAGAGGGAATTACAGCACATTCCGTAAAACGCCCTTTCGAGGGGGGTTTCGAGGTCAAAGCACACAAGCCAGCACCTCACAAGCCACACCGTCCAGTTACCAGGGACAGTATAGAGGAGGTTTTCGGGGACAATATAGAGGAGGGCAATTCCCTAGAAATAGAGGAAGATTTCAAAGCCCCAAAGCCCCTACTACTAAACAGTGACTCACAGGTCACTCACCCCCTCCACACAACACCAGTGGGGGGAAGAATAGGTCATTATTACAAAGCATGGGAGGAAATCACTACAGACACTTGGGTTCTAGCGATTATCCAACATGGTTATTGCATAGAATTTCTACAATTCCCTCCAAACATACCACCAAAAGCACAAAATTTAACAACACACCATTCCAATCTCCTGGAGATAGAAGTGCAGGCACTATTGCAAAAGAATGCAATCGAATTAGTGCCAAACACACAAATAAACACAGGAGTTTACTCACTGTACTTTCTGATACCAAAGAAGGACAAAACACTGAGACCAATCCTAGACCTCAGAGTAGTGAACACTTTCATCAAATCAGACCACTTCCACATGGTCACACTACAAGAAGTATTGCCATTGCTAAAACTGCACGACTACATGGCAACTTTAGACCTCAAGGATGCTTATTTCCATATACCAATACACCCATCGCACAGGAAATACCTAAGGTTTGTATTCAAAGGAATACATTACCAATTCAAGGTACTGCCTTTCGGATTAACAACCGCACCAAGAGTCTTTACCAAATGTCTAGCGGTAGTCGCAGCACACATAAGAAGGCAGCAGATACATGTGTTCCCATATCTAGACGACTGGCTAATCAAGGCCCATTCGTTAATAGAGTGCTCAAATCACACAAATCATATCATACAAACCCTCTTCAAACTAGGGTTCACCGTCAATTTCACAAAATCCAAAATTCTGCCACGCAGGGTACAACAATACCTGGGAGCCATAATAGACACATCAAAAGGAGTAGCCACTCCAAGTCCACAAAGAATTCAAAATTTCAACACCATCATACAACGCATGTATCCAACACAAAAGATACAAGCAAAGATGGTATTACAACTCCTAGGCATGATGTCATCATGCATAGCCATTGTCCCAAACGCAAGACTGCACATGAGGCCCTTACAACAATGCCTAGCATCACAGTGGTCTCAAGCACAGGGTCACCTTCTAGATCTGGTGTTAATAGACCGCCAAACTTACCTCTCGCTTCTGTGGTGGAACAACATAAATTTAAACAAGGGGCGGCCTTTCCAAGACCCAGTGCCACAATACGTAATAACAACAGATGCTTCCATGACAGGGTGGGGAGCACACCTCGGTCAACACAGCATACAAGGACAATGGAACGTACATCAAACAAAACTGCATATCAATCACCTAGAACTTCTAGCAGTTTTTCAAGCACTAAAAGCTTTCCAACCAATAATAGTTCACAAATACATTCTCGTCAAAACAGACAACATGACAACAATGTATTATCTAAACAAGCAGGGGGGGGCGCACTCCACGCAGTTAAGCCTGCTAGCACAAAAAATTTGGCATTGGGCAATTCACAACCAAATTCGCCTAATTGCACAGTTTATACCAGGGATACAAAATCAACTCGCAGACAATCTCTCTCGAGATCACCAACAGGTCCACGAATGGGAAATTCACCCCCAAATTCTGAACACTTATTTCAAACTCTGGGGAACACCTCAGATAGACTTGTTTGCGACAAGGGAGAACGCAAAATGCCAAAACTTCGCATCCAGATACACACACAAACAATCCCAAGGCAATGCCCTATGGATGAACTGGTCAGGGATATTTGCTTACGCTTTTCCTCCTCTCCCTCTCCTTCCTTACCTGGTAAACAAACTCAGTCAAAGCAAACTCAAACTCATATTGATAGCACCAACTTGGGCAAGGCAACCCTGGTACACAACGCTGCTAGACCTATCAGTGGTACCCTGCATCAAATTGCCCAACAGGCCAGATCTGTTGACACAGCACAACCAAAAGATCAGACACCCAGATCCAGCATCGCTGAATCTAGCAATCTGGCTCCTGAAATCCTAGAATTCGGGCACTTACAACTTACCCAAGAATGTATGGAAGTCATAAAACAAGCAAGAAGGCCATCCACCAGGCACTGCTATGCAAGTAAATGGAAGAGGTTTGTTTGCTACTGCCATATTAATCAAATACAACCATTACACACAACTCCAGAACATGTAGTGGGTTACTTGCTTCACTTACAAAAATCTAACCTAGCTTTCTCTTCCATTAAGATTCACCTTGCAGCAATATCTGCATACCTGCAAACTACCTATTCAACTTCCCTATATAAAATACCAGTCATTAAAGCATTCATGGAGGGCCTTAAGAGAATTATACCACCAAGAACACTACCTGTTCCTTCATGGAACCTAAATGTTGTCCTAACTAGACTTATGGGTCCACCTTTTGAACCCATGCACTCCTGCGAAATACAGTTCCTAACCTGGAAGGTGGCATTTCTCATCGCCATTACTTCCCTAAGAAGAGTAAGCGAGATTCAGGCATTTACTATACAGGAACCTTTTATACAACTACACAAAAATAAAGTCGTCCTAAGGACCAATCCTAAATTTTTGCCAAAGGTTATTTCACCGTTCCATCTAAATCAAACAGTGGAACTTCCAGTGTTCTTTCCACAGCCAGATACCGTAGCTGAAAGGGCACTACATACATTAGATGTCAAAAGAGCATTAATGTATTACATTGACAGAACAAAAAACATCAGAAAGACTAAACAACTCTTTATTGCATTTCAAAAACCTCACGCAGGAAACCCAATTTCAAAACAAGGTATAGCCAGATGGATAGTTAAATGCATCCAAATCTGCTACCTTAAAGCTAAACGACAGCTGCCCATTACACCAAGGGCACACTCAACCAGAAAGAAAGGTGCTACCATGGCCTTTCTAGGAAACATCCCAATGCAAGAAATATGTAAGGCAGCCACATGGTCTACGCCTCACACATTCACCAAGCACTACTGTGTAGACGTGTTATCCGCACAACAAGCCACAGTAGGTCAAGCTGTATTAAGAACATTATTTCAGACTACTTCCACTCCTACAGGCTGATCCACCGCTTTTGGGGAAATAACTGCTTACTAGTCTATGCAGAACATGCGTATCTACAGCGACAGATGCCATCGAACTGAAAATGTCACTTACCCAGTGTACATCTGTTCGTGGCATCAGTCGCAGTAGATTCGCATGTGCCCACCCGCCTCCCCGGGAGCCTGTAGCAGTTTGGAAGTTACCTTCAATTATTTATATATGTATCATCTCAACCTTAAATAGGTGCATACCTAGTCACTCCATTGCATGGGCACTATTACTACAATTCAACTCCTACCTCACCCTCTGCGGGGGAAAAACAATCGAAGATGGAGTCGACGCCCATGCGCAATGGAGACAAAAGGAGGAGTCACTCGGTCCCGTGACTCGAAAGACTTCTTCGAAGAAAAACAACTTGTAACACTCCGGCCCAACACCAGATGGCGAGCTATTGCAGAACATGCGAATCTACTGCGACTGATGCCACGAACAGATGTACACTGGGTAAGTGACATTTTCATTTCTTTATTTTAGAACCACAAGATTTGAGGTAAGTACATCAAATGCAAGCACTTCTTACAGGTAAGTAGAGAACTTTGATTTAAAACAGTAGTACACACATTTTTGGTTAAAATGGCAATAAGCTATTTTAAAAGTGGACACTGCAAAAATCAACAGTTCCTGCGGGAGGTAAGTTTGGTTAAGTTTCTCAGGTAAGTAAAGCACTTACACAATCAGTCTCCTGGGAATAGGCAGCCCACCGTTGGGGTTTCAAGGCAACCCCAAAGCCACAGCACCAGCAACACAGGGCCGGTCAGGTGCAGAAGTCAAAGGAGGGCCCAGAACACAGAGGCGCCTATGAAGAACAGGGGTTCTCCGTTCCTGGTCTGCTTACAGGTAAGTACCTGCATCCTTGTGGAGCAGACCAGGGTGGGTTTTGTAGAGCACTGGGGAAGGGGGGTGGAGGGGGAAGACACACAAGCCCACAAAACACACCCACAGGGGCGGCCGGGTGCAGTAGGCAAAGTAAGCGTCAGGTTTGCTATTGAAAGCAATGGAGGGACCTGGGGGTCACTTAGGCAATGCAGGCAGGGCACAGGGGGGCTTCTCAAGCCAGCCACCAACTGGGCTAGAATGAGGACCGCCTGCTGGTCACTCCTGCACTGGTAGGTGGTTCCTCAGTCCTAGGGGCTGCGGGTGCAGTGCTTGGTCCAGGCGTTGGGTTCCTTTGTTACCAGGCAGTCGCGTCCGGGGGAGCCTCTGGATCCTCTCTGCAGGTGTTGATGTGGGGGTCGTCTCAGGGTGTCCACGTTGTTGGAGTTGCCTGGGAGTCCTCTCTGTGGTGTTGGTTCTCCTGAACTCGAGCCAGGGGTGTCTGGTGCAGAGTATGAAGTCTTGCGCTTCCGGCGGGAATAGAGTTTTTTAAAAGTTGCTTCTTTGTTGCAAAGTTGTTGCAGGTTCTGAACAGTGCAGCGGTTCTCAGGAGTTTCTTGGTCCTTTAGGTTCAGGGCAGTCCTCCGAGTCCTCAGAGATCGCTGGTCCCTGTCTGATACGTCGCTGTGCAGGTTCCTTGAGTCAGGAGACAGGCCGGTAGGGCTAGGGCCAAGTCAGTTGTCATTTTGTCATCTCTGGGGGGGCTTTCAGGTCAGCAGTCCTTTTTTCTTCAGGTTGCAGGAATCCGATTTCCTGGGTTCAGGGTTGCCCTTAAATACTAAATTTAGGGGTGTGTTTAGGTCTTTGGTGGGACGGGGGCAGTAGCCAATGGCTACACCCTTCTTGTGCCTCCTCCCCGAGGGGAGGGGGGGCACATCCCTATTCCTGTTAGAGGATTTTTAAAGGCAGGGGTCACCTCAGCTCAGGGCACCTTAGGGGCTGTCCTGACTGGTAGGTGACTCCTCCTTGTTTTTCTCATTATCTCTTCTGGACTTGCCGCCAAAAGTGGGGGCTGTGTCCAGGGGGAGGGCATCTCCACTAGCTGGAGTGCCCTTGGGTATTGTAACATGAAGCCTGAGCTTTTTAGGCCTACTGGTAGGTGTTAGTTCCTGTATGGGGGAGGTGTTAATACCCTCCACCTAGTGCAGGCTTTGTTTCTGGCCTCAGACAGCACAAAGGCTCTCACCCCAGGGGCAGAAACTCATCTCAGTGGCAGGCTCGCATAGACCAGTCAGTCCTGCACTGAAAAATTGGGTAAAATACAGAGGGCATCTTCTAAGATGCCCTCTGTGTGCATTTTGTAATAAATCCAACACTGGCAGCAGTGTGGGTTTATTATTCTGAGAAGTTTGATACCATACTTCCCAGTATTCATTGTAGCCATTATGGAGCTGTGGAGTTCGTTTTGACAAACTCCCAGACCATATACTTAATATGGCCACACTGTACTTACAATGTCTAAGAATGGACTTAGCCACTGTAGGGGCATATTGCTCATGCAGCTATGACCTCACTTGTGGTATAGTGCATCCTGCCTTACGGCTGTAAGGCCTGCTAGAGGGGTGACTTAACTATGCCACAGGCAGTATTTTGTGTGCATGGCATCCTGAGGGGGATGCCATATCGACTTTGCCTTTTTCTCCCCACTAACACACACAATCTGCAATGGCAGTGTGCATGGGTTAGATGAGTGGTCCCTTAGAGTTGCACAACACATGCTGCAGCCCTTCGGGACCTTCCCTGGTCACAGGGCCCTTGGTACCATGGTACCTTTTACAAGGGGCTTATCTGTGTACCAGGGAGGTGCCAATTGTAGAACAATGGTACATTTTTAAGTGAAGCAGAGTCTCAGCACACTTCTCAGTCAAGTCAGCATCAATATCAGGCAAAAAGTGGGGGGTAACTGCAACAGGGAGCCATTTTTCTACATTGGGGAACAACCTTTCTGCAGCTACTGCACCCTTTGTGCCTTTTTCTAGTGTTTAGGGAGGAAGTGCGCTGGCTTACATTCCCACTTCTTTGCCTGTGTATTTAGACATTCCCTACCACCCCACTGGATATTGAATCCAAGAGAATGTACACCTTAGAGAGGAAAATGTTTTCTTCCACCAGCCTGCCACTGCAGTCCCTGAACACTACATGCCTTTTTGGCCATACTTCCACGCACTGTGAGTGATTCGGTTGCACAGGTGCAGCACATGGTCCCGGAGGAGGCCAGGACTATACTCTCTCAAGCTATGGGAGAATGCAGCCAAGTTCATGATAAGATCTGGACTTGACAAGACCAACTCATTAGCTAGAGCGGTTACTTCGTCGGTTGCCCTAAGGTGCCACGTTTGGCTGAGAACGACTGGCTTTTCAGGGAATGTCAAAGTCTCACATATGGACATGCCTTTTAATGGCTTCTGTCTCTTCGGAGGCAAGGTGGACTCGATGCTGGATTGCTACAAGGATAGCAGAACTACGGGAAGATCCTTGGGCTTTTTCTTGTCCTCCTGCCAACACCAGTCCCCCTTTCTCTCATTCTGTGGTTACGGAAGGGGCTTCCCGCCTCGTATTTATCTGCCCAGCCACCACATCATGCAAGCTCCCCAGCCGAAAAAGTATGAAGGCCTTCATCCTATCTTAGACCTGCATCCTCTGAATTTCTTCCTCAAAAAGGAGAAATTCAAATGTTCATGCTCACTCAAGCGCTCTGTCCTGAACCCAGGATACTGGATGGTAGCGTTGGACTAGCAGCATGCATATTTCCACATTCCCATCCTGCCTGCCCACAGATGTTACCTGCAGTTTGTGGTGAGCCACGAGCACTTTGTTTTCCTTGTTCCCTTTGTCCTTACAAACTCCCCCTTTGCTGTTTACCAAGGTGGTAGAAGTGGTTGCAGCTCATTTACAGAGATTAGGGGTACCAGTCTTTCCCTGTCTCAGCGACTGCCTGTTGAAGGCAGGCTTGCCCCAGGCAGTCGTCTCGCACCTACAGACTATGGTGGACCTCCTGCACTTGCTGGGGTTCACTGTCAACATCTAGAAGTCGCACTTGACTCCCTCTTGGACACTTCCTTTCATCAGAGCTGTTCTGGACACTGCAGTTTTGGGCTTTTCCTCCCAAAAAACGGTCAGTCCAGGATATTCAGGCTATGCATCCTGGGTTTTGGTGAGACTGACTCTGAGGCTGCCGGGCCTCATGGCCTCTTGCATCCTGCTTGTGACATGTCCACTGGCATATGCATGCTCTGCAGTGGGACCTGAAGTTCCAGTGGGCGCAGCATTAGAGGAATCCTTCGGACATGGTCCAGATCTGTAAGGGAACTGGTAAAAATCTGCAGTGGTGGTTAACGAACTGCGAGTGGGTCAGTGACAGACCCCTCTCCCTTCCCCAACCAGATCTGACATAAGTAACAGATGCGTTACTCCTGTGATTGGGCGGCTATCTGGGAGAGGTGGAGAACAGAGGCCTCTCATCTCAGGTGGAATCCGGACTTCTCATCAATCTGCTGGAGCTCTGGGTGATCCGGCTGGCATTGAAAGCCTTTCTACACTCCTTCAAGTTGAGGACAGTACAGGTGTTCATGGACAACATCTGTCTATCTGGTACTGTAAGAAACAGGGTGGGGTGGGGTCATGGATCCTTTGTCATGGCCATCGTCCCTTTGATCAGGCTGCCTCTTTGGGAGGATCTTCTGTTGTAGCAACAGAGGAGGGTTCTCCACCTGATCATGTCAATGTTCGGCCTTCATGCTTGGAGATTAAGGAGCAACAGTTGACATCTTTCAACCTTCTGCCCGAAATCTGCAATGTTATCTTGGTAGCCAGGTGGTCCTCCTGGGGCAAGTTTATGGCATGGAGTGCAGACATGCAAGTTGACCCTCTTTTTCAGGTCCTTCTATTTATTCTTTTTCTTGCCCAGGAGGGCTCTGCTTTGGGCTCTTTAAAGGGCTATCTTTCTACCATCTTAGCCTTTCTGCAGTTGCCAGATCAACCATCCCTGTTAAAATCCTCTGTTGTAAAGAGGTTTGTAAAAGTTCTCCAACATATTTTCCACCTTCAAGCTTTTATCATGCCTCAGTGGGACCTCAATGTCGTTCTTGCTTTTCTGATGTATGCTCCCTTGGAGCTGCTACATAACTGTCCTCTCAAGCGCTTCACCATCACGACAGCCTTCATAGTGGTGATATCATCTGCCTGGTGGGTCAGTGAGCTCCAGGCTTTGACATCTAACCCTCCGTACCTAACCATCTTTCTAGGCATGTTGGTGCTTCGCACTAGAGATTTCTGCCAAAAGCTGTTCATGTAGGCCAGTCCATCAACCTGCCTATGTTTATGCTCCACCGCATCCCTCTAAGGCAAACGAGCCACTCCATTGACTGGACCCAAAAACAGCATTGTTTTTCTAGCTTGACCACACAAGACTTCCGTGTAGACGACCAACTCTTTGTGGGGTATGTTGGAGCCAAGAAGTGGAAAGCTGTGCAGAAATGACCATCTTCCTATGTATCGTGCTCGGCATTAAAATCTAATTCGCACTGGCCAAGAGCCGAACCTGTGGCGGTTTGCGCACTCATTCCAGTGGAGCAAAGGCTTGACTACTGCGTTACAATGCAGAGATTTGGCCCCGGAGATCTGCCAGGAAGCAATGTACTCATGCAGGGGGCCCTCACACACGGGTACCTGCACCCTGACCTCTGGGGTAGGAGGGCCTACCATAGGGGTGACTTACAGTGACCGAGTGCAGTAACCTGTGGTGAAAGGGTCCTGCACCTATTCACGCAGGCTGCAATGGCAGGCCTGCAGACACATTTTGCATAGGCTCCTGTGGGTGGCATAATACATGCTGCAGCCCATAAGGAACCCCTGGTGCTTAATTCCCTGGGTACCTAAGCACCAACACTAGGAATTATATGGGGACACCATTATGCCAATTGTGGGGTGTGCTAAGTCCTAAGCAACAAAATGTAGAGGGAGAGGACACAATTACTGGGTTGCTGCTTAGCAGAATCCCAGTGAAAACAGTCCAAGCATACTGGCAGCAGGCAGAAAGTGGTGATCACCATGCCAAAAAAAGAGGGTACTTTCCTATATCCTTACCTGACAAAGGCAAAGACAAACTCCTCACTGTCAGAGAAGAAGATGCAGATGATTATACAGCACTCAAATATGCACTCTTAGATGTATTTGAGTGAACCACTTAACAAATATAGTATTGAGTTCAGGGAGACCGAAAAGGAGTCCTCCCAGGATTGGATAGATTTTGTGGACTGCCCAGTTAAAGCTCTGGAATGCTGGTTGCCTGGGAACAAAGTGTCTTCCAGGGCTTGTATAATCTATTTTGAGGGATCACATTCTGAATAATTGTATTTCTGATCAGCTGCATCAGTACCTGTTGGACTCTGATTGGACCTCTCCCCAAGAATTGGTAAAGAAGGCAGACAAGTGGGTCTGCACCAGGGTGAGTAGAAAGTCACACAGGGGGTGACCACAAGAAAAAGGAATCTGGTAAGCTTCAGGACAAGGGTGGGGACATACGAAAAGAGAAAGATTCTTCATCAGGCCCACAAAACTCTTATGGGTGTTGGTCCAAGTCCTCTTCCAATAAGAAACATTGGTGCTACATTTGTAAGCAAAAAGGCCATAGGGCAGGTGACAGCACCTGTCCTAAGAAAGGCATCAAGCCCCCTACCACCACTACTACTACTACCCCTCCTGCCCCTAGCAATTTCAGTAGTAGGGGTAATAATAGTAGTCAGTCCATAAGTGTAGTTGGGCTGACCTTGGGGACTGTAGTGGGCTCTGGGTTAGTCAAGGAGACCACTGAAGCTGTGTTGGTCTATGGTGGTGGCATTGACCTTGTCACCCTAGCTGCCTGTCTCCTTAATATGGGTAAGTACAGGTAGCACCCCTTAATAAATGGTGCTGAAGCCTACAGGGACACAGGTGCCAGTGTCGTCATAGTGACTGAAAAACTGATGCCACTTGAACAACACCTACTTGGTCAACACCTACTTGGTCACATGTACCGAGTAACTGATGCTCACAATAACACTCCTCCTGTGGTAGTTACTGACTTTAGCTTGGGGGGGGGGGGGGGTGGACAGCTGATGGGGTTGGGGGTTACCGGCCCACAAAAGGTTGTAGTGACACCTGATCTACCTATAGAGAATCTGCTAGGTAATGACTTGGAGACTTCAGCTTGGGCTGAAGTGGAATTGGAGGCCCATACAGCAATGCTGGGCATATCTTTGCCCTGACCAGAGCACAGGCCAAAACGATAAGGGAACAGGAAGCCCTGGAGCCTGGAACAATGGCCATTGAGGTTCCTAAAAAGAAAGGTAGGCAGGGTAAAAAGTTAGCCCCTGCTCAAGCCTCAAGTGAAGATTCTACTCCTGAGATAGAGGAATCTACTTCTGGGGTGGAAACTACGCCAGAGGAGCTCAAGGCTGACACAGCTTAGCTCTTAGGGGCAGTGGGGGGGCACCAGTCTGGAATAGCAACCTGTCCTCACTAGAGAGCTTAAGGCAGCAAGCGGCAGCACAAGAGGCAGGGGATGACTGGTGCCCATAGGGTATACTGGGATAACAGCCTCCTTTATTCAGAAGCAAGGGGCCCTAAACCTGGTGCCACCAGGAGGTTGGTCATCCCTCTGAAATTTAGGGAGTTCTTGTTAACCCTAGCACAGGACCTACCCCTTGCAGGTCACTTGGGGCAAAGCAAGACTTGGGACAGGCTTGTCCCTCTCTTTCACTGGCCCCCATATGTCAGAAGACCCAAAGGAGTTTTGTTACTCCTGTGTCACCTGTCAAGCCAGTGGCAAGACGGGGCACCCCCAAAGGCCCCCTCAATTCCACTACCAGTGGTTGGAGTATCCTTTGAGAGAGTTGGGGTGGATATTGGTGGCCCCCTGGACCCTCCAACAGCCTCTGGGAACAGGTTTATACTGGTGGTGGACTATGCCACCAGGTACCCAGAAGCCATTCCTCTTAGGATAACTACAACCGCTGCAGTGGCCAAAGCCCTCCTGGGAATCTTTTCGAAGGTGGTCTTCCTAAAGAAATGGTATCAGACAGAGGTGCAACCTTCATGTCTCCACACCTGAAAGCCATGTCGAAGGAGTGTGGTGTCACTTACAAATTCAACACTCGTTGTCTTCCACAGACAAATGGGTTAGTTGAGAAATTCAAGAAGGAGGTGGGATGTCCTATTGCCTTGCCTCCTACAGGGAGGTTCCTCAAAAGGGAGTGGGCCCTTTTAACTTTTGTTTGGACACCCTCTTAAGGGTCCACTTGTCCTTGTGAAGGAAAGCTGAGAACAATCTTTCAAGCCTCCCAAATAGGACATTGTGGATTATATGTTGGGCCTCAGATCCAGAATGGGTGAATACATGAAGAGGGCATCCAAGAAGCTTCAGGCCAGCCAAGAACTGCAGAAGCAGTGGCATGACCAGAAGGCCGTGCTGACTGTTTACCAGCCAGGGCAGAAAGTGTGGGTCCTGGAGCCTGTGGCTCCCTGGGCACTCCAGGATAAATGGAGTGGTCACCACACTATTGTGGAGAGAAAAGGTGAGGTCATCTACCTGGTTGATATAGGCACTACCAGATGCCCCCACAGGGTGCTTCATGTGAATCGCTTAAAACCTTATGACAGGGCTAACATGACTTTATTCAGGGCTTGAAAAATCATAAAAATGTTACTAGACCTGCAGGTCGAGTAACTTAAATAATCTCCTCGACCTAAGTGTAATGTACTTGACCCCTAAACGGGTCGCAAATTGTGTGATCCCAGGCAAATAGTTTAGAGTCGCCTTTTTCTTAATTCTCACATATGATTGCACCTTCAAATATGTGAGCTCTGCATTTCTGCAGTACAAAAAAAACTCTTTTGTTCAATTAAGTAGACTAAAGTTTGCTGCATGCATTACAAGAATCTAGCCCACATTACCATGCAGTCTAGCCCATATAACTTAGGACTTTTAGTTTACTAACAACATTGCCATCAGGGTAAGAGTGTCTCAGGTTTGTTTAAACGCCCAATTTTAATAAATATATGTTCGGTGGCATGTGTAGCTGCAGATACACATGCTGTGCATAGTCCGCCGTCTGGTGTTGGGTCGGAGTGTTACAAGTTGTTTTTCTTCAAAGAAGTCTTTTCGAGTCACGAGACCGAGGGGGGACTCCTACTTTGGTTCCATTGCGCATGGGCGTCGACTCCATGTTAGATTTTTTTTTTTCCGCCATCGGGTTCGGACGTGTTCCTTTTCGCTCCGTGTTTCGGGTCGGAAAGTTAGTCAGAATCAACGGAAAATTCGTCGGTATTGTATCAGGTTAGATTAGAATCAACACCGAATCTTGAAGAGCTCCGGTAGCCCTTCGGGGTAATTTCGATCCCCCGTCGGGGCCTGGTCGGCCCGACCGTGTGCAAGATCGAGACTGATGGAACGGACCCCGTTCCGATTCTGTCCTAAATGCCACAGTAAATATCCCTATACAGACCAACATTTGGTCTGTAACTTGTGCCTGTCACCCGAGCACAAAGAAGAAACGTGAGGCCTGTCGAGCGTTTCGGTCGAGAAAAACGCTCTGAGACCGAAGAGCCAGAAGGTTGCAGATGGCGTCCACGCCGACAGGACAACAACGGTTCAAGGAAGAGGGAGAAGAAGAAACATTCTCCATCCACGAATCGGATTCCGAAGAATTCGACGTCGAAGAAACCGTGAGTAAGACGTCGAAACAAGCATCACACAGAAAAACAGACAAAGCCCAGGGGACGCCACTGCCGACAGGCCATGGCTCAACCCATAAAGTAGGTGACCGTCCATCGGCACCGAAAAAGGGCGAGCTGGTGCCGAGATCGTCCGACTCAGGTCGAGACACAGGCACGCAGCAATCTCGGGACCGAGAAACTGCCGCAGAAAAGGGTAGACACCGAGGCAGCGGCACCGAAGCTGCTCGGCACAGAGATAGCGGCACCGAAGATGGTCGATGCCAAGAAGGTACGACACCGAAAAAGAGAAAAATCTCTTCGGAGCCGAAAACAACAAAAGACACGGTTTCGGTGCCAAAACGCCCAGCAACCGAACCGAAAGCCAGTTCCTACTCAGAGGAACAATCACTGTCCTCCCAACTTCAAAAACACAGATTTGAGGAGGAATTACAAACAGCTGTAGATCACACGCAAAAGCGGATCTTTATACAAAGTGGTACAGGGAAGATCAGCACCCTTCCCCCAATCAGAAGAAAAAGGAAACTAGATTTCCAACAACAAGAAAAAACACCACAAGCAAAAGTGGTGAAGAAGGTAACTCCACCACCCTCTCCACCACCGGCAACTCATATATCACTGGCACAGACTCCGTCACAATCACCAGCTCATACCACCATGAGCCAAGATGACCAGGACGCATGGGATCTCTGACGCCCCAGTATCGGACAATAGCCGAGTCGTACCCCACTAAGCCCTCACCACCCGAGGACAGTACAGCGTATGCTCAGGTGGTAGCTAGGGCAGCAGAGTTTCATAACGTGTCGCTACATTCAGAGCCTATCGAGGATGACTTCCTTTTTAACACCCTGTCCTCCACCCAAAGCAATTATCAAAGCCTTCCTATGCTCCCGGGAATGCTAAGGCACGCTAAACAAATCTTTAAGGAGCCAGTTAAAAGCAGAGCAATAACCCCAAGGGTGGAGAAGAAATACAAGGCACCACCCACAGACCCTGCTTTTATTACATCACAACTGACACCAGATTCAGTTGTCGTAGGAGCAGCTCGTAAAAGAGTCAACTCGCACACATCAGGCGACGCACCACCTCCTGACAAGGAGAGCCGAAAGTTTGATGCAGCCGGGAAAAGGGTTGCAGTACAAGCTGCAAATCAGTGGCGCATCGCCAACTCGCAGGCACTCCTAGCGCGATATGATAGAGCCCATTGGGACGAGATGCAGCATCTCATCGAGCACCTCCCCAAAGAATTCCAACAACGGGCAAAACAAGTGGTTGAAGAGGGACAAAACATATCCAACAACCAAATCCGTTCTTCTATGGATGCAGCAGATACAGCTGCAAGAACTATAACTACTGCTGTAACGATAAGGAGGCACGCATGGCTGCGCACATCCGGCTTCAAACCTGAGATACAACAGGCAGTGCTCAATATGCCGTTCAATGAACAACAATTGTTTGGACCAGAAGTGGACACTGCAATTGAAAAATTAAAGAAAGACACTGACACAGCTAAAGCCATGGGTGCACTCTATTCCCCGCAGGGCAGAGGCACATTTGGCACATTTCGCAAAACTACTTTCAGAGGAGGGTTTCGAGGTCAAGCCACACAAGCCAGCACCTCACAAACAACACCGTCTACCTACCAGGGACAGTATCAAAGGGGAGGCTTTCGGGGCCAATACAGAGGGGGCCAATTCCCAAGAAACCGGGGAAAATTTCATGGGCTCAAAACAAGCAGTGACTCACAAGTCACTCAACCCCTTCACACAACACCAGTGGGGGGAAGACTAAGCCAGTTCTACAAATCTTGGGAGGAGATAACAACAGACACTTGGGTCTTAGCAATTATCCAACATGGTTATTGCATAGAATTTCTCCAACTCCCTCCAAACGTCCCACCGAAAACACACAAGATGTCCAAACAGCATATAGACCTTCTAGGACTAGAAGTTCAAGCATTACTGCAAAAAGACGCAATAGAATTAGTACCAAAAACACAAAAGAACACAGGAGTTTACTCACTGTACTTTCTAATACCGAAAAAGGACAAAAGTCTGAGACCAATATTGGATCTCAGAATACTAAACACCTACATCAAATCAGACCACTTTCATATGGTCACGTTACAAGACGTAATACCACTATTGAAACAGTAAGACTACATAACAACGTTAGATCTAAAAGACGCGTATTTCCATATACCGATACATCCCTCGCACAGGAAATACCTAAGGTTCGTATTCGAAGGAATGCATTACCAATTCAAAGTGTTGCCATTCGGAATAACGACAGCACCAAGAGTCTTTACAAAATGTCTAGCAGTAGTAGCTGCACATATCAGGAGGCAGCAAATACACGTGTTCCCGTACCTAGACGATTGGTTAATCAAAACCAACTCGCTAACAAAGTGTTTACACCACACAGATTATGTTATACAAACCCTTTACAAACTGGGTTTCTCCATCAACTATGCAAAGTCACACCTTTTGCCGTGTCAAACACAGCAATACTTAGGAGCAACAATCAACACAACAAAAGGGATAGCCACTCCAAGTCCACAAAGGGTTCAACATTTTCACAAGGTGATACAAGCTATGTATCCAACACAAAAGATACACGCAAAGATGGTCTTAAAACTCCTAGGCATGATGTCCTCATGCATAGCCATTGTCCCAAACGCAAGATTGCACATGCGGCCCTTACAACAGTGCCTAGCATCACAATGGTCACATGCACAGGGTCACCTTCTAGATCTGGTGTTGATAGATCGCCAAACATACATCTCGCTTCTATGGTGGAACAGTACAAATTTAAACAAAGGGCGGCCTTTCCTAGACCCAGTGCCACAATACGTGATAACAACAGATGCTTCCATGACAGGGTGGGGAGCACACCTCAATCAACACAGCATCCAAGGACAATGGGACGTACATCAAAGAAAGTTTCATATAAATCACCTAGAATTGTTAGCAGTATTTCTAGCGTTGAAAGCATTCCAACCAATGATAACCCACAAATACATTCTTGTCAAAACAGACAACATGACGACAATATATTATTTAAATAAACAGGGGGGGAACACACTCGACACAGTTGTGTCTCCTCACACAAAAAATATGGCATTGGGCAATTCACAACCACATTCGCCTAATAGCACAGTTTATTCCAGGGATCCAGAACCAGCTAGCAGACAATCTCTCTCGGGATCACCAACAGGTCCACGAATGGGAAATTCACCCCCAAATCCTGAACACTTACTTCCAAATGTGGGGAACACCTCAAATAGATCTATTTGCAACAAAAGAAAACGCAAAATGCCAAAACTTTGCATCCAGGTACCCACACCAGCAATCTCAAGGCAATGCTCTATGGATGAATTGGTCAGGGATATTTGCATACGCTTTTCCCCCTCTCCCTCTCCTTCCATATCTAGTAAACAGATTGAGTCAAAACAAACTCAAACTCATTCTAATAGCACCAACATGGGCAAGACAACCTTGGTATACAACTCTACTAGACCTGTCAGTAGTACCTCATGTCAAACTACCCAACAGGCCAGATCTTTTAACACAACACAAGCAACAAATCAGGCATCCAAACCCAGCATCGCTGAATCTAGCAATTTGGCTCCTGAAATCCTAGAATTTGGACACTTAAACCTCACACAGGAATGTATGGAGGTCATAAGACAAGCTAGAAGGCCATCCACTAGACACTGCTATGCAAGTAAATGGAAAAGATTTGTTTGCTACTGCCATAATAATCAAGTTCAACCATTGCATGCATCTCCAAAAGATGTTGTAGGGTATTTACTACATTTGCAAAAGTCAAATCTAGCTTTCTCTTCCATAAAGATACATCTCGCAGCAATATCTGCATACCTGCAAATTACTCATTCAACTTCCCTATTTAGAATACCTGTCATTAAAGCATTTATGGAAGGCCTAAAAAGAATTATACCACCAAGGACACCACCTGTTCCTTCATGGAACCTCAATATTGTCTTAACAAGACTCATGGGTCCACCTTTCGAACCCATGCATTCTTGCGAAATGCAATATCTAACGTGGAAAGTTGCATTTCTCATTGCCATTACATCTCTAAGAAGAGTAAGTGAAATTCAGGCATTTACTATACAAGAACCATTTATTCAAACACACAAAAATAAGGTAGTTCTAAGAACCAACCCAAAATTCTTACCAAAGGTCATCTCACCGTTCCACTTAAATCAAACAGTAGAATTGCCAGTGTTCTTTCCACAGCCAGACTCAATAGCTGAAAGAGCACTACATACATTAGACATCAAAAGAGCACTAATGTACTACATTGACAGAACAAAACTAATTAGTAAAACAAAACAACTATTTATTGCATTTCAAAAACCTCATACAGGAAATCCTATATCAAAACAAGGTATAGCTAGATGGATAGTTAGGTGCATCCAAACCTGCTATCTTAAAGCAAAGAGACAGCTGCCTATTACACCAAAGGCACACTCAACCAGAAAGAAAGGTGCCACCATGGCCTTTCTAGGAAATATTCCAATGAACGAAATATGTAAGGCAGCAACATGGTCTACGCCTCACACATTTACTAAGCACTACTGTGTAGACGTGCTATCTGCACAACAAGCCACAGTAGGTCAAGCTGTACTAAGAACTTTATTTCAAACTACTTCCACTCCTACAGGCTGAACCACCGCTTTTGGGGAGATAACTGCTTACTAGTCTATGCACAGCATGTGTATCTGCAGCTACACATGCCACCGAACGGAAAATGTCACTTACCCAGTGTACATCTGTTCGTGGCATTAGTCGCTGCAGATTCACATGCGCCCACCCGCCTCTCCGGGAGCCTGTAGCCGTTTGGAAGTAATCTTCAACATTTGTAAATATATTACTTTAACCTTCATTTTGTACATACTTATTCATTCCATTGCATGGGCACTATTACTAATATACACAACTCCTACCTCACCCTCTGCGGGGAAAACAATCTAACATGAAGTCGACGCCCATGCGCAATGGAACCAAAGTAGGAGTCGTCCCTCGGTCTCGTGACTCGAAAAGACTTCTTCGAAGAAAAACAACTTGTAACACTTCGACCCAACACCAGACGGCGGACTATGCACAGCATGTGAATCTGCAGCGACTAATGCCACGAACAGATGTACACTGGGTAAGTGACATTTTCCTACTAAACTATGCTGTGGTCACATATTGTCATCTACACAGTAACTTTCCTAGAAATGTCCAAAAACCTCTCCAATAACTTGCAGCTTTACTGATAAAACTGTATAGTGTATTAACAATTTGTGAAAACTGGGTTTCAGAAAACATATCCTTTGTACATAAACATGTAAAGTATTCGGATTTGTTTTCATCCTATTAAAATATTTTTTTAATCACACAAATATAAAAAGGGCTTTCACAACTACTGAAATATATTTTGAAATGTTTGCACGGTTGACTTAGTCTTAAATGTCGTGTGTTCTGAAAAACCTGACACCGTATATCCTTTTATCTTACATTCTAAGCAGCAGGTCATACAGTTCAACTTACAAAGTCCTGGAACTCTGCAGTCAGAAGGAAAACTAATTGTAAGAAAAACTGACTTTTGACCTTTGTCTGTGAACAGAGAGCAAATGTGTCATAAGAACAAGATTTAAAGGCATCTTTTATTGCCCCTCCACTCTTCAACTGAACAGAACACCTGTTCTGTGTCAACTCGCCAGAAGGGACGAGTAAGTATTAAAAAGTAGCTCGACCTGATCAAATAAAACTCGCCAATGCAAGTGGTCGAGTGGATTTTTTTGAGCCCTGCTTTACTCATGTCCACTGATGAAGGTCAGGAAGAAGAGTGACCCTGTCCTTGACGTCGTCTCTCACAATTCAGTGGATGGTTCAGTAGAGGAATTATTGTTACTGACTGCCTCTCTGACCAACAAAAGGAAGGTTGCAAACAAAATCTCCTGGGCCCGTTCTCTGAACTGCTCACCTTGACCCCTAGTCAAACCATATGGTGTGAACACACCACTGACACAGTTGACAGCCTGCCTGTCAAAAGTAAAATATACAGGCAGCCTGATCACTTCAGGGAGTGCATCAAGGCAGAAGTGCAAAAGATGCTTGACCTCGGAGTTATTGAGCCCTTGAGCTAGTCCTGGTACCAAACCCTAGTCTCAATATGGCAAAAAGAGATGAGGTTCTGTGTGGACTACATAGGCCTCAATACAGTGACAGAAGCTGATGCTTATCCAGTCCCTAGGGCAGATGAGCTGATGGACTCTGGCTGCTGCCAAGTATCTTAACACCTTTGATTTGACTGCTGGATACTGGCAGGTCAAACTATCAGAGGATGTCAAACCCAAAACAGCATGCTCCACTCCTCGTGAGCACTATTACTTTACAGTGATGCCCTTTGGATTGAAGAATGCCCCTGCCACATTTCAAAGGTTGATGAACAAAGTTATCCAAGTCCTGGAAAGCTTCAGTGCAGCTTATCTTGACGACATAGCTGTCTTTAGCTCCACCTGGGAGGATCACCTGCCCCGCCTTGGATATGTACAGATGGCCCTGCAAAAAGCAGGCCTCACTATCAAGGCATCAAAATGCCAAATAGGGCAGGGTATGGTGCTTTATCTGGGCCACCTGGTAGGTGGAGGCCAGATCCAGCCACTCCAGGGCAAAATCTAGACCATCCTGGATTGGACTGCCCCCACAACTCAAACCCAAGTCAGGTGCAATAGGAGGTTCAATAAGGACTATAGCTCCATTGTAGCCAGACCTCCCATCCAAAAGGATGCTCAAGAAAGTTTTATGGACAGCTAGCTGGCAAAAAGCTTTTGATGACCTGAAACTGTCCATGTGCTCTGCTCCCATTTTAAAAAGTCCTGACCACTCCAATCATTTCATTGTACAAACAGATGCTTCTGAGGTAGGAATTGGGGCAGTATTCTTTCAGCTAAATGAAGTCCAGGATCAACCTGTAGCTTTTGTAAGCAGAATGTTGACCCCCAGGGAAAAGCGTTGGTCATTTGGAGGGAGGCCTTTGGTGTGGTCTGGGCCTTGAAGAAGCGGAGCCAAACTTGTTTGGCACTCGCTTACTCAGACAGATCACAACCCCCTCTTATGGCTTAAGCAGATGAAAGGTGAAAATCCCAAATTGTTGAGGCAGTCCATTGCCCTACAGGGAATGGACTATACAGTGGAACATAGACCTGGGAGTAATCACGTCAATGCAGATGGACTCTCCAGATATTTCCACTTAGACAATGAAGACTCAACTGGGCAAGGTTAGTCTTATTGTCCTTCGTTTGTTGGTTTGGGTGTAGGAAAGGGAAAGTGCCCTCTTTTTGGCATTGTCACCCCCACTTTTTGCATATCACTGTGCTTATACTATCTTCACTGGAATACCGCTAACCTGGACCCCAGTGATTCTGCTCTCTCCCTCCAAATTTGGTTACCTATGACCTTTGTGCACTCCACAATTGGCATACTGGTATCCCCTGAAGTCCCGGGTATGTGGTACTTGGGTACCCAGCATTGGGACACCAGGGTTCCCCCATGGGCTGCAGCATGTATAATGCCATCCATGGGATCCCATGTAAAATGTGTCTGCAGGGCTGACACTGCAGCCTGCGTGATAAGGTGCATGCACCCTTTAACCACAGGTCACTGCACCAGGTCACTGTAAGTCACCCCTATGGTAGGCCCTTCCAGCCCAAAGGGCAGGGTTCAGGTCCTTGTGCGTGAGGGCATCCCTGCATGAGCAGATGTGCTCCTACGAACTGCAGTTCCATTGCACTGTACTTTGTAAGTGCGGGAAAGACATTTTACCCATGTACTGGACACAAGTCACTCACTACCTGTGTCCAGCTACATAATGGTAACCCCGAACCTGGGAATGTTTGCTATCAAACATGTTGGAATCATACCCCAATACTGTTGCCACTATTGGTTGCACAATCCCATGCACTCTAGGGGCTCCTTAAAGTACTGTCAGTATTGCTTCTGCCAGTCTTCTGTGGATTTCCAGGCAGTCTGCGCTGCTGCAGCCACTCAGACAGGTTTCTTCCCTCCTGCTGCTTGACCAGCTCAGGCAGAGGAAGGCAGAACAAAGGATTCCCTGTGGGAGAGGCGAGGCAACACCCTCTTCCTTGGAAATAGGTTTTACAAGACTTAGGAGGGGTAGCCTCCCCAAGCCACTAGTTTGCATTGAAGGGCACATTTGGTGCCCTCTTTGGCAAACCGGTTTACACCAGCCCAGGGATCCCCGGCCCCTGCTCTCAATTGAAATTGGACAAAGGAAAGTGGAGTGACCACTCCCCTGTCCATTACCACCCCCGGGGTGGTGCCCAGAGCTCCTCCAGGTGGCCACTCGATTCTGCCATCTTGAAACGAAGATGTGCAGAGGCCCCTGGGAGCACCTGAGTTGCAGGATCAGGCAGGTGACATCCGAGACCCCTCCTGATAAGTGGTCACCTTGCATGGTGACCAAACCCCCTTTTAGGGCAATTCAGGGACTCCCATGCAGATGGTTCACAGAATCGATGTGCAGGACTCCTCTGCATCGTTTACTTATACTTCTGGCCACTGGAACCGCAACTGGACACTTCAGCAACAGACAAGACTGCAACTCTTGAGACAACCTCGCCATGCAACATAGTTACCCCGGCTACTTCCATCAACTGCAACAGTTCCCTAGCTGTGCATCCTCTGGGGTCGCCAAGACTTCAGCTGCAAGAAGGAATCTCCATTGGCGTTAAGGAGTCACTCCCCTGCCTCTGCAGGCATCTACAGCAATGATATCCGGCTGCTTGGATCCGCTCTCCTCTGGAACTGTGTGGATCCTGCATCACAGCTGGTGGTCTGGAGTGTTCTTCTTGGTCCTCTCTGTCCGCTGTCTAACTTGGGAGACAGTGAGCCCTTACCTCTCCTTGCGGGACAGTACCCTGTGCACCGCGACTCTTGCAGCAACCAAGGCTTGCTGTCTCCTGCCTGAAGGGCTCTTCAGACTACGAGTTGCCCTGGACTCCAGCACTTCATCCTTCCAAGGACAGTCTCCTCACTGCTGCTCCAGCAACGTGGGACTCCTCTCCAGGTGTGCTGGTTGGCCCTCACTGCAACTTACTGTGCCTGCTGCCAGTGGGTTGCCTGTGTGGGCTGCGACGGCTTCTGCTGGCTCTCCAGACTGCTGAGGGTCAGCCCGGGCTCCCCTCCAAGGGTCAAGTCCCATGGACCTTGCTGCTCCTCATCTGCTTTGCAACTCTTCTTTTGCTCCTTGTAGGAAAATGCCACTGTTGGCATTGTCACCCCCCACTTTTTGCCTAGTGCGGATGCCAGCTTTGACAAGCAGGGTCCCAGCACACTTCCAACCAGCACCAGTGTTCTTTCCCTAAAACTGTACCCTTGTTTCCACAATTGGCACAGCCCTGGCTCACAGTTAAGTCCCTTGTAAAAGGCACCCCTAGTACTAAGGGCCCTGTGGCCAGGGAAGATCCCTAAGGGCTGCAGCCTGTATTTTGCCACCCTCAGGGACCCCTCACTCGGTACATGCACAATGCTTTGCAGCTTGTGTGTGCTAATGGGGGAGAAAAGACAAAGTTGACATGGCACTCCCCTCACAGTGGATGCCCTCAAACCACTGCCTGTGGCATAGGTAAGTCACCCCTCTAGCAGGCCTTACATTCCTAAGGCAGAGTGCACCAAACCATAGGTGAGGACTTAGGCACTGTAGGGGCATATTGCTCATGCAGCTAAGTCCATTCTTAGACATTGTAAATGCAGGGTAGCCATACTGAGTATATGGTCTGGGAGTTTGTCATTACGAACTCCACAGTACTGTAATGGCTACACTGAATACTGGGAAGTTTGGTATCCAGCGTCTCAGCACAACAAACCCACTCTGATGCCAGTGTGGGATTTATTGAAAAATGCACACACTGGGCATCTTAGAGATGCCCCCTGTATATTAGCCCAACTGCTAGTGCAAGGCTGACCAGTCTGTGCCAGCCTGCCACTTCCAGACGAGTTTCTGACCACATGGGTTGAGTCGTGAGTGCCTTTGTGCACTCTGATCAGAAACAAAGCCTGTCCTGGGTGGAGGTTCTTCACATCTCCCCCTGCAGGAACAGTAACACTTGGTGGTGAGCCTCAAAGGCTCAAGCCTGTTACAGAGCCCCAGGGCACTCCAGCTAGTGGAGATGCCCACCCCCAGACCAGCCCACATTTTGGGGGGCAAGTCCAGAGGGATGATGAGAAAAACAAGGAGTCACCCGCTCAGCCAGGACCACCCCTAAGGTGTCCAGAGCTGAAGTGACCCCCTCCTTGAGAAATCCAACATCTTGCTTTGGAGGATTAGGACCAATAGGGATAGGGATGTGCCCCCCTCCTCAGAGGGAGTGGGCACAAAGAGGGTGTAGCCACACTCAGGGACAGTAGCCATTGGCTGCTGCTCTCTGACCCTAACACACCCCTAAGTTTAGTATTTAGGGGCGACCTTGACCCCAGCGCTTCAGATTCTGGATGAACCAAGAAAGAAGGGCTGCTGAGCTGAAAACCCCGCAGATAAGAGAAGGAGACAACAACTGACTCGGCCCCAGCCTTACCCATCCGCCTCCTGCTTCGAAAAGCTGCACAGGAAGAAGCAACGCGTCCTGCAGGACCAGTGACCCCTGAAAAGCCTCCAGGGGACTGCCTGCCTCACGAGGACCAAGAAACTCCCGTGGACAGCGGACCTGTTCTACAAGAAGACAAAGAACCCATCTTTAAAGGGACTCCCACCTCACTCCAGAAGCGTGAGTCCAAACTACTCTGCACCCAATGCCTCTGGCCCATGTCCAGAGGAACCAACCAGCCAGATAGGACCACCAGGCGATTCAGACTGTCTACTCTGGGCTGACCTCTCCACCCCTCCACGACGACAGCTACAGAAGGAATCCCAAGGATGCCCCTGACCACGACTGTCCGGGATGAATATATCAGATGCCTGGAGAAGCACTGCACCCGCAGCCCCCAGACTCCAGAGAAACCGACTACTGGACCAGAAGTGACCAGCCTGTGGCCCTCCTCCCTGCCCAGTTGGTGGCTTGCCCGAGAAGCCCCCCTGTACCTTTCCTGCAACGCCTAAGTGACCCCTGGGCCCGCCCATTGAGTTCCATTGGGAACCCGACACCCTGTTTGCACCCGGCCGCCCCAGTGCCGCTGAGGGTGCGTGTTTGGTGCCTACTTGCCCCCCCCCCCCCAGTGCTCCTCTAAACCCCCCTGGTTTGCCCTCCGACAACGTGGGTACTTACCTGCAAGCAGACCGGAACCGGAGTTTCCCCTGTCTCCATAGAGGCCCCCGTTAATTTGGCGCTGACCTCTGCACCTAACCGGCCTTGTGTTGCTGGAGCTGGGTGTAATGAGGTTATCTTGAACCCCCAACGGTGGGCTACCTATACCCCAGAGACTGAAGCCGTAAGTTTGTTACTTACCTCAAAAACTGTACTTTACTTACCTCCCCCAGGAGCTGTTGAAAATTGCAGTGTCCACTTATAAAATAGCTTTTTTGCCATTTTAAAGAAAACTGTGTACGTTGTTGATTCCATTCAAAATTCTAAGTATTACTTTGCTAAGTACCTTTCATTTAATGGTCTTGCCTGCTAAATGAATCTTGTGGTTCTAGAAATAAATTAAAGAATATTTTTCCATATAAATACCTATTGGCCTGGAGTTGTCATTGAGTGTGTTTTCACTGATTGCTTGTGTGTGTACAACAAATGCTTAACCCTACCCTCTGATAAGCCTAACTTCTCGACCACACTACCACAAAAAGAGTATTAGTATCATCTATTATTGTCTGTCAAGCCTCTTGGGGAACCCCCAAACTCTGAACACTATCTCATTTTGATATAGTATGTAGAGAGCCAGCTGCCTACAGAGCGTCATTGTTCCAGGCCTCCATCCTCAGAGCCTGAGCCTGCGTCTGGATCGGCTCTGTCTCCCCCCTGAATTTCCAGGAGCCAGAGCAACCCCTGCCCAACTTAGAGAGTTTTATGAGACCATGCGCCTAATATTTGGGCAGTCCCACTATGCTGGAGTGCCCTCTGGCCCAGGCCTTGCCTTCAGGGGGCTCCCATGGGTCTGTTTCTGGATCCAGACCGGCATTGGTCGAACTACCTTGACCTTCCCCAATGCCGGTTCTGGTGTCAACTCGCTCAATGCTGCCCGTGCCCCCGGGTGGTGCCGACCCCATTCTCATAGCTGACTCCGGCACTGAGCTGGACGAGCGTCGCACGATGCAGGTTCTGACTTGGACAGGTACCTTGCTCCCTAGGTTGGATCCTGAACCTTATTCTTTTGGGTTGGCAACATACCCCGGGTGCATTCCCTTCCACACCCCCAGCTTTGCGCTCCTTGAGCACTGCATGCCTTTGGGGTCATTGTAGGAAAGTAACATCTTTCTGACAGTTACTCCCAGTTGTTGCCTGGTGCCAGTGTTTAGACTGTAGTGCACTGAGATCCTGCTAACCAGGACCCATGTGCTCTCTCCTCTACATGCGGTTGCTGATAAACTTTACACCCCACAATTGGCCTACTGGTGCAGCCATGTAAGTCCCTAGTATATGGTACTTGAGGTACCCAGAGCATTGTTACACCAGGCGTCTCCCATGGTCTGCAGCATGTATGGTGCCACTCATGGGAGCCCATGCAAAGTTTGTATGCAGGCCTGCCTTTACAGCCTCCGTGAATGGTGCATGCACCCTCTCAACACCGATATAAGGCTTGCCTTTTATTGTAGTCACTGCACTTAAGCACTGTAAGTCACCCCTCTGGTAGGCTCTTCAGCCCCAGGGCAGGGTGCATGTCCACAAGCGTGAAGGCACTCCTGCATGAGCAAGGTTACCCCTACAAATCCCAGACTCCATTCTCTGGGCTTTGTATGTGCAGGGAACCCATCTTAAAGTATGTAGTGGACATTGGTCAACACGAGTGGTCCAACTGCATTATGGCTTCTCTGAACCTAGGCATGTTTGATATCAAGCATATTGGAATCATGCCACTACACAGATTCCAGTGCTAGATGCATGATCCCCTGTACTCTGGGGGTTCCTTAGAGGACTATCGAATTGTGCCCTCCTGCTGATTAACTTAGCTCAAGCAGAGGAAGGCAGAATAAAGGATTTCAAGCAAGGGAGAGGTATGGCCACCTCACACTTTGAAATTGGGGTCTGTGGGCTGGGGTGGAATGGCCTCCGAGCGCAACCAGACTGCTTTGAAGGGTACATTTGGTGCCCTCCTTGCCTAATCCCGTTTGCACCAGTTCAGGAGCCCCCCGGTTCCTGCTCTGGCGCAAAACCACACAACAAGGGAGTGACCACCCCTCTGTCTAACCCCTCTCCTAGGGAGGTGCACAGAGCTCTGCCAGGTGGTCAGTTGATTCTGCCATCTTGAAAATAAGATGTGCAGAGGCCCCTGGAGCATCTGAATGGTTAGGCCAGGTAGATGACCTCCCTCACCCCCTCTGATAGGTGTTACTGCAGAGAGTGACCAACCCCTTGTTTAGGGTTAGTTAAGGGCCCCTCTGAGGGTGGGCCCTCAGATTTGTTGAGCAAGACTCTAAAAGGAACTCTCTGCAAGACATATTCTGCTCCTGGCCTCCAGAACCGCTGCTGGTCTGCTTATGGAACTGAAACAAGACTGTATCCAGTTGGGAGGGCACCCACTGCAACATTGTTTCTCCATCTCCTGCAAGATTTCTGCAACATCCATGGCTGTGCATCCCCCAGGGTCACTCCCTGTATTTGCAGGCACCTCAAGACAATGATGACTGGCTGGTGGATCCTACTGTTTCACGGACATCTTAAAGGCTCTGCTCACAGGTGGTGGTTCTGTGGTCCTCCTTGGGTCCAACCTGTCTTCTGGCCAACTTGGGAGACGGTAGACCCTTGCTGCAGCCACTGGAATGGAATCCCTGTGCACTGCAACTGTTTCTCTTGCCAAGGCTTGTTGGCTCTTCCTCCAAGAAGATCTTCGCGCTCCAAGAAGCCCCAGCCTCCAGCACTCTGCAACTCCAGATGGTCTCCTGTTTGTTGATCTGCTGAGGATTCCTTGTGATTCCTTGTGCCTGCTGCCAGTGGGTCACTCGTAGGGGCTCCTTCAACTCTGGCTGGCTTTCCTTCCTGCTCCAGGCCTCCCCACCAAGGGTTGAGGCACTAGGACCTTGCTGGTCCTTCAAAGTCTGCAAACTTCCTTACACCTGCAATTTGCATTTGCCAATGCTTGTTGATGGTCCTGCTGGCCACTGACTCTTCTGCAACCTGGCGACCCACATGGGACAGCTCGTGGGCAACTCCAAGGATCTCCTGCATCCCCTTGGACTCCGCAGCTGTATTTCTTCTTTCACTGTCCTGCAGGAACTTCACCTCCAAGAGGGTGGGCATTGCCTACCTGCACCGCCTGGAAATCTCCTAGTGGTCTGATCACTGTCTCCTTCTTTTTCAGGTTCCTTTCGTCCAGTATCCACCTTTGGGTTCCACTGACCTGGTCCATGAGTCGTGACATCAGCTGGACAACTAGGGCTCCCTTTGACTCCCAAGGATTTCCGACGCCACTTCACCCCTATGCACTTGGGCTCCCTGGTGTAGGTACTCAGGTCTCCTGGGTATCCACGGGTGAGGCCACTTCCCAACCTTCTTTGTGCCAGCTGGATTCCTTGGGGTCCACTGGGAAGGGTCCTGAATCCATAAAAATCCAACCACGACGGTCCTTTTATTAGCCTAGAGGACACCTGGCTCGATAACCACTTTGCACCCGGCCGCCTGTGGGATTTCTGTACTTATCGCAGGTAGTGTCCTACTCCCCCAGCCCTTGGGATCTTAACTCACTTACCTTGGTTGGGCATCTCCATTCTTATACCACTTTCTTAGTATATGGTTTGTCCCTCCTCCACCTCTAGGTAGATCAGTTGCATAGAGGGTGGCCTTGAGGCGTAACGCCTGGTTGAAGATGTCTGGCTTTTCCGGTAATGTCCAATTCACCCTTATGGACATGCCTTTTGATACCACCCGTCTCTTTGGAGACAAAGCAGACTCTTTGGTTGAGCGCTTTAAGTAGTTGCAGGGTACGACCAGGTCCTTAGGCCTCGCAGCTGCCCACCTCACACACACCCTCCCCCCCCCCCCCCCCCCCCCATGGGCCAGGGAGGACCAGCTGGAGGCAGGATTAACCATCATCTGTCAGACAGGTGCAAATAGTCCAAAAGGGGCTACTCCCACCCCTTCGAGACTACCCCTTCATCCATGCCATCATCCTACGATCAGATGACGCAGGTTCACCTGGCACTTCTGCGCAAGGTATGGTCTTTCTTGGTCAAGTGAGCCATAGAGATGGTTCTTGTGCCAGAAGTAAGTTGTGGTTGTTATTCCCACTACTTTCTGGTGCCCAAAAAGAACATGGCCTCCACCTTATGCTAAACCTTCAGTCCCTCATTCTCGTCCTCCAGAAGGAGAAGTTCAAAATGTTCACTCTCTCAGGTTCTTTCTGCCCTGGACTCAAGAGACTGGATGGTAACGCTGGACTTTCAGTATGCATATGTCCATATTCCCATCCTTCCTGCTCTCAGGCGTTACTTGCGGTTCATGGTAGGCCACAAACATTTTCAGTTCACCGTGCTCCCCTTGGGCTTACCAGCGCCCTTCGGCTGTTCACCAAGGTGATGGTCTCAGTTCATCGGCTGAGGTCAGGGTTTTCGTTCTTCGCCTACCTCGACAACTGGCTGAAGTCTCAGGCTGTCTTCCACCTCCAGACTAAGGCGGACCTCCTGCATTCGATCTGGTTCGCTATGAACGTGCCAAAGTCACTCCTGACTCCGTCTCAGGTGCTACCTTTCATCGGAACTGTTCTGGACTTGGTCAGTTTTGGGATTATCCTCCTGAGCAGTGTGTCCAGGATATTTAGGCTATGATTCCGATGTTTCAGCCTTTATCCTGGATTTCGGTGAGGATTACTCTAATGCTGCTAGGCCTCATGGCAGCTTGCATCCTGCTGGTAACACATGCCAGATGGCATATGTGGGCTCTGCAGTGGGACCTGAAGTTCCAGTGGATGCAGCATCAGTGGAATCTTTCCGACATGGTCCTTATCTAGGAGGGAACTACACCAGATCTGCAGTGTTGGCTTTTGAACTGCGATTGGGTCAGAGGCAGACTCCTATTCCTTCCCCAACTACATCTGACAGTAGTGGCAGATGCATCACTCCTGGGATGGGGTGGCCGCATGGGAGAGGCGGAGATTTAAGTTGTCTGTTCTCCAGCGGAGTCCATGCTCCACATTGGTCTTTTGGAGCTCAGGGCATCAGACTGGCACTAAAAGCACTCCTTTCCTCTCTCAAAGAGACAGTAGTGCAGGTGTTCATAGACAACACCACCGCCATGTGTTACTGCAACAAGCAGGGCTGGGTTGTGGACCCTTCCTCAGGAGGCTCTGCGCTTCTGGACTTGGCTGGAACAAAGGGCATTTCCCTGGTAGTTCAACACCTGGGGGCTCTCTGAACGCCAGAGCAGACTAACTCAGCCGACAGTGCCTGGTCGATCACGAATTGACTCCATCCAGAGGTGGCACAAGGTCTCTTTCAGTAGTGGGGAGAGCCTTGGTTATATCTGTTCACCTCCGCAGATAACGCATTGGAGTTTCCAAGGTGGCACTCACTCGGTGACACATTTTTGTCTTGAGTGCAGCTCAGGCCTCCTGTACTCCTTTACTCCACTTCTGCCCAGAGTTCTCAGGAAGATCAAGAATGACTGGGCCCAAGTAAACCTTGTGGCTCCGGGCCGCGCACGAAGAGTCTAGTATCCCGAGCCATTGAGCATGTCAATCGATCGTCCAGTAGACTACCCCTTGGGGAGGATCTTCTGTCACAGCAGTAGGGTAGGGTTCTCCACCCTCCCCTGTCCAGGCTCTGCTTTTTTGCATGGCGATTGAGCAGCGACACTTGACCGCTTTTGACTTTCCTCCCAAAGTCTATAATGTTTTTTGGCAGCCAGGCATCCCTCCACCAAAACTGTGTACACCAATCGATGGAACAGTTTTGTGGCATGGTGAATTGACAAGTCTGTTGACCATCCCCCTCTTTGCTCCTCTTTCCAAGGTCCTCTTGTTTATACTTTCTTTGGCCCAGCAGGATTCTGCTTTGGGCTCACTAAAGGGTTATTTTTCTGCTAGCTCTGTATTTCTGAGATTACTTGACCAACCCTCTTTAATTCTTCTAAAGTAGGTTCCTTAAGGATATTGCCCATATGTTTACTCCATCACCATGCATCATGCCTCAATTGGATCTGAATTTGGTTCTGACATTTGTCATGTGTACTCCTTTTGAGCCTCTTCACAATTGTTCTCTCAGGCTTCCAACATTAAAAACAGCCTTCCTTGCGGCCATTACATCTGCCTGCAGGATGAGTGAGCTGCAGGCATTGTCATCTAAGCCACCCTACCTTTTCATCAGTCCTGACTGTAGGAAGCTGGGTTCTGGTTGCAGTACCCTCTCCCACTTTTTGCCTGATTTTTAGATGCAACTTTGATTGAAGAGCACTGGGTTCCTGCTTACTAGGTCCCAGTGCCAGTGGCTTCCCTAAGACAAGGCACCTGGTCACTTGATCCCCAAGTAACCAGGCCCTTCAGCCCCCCTGTAAGTCCCTTGTAAATGGTAACCTTAGAACCAAGGGCATGGGTAATGAAGAGGGCCCCTCAGAGCTGCAGCACAACTTGTGCCACTTTGAGGGACCCAGCACCAACTTTAAGTAAACTGTAATTGCAGGCTGCGTGACAAGGTGCTTTCAAAATTAAAAACACAAGATGGCACACAGCCTGTATACCATGTCACCGAACACTGCATGTAATATATGTAAGTCACCTATCTTGCAGGCCTTACCTAAGGCAGGGTGGATTATATTACATGTGAGGGCATATTTGCACTAGCAGATATGCCCCTGCTATGTCTTTGTCGATTTCTTAAACATAGTTAGTGATCAGAGAAGCCATTTTAAACACGTGCTGGACACTAGTCACTACGAGCTTCCCAGCTACATGAGGGCATCTCTGAACCCAGGGATGTTTGGTATCAAACATCTTAGGTTAATAAACCCTCACCAATTCCAGTGAGCGATTTATTAATAACTGCACCCAGAGAGCACCGTAGAGGCGCCCCCTGAAAACCTATCATCTACTAGTGTGTTGACTGGTCCTGACCAATTCAGCCACCTTAGACATGTTTCTGGCCCCTCAGGGTGAGCGCCAGCCCTCTTGAGGGCCAGAGACAAAAGCCTGCACTGGTTGGGGGTGGTAGCACCTCACCCAGGCAGGATGGACATTCCAGGACGGGATGCTTCAAAGGCCTAGCCGCCTTTGTAATGCGACCCAGGTTTTGCAAGATAGTGGAAATGACTGACATCTTCTCCTCCCCTCCCCCCTACAATCCCCCCTGCCCTAACACCACTTTTGCCAGCAGAACAGGCAGGAAAATTGGGCAGATTAGGTGGTGTGCCCACTTTGCCAGTCCCACCCCTAAGGTGGACGAGCTAAAGTGAACACCACCTTTGTAAAGTCTATTGTCTGTGTTTGAAATGAATTAGTCCCCCCTAAAGGTGGTCAACCCATTGGCTACCACCTGACACTCTGTAATGCCCCTAAATTGAATATTTAGGTGGCACCCCTGAAACCTAGAACTCAGATCCTGACGACCTACGAAGAAAAGGACACAGAGGAGTCACACCTGCACAAGTGGAAAAGAAGCAGCAGCTGACCTGGTACAAGCCCCACCAGCCTGACTGCTGACATAGACTGACTCTGCCCACAAAGATGACTCGTCCTGCAGCTCAGTCTCCAAGAAATACAGAAGTACTGCTTACCTTCCACTGTTGCATAGGCTCTCATTATTCTAATGAGACTACTGGATTTCGAGTGGCAGAATCGCCTGCGGTGTGGGGGACTGAGTCTAACCCACTATAGGGGACACCTGTCGCTCCAGTTCGGGTTCTGCTCCGGCTAACTAGCAGTGCCTCATCTCTAACCAAGGGCAGGGATGATTGGACAGCTGAGCACATGACATAACTGGTTTCTCAGACAAACTGCGGTCACTCGGGTATCATCCGTTTCTCTCGGTTACATTAGTCTCACATACACAATGACAAACAGAAGCAGTGTATATTTCAATGATGCTTTAATAAAGCGACTGCATCTCAGATAGCAAAGCGTGGACTGCAATAACAGGACGATAGCATGACAATATTAAAATTGTGACAAGGAGACTAAAACATAAAAATAATGCTACCATAGTGTCACTAGAGTCAACAGACTAATTCCTACCTAGGCTATGATAGAGAACAGTGTGTTAAGCTCTACTTCTGCCCTTCAGGTTCCCTTGGGAAGACATCATCCCCCATGCCTGAGCAAAGGCCTGAAGACTGCATTAGCATCTGTAGCGAAGCCTTCAGCAATCAGCATACAGTCGTGGTTCTCTGGCTGGAATCTCCCTCTAACATGTAAGGGACAGGAAAGTGTTTTTATAATAAAACAGCTGGTGTTCTAAGAAAATGTCCCTATGTAAGGATGTATATTTTCTGTGAATGTCAGAGACTAAACTTATACCACGTTCACCAGCAACCTATCTTGCTGTAGCACAGAGTGAGCAAGAATGTCCTGTTTGAGAACAGAGTGCTGGCCTAGGCAAAAACAGTCAGATAGAGAGAAAATAAAACAAGACCGTAAAAGTGTCTACTGTAACAATAATAAAGCAAAGCCAAATAAAATACATCTAGGTTAAAGTGCACAGCGGCAGGCCTAGTATGTTAAAATAATGTGCATGGAGCTATAACTAAAATGGCTACACAACACAACAAAGACTACCACTCCTGTGAGCAGTGGATCTGCTCTGCAACAAAGTCTCAAGAAAGAACTCTGCAGCCTCCGGAACAGCAAATATCCGACACACTGAATGACCACTGCACCGGACGTACACAACCTCAGCGGGAGCAAACCAACAGCACCAGCAAGGGTCCCAAGCTGTCCAGAGTCTGAGTCCATTGTTTGTTCACCCTCTTGGACTCCCCCAAGTTGCCTGCAGCTCTGCACACAGGTCCCCCTCTCCTACAGCCTTGGGGTGAAAGAAAACCTGAGCTCTCCGCTGCACCCGTGGCCCACAACCCAATCTGAGGTGGGTCACTGTTGCTATGGATGTCCCCTGGCTCCCCTGAACTAGAGTCCATCCTAGTTTCACCCATGCTGGACTCTGACAAAGCCTGCAGCCTCAGCACACAGGACCCCCTGAGCTCGAGTGCTCCCGGACAGAGAAACCTGATGCATAAGAACACCCCTGCATCTGTCACTCCTGGGCCCTGGAGAAAAAGACCAAAGGTGCACCTTTGTCCCCGAGTACCTACCCCTCCGTCCCCCCCAATCTACAACCTACCTGTATGTTGTCCCCGACTGGCTTCTTGGCCAGTGCCTGCAGCCTGTTTTCACTAGGACCAACTCCCTTAGAAAAGCATTGGGCACCCGATGCATTGCTGCATCCCTGCACCCGGCCACCCTAGTGCTGCCCGGATTGACCTGCTTATGTGGTTCTGATCAAGGCCCAGTACTTACCTTAACTCTTGGAGATTGGCCTTGTATGTCATTGTTAACTGTGGGTTTTGCTGAACATGGTTTTCCTCCATAGGTTAACATTGAAGAACTCTGAAAGTGTTGATTTTTGAAACTAAAAAGTATTTATGCCTTAAAACTTACTTGCCTGATAATTGAGGTTCTTGGGTTTAAAGTATATATAAACAGAAGTATTTTTTTTCTAAATTGGTCTCGGGTTTATTCTTTGAGTGTCTCATTTATTGCCTCTGTGAGTACAACAAATGCTTAACACTATCTTCTGATGCGCCTAACTGCTCGCCCATACTACCACAAAAATTGAGCATTAATCCTATCCACTTTTTCCTCTGCAAACCAATTGATGATCCACTGGACTCTCTGCACTATGTACTTTTTAGGGACCATACAGAGAGCCAGCTTCCTACCATGACAAAGTGGTGCTTCGCACAATGGCTTCCTTTTTTGCCAATAGTGGTTATGCCCTTTCATGTAGGCCAATCCATCACCTTGCCTACTTTTTACGCACCCCCATATCCTTCTAGGGAAAAGGAGATTTTCCACCGCCTGGACCCAAAAAGTGTGTTGGCTTTCTACCTTGAGCATACCAAAGAGTTCTGGGTGAATGATCAACTCTTTGTTAGATATGTGGGTGCAAAGAAAGATTGGGCAGTGCAGAAGAGAACCATCTCTAGATGGGTTGTCCTCTGCATTAAGTTGTGCTACGCATTGGCTAAAAAGCAACCCCTGGAAGGTTTGCCAGAGCAACAGCTACAAACACTGCGTTGGCGTTCCTGGACATCTGTCCGGCAGCAGCATGTGCATCTTTTCACACTCTTAGTAAACACTACTGGCTGGGCAGTGTGGTCTGAAGGGACAGGTACTTTGCCCATTCGGTCCTGCAGGACTTCCTGGTTTGATCTTGGTTTGCAGACCCTCCTCCGGGGAGGATGTTGCTTGGGTATCTATTCTAAGGTAAGCAATCTGCAACTAGAAGTCTCTGTCAGATGAACAAGTTACTTATTTTCGGTAAGCCCCATCTCTGCTTCAGCTGAGTCCCAAACAAAACGCAAAAAAAGAAAAGGGGGCAGGGTATGGATACCCTAAACCTGTAGCCCTTGTCCTGGTGTTCCCCTGGGACTACACCAGGGCATATATATATATGAAAAGTGGTCTGCTGGGCTTGTTTTAATGAAGCCCAAGGATGGGCCAGGTCCCGGGGGCATGCATTTAAAATTGAAAAAAATTAAGGGGGCGCTCGGACTACCACCTCCCCAGGGCTTTTTTGTTTTTGTTCCTAGGGGTGTATGAAGCACGGGGGCCACCACCTTCCCGGTGCAAATAGAAAATTATTGCAGAGGGCCCGCATGGACCTTCCATGCCCTGGGGACCACCACCTCCCTGGGGCCATTAAAATTTTTACAGAAGTGAGAGGGGGCTGCAAGGCCCCCCTTCTGGTCCATAAATGGCCCAGGGACCACCACCTCCCTGGAGCCGGCCAGTGCATAACAAAGAAGAGGGCCCACATAAACCCCCTTTATCCCCCCTTTTCCTGGAGCTATATATGGCCCTGGGGGACCTCCACCCTTGGAGTCAGCTCCTGCTCTCTCCCTAGGTGCCCACCCTCAGAGATAGCTGTTTGCTTCTGCTTGTCGTGAGCTCTGCCAGCTTCTGCCAAGCAGAATCCAACACTGCTTACAGCAAGCGGGAGCTGTCAAAATGCTCCTGCTTGCTGGAAGTGGAGTTCATCTTTCCCTGCCCGCAGACGTGCAGGAAGGAGATGAAAGTATTGCTCCTGCATGCAGGGAGTTGCATTTCCAGCAGCTCCCTGCATGCGGGAGCAATTCTGGCTCCTGTAAGAGGTGGTAAGCAGGCTGGGACCGCAGGGGACTTGAGGCTCCCCTTGTGGTCTCCAACATTTATTAAAGAAGTGAATGAGTCCTGCCCTACGTACTTTTCTAAGATAACTACGCAGGTCAGGATTTATTCTAGCACGCTGCTCATTTCACAAAAATAAAACCTCAACTGAAAGCACTTAAAGATATAAACAGAGCAGGTGCTAAAGTTGAAGTTCGACTTCTGTAAAACAATCCTAATTTCTTGGCCTGGTCAAGGCAAAGCAAGAAAGTTATCTGTAAACCTTGATGGAGGTGTTTGCATCATTGCTTTTTTCAAGCGCAGTATCTTATGTAGTGAATGTGATGAGTGGGTCCTTTCTTGACATTTGCTGCTGAGACCAGAGATTGTATTCTCCCTTTTAAAAACTGCAAGTATGAAATACGGCCTAGAAGCCCTTCTCTTTTGGCCCCACCCCATATACATCAATAGTATGTAACATTTTTCTGCCATTTTCCCAGGATGATGAACCGCTTACTAAAAGTACCCCCAACCGCAGATTTTGGAGACAGATTCTTGATGTACAAGAATATGATCATACCTCTACCAAACAGAGAAGCTCTTCATGAGTGGTGTGTATAGGAAAATGGCTCTGTATATACATTACCAAAATGAGATATAGTGTGCACGGAGTCCAGAGGCTTAACAGAGGCCAAAGGAGATTATACTAATGCTTTCTTTTGTGGTAGTGTAGCCAAGCAGTTGGGCTTATCAGAGGGTATTGTAAAGCAATTTGAACACAGTCAACAAATGTGGCACACGCTCAATGACTAGCTCCAGGCCAATGTTTTTATATAGTAAAAATATTTTTTGTTACTTTATTACTAGAACCAGAAGGTCTTTGTTGCAGGCAAGTACAGTTGTAAATAGGTATCACACATATGTATCAAATGTACTTTATTTAGGTTTTGCAGATAAAGCAATTAACAAATAACACTTTTCAATTTCAAAAGTTGATAGTGCTGTTTTTCATAGGAACCAATAGAATCCTAGGGGAGGAAAAGTGTTAACACATTTATTAGGTAAGTACTCACCTTACAATCCCAGTCTTAGGGGATTAGGATGTCCACAGGTCGAAGTTCAGTATGACCCCAAAAGTGCACCACAAGTAACACGGTTCGACTTGGTGTAGAGGTCAAAGTTGGTGTCTGGTTCTCAACAGAATCCTGAGGACTTGTGGGTGTTTGGTAGAAAAAAAGATTGCAGTTAATTACCCGCGGTCTCTGGATACAGGCCTGGGATGGGGCGGAGAGTTTAGATCAGCACCAGTGGGGGCACAGGTCAGCACCAAACACACACACCCTCAGCGGCCCAGGGGTGGCTGGGTGCAGGGTGCAAATGCAGTGCTGGGTGCCAAATGCAGTGCTGGGTGCCAAATGCTTTTCAGTGGGAAGTGGGGGTGGGAGGAATCCTAGGGGTCACAAAAAATGCTGCAGACTGGTCCACAGGGTCAGTTCTGGAAAATCAAAGGCTGGGCAAGTAGGACAAGCGCCGGCTGGATGTTGCTGGACCATCGGTCAGGTTCCTCAAGGCCAGGGGGGTGCAGGTGCAGGGGTACCTTTGGGCATCTGGAATCTTTGCCTAATCCAGTCGCAATCAGGGGTGTTCTCTGGATTCAGTGTGCAGGCGTTGTTGTGTTGGTCAGGAGGGTTCAATCCAGGGTGGACTCAAAGTCTGAATCGCCTGGGGACCTTCTCTGGACTGGTGGGCCACCTGGACTCTGGCTGTGGGTGGCGGTTGTAGAGTAGACAGGGCTTGCGGATCTGGGGCGGTTCTGGAGTCCTTTTGGAGGGTTTCTTCTGGGCAGGGCTGCTGTCTTCAGACGTTCTTGGTCCTCTTCTGGGCAGGCAGTCCTCTGGGGGTTTAGAGAGATTGCTGGTCCTGCAGGATGCGCCGCCTTTTTGTAGCAGAAGTCTTGAAGCTGCAGACATGCTGGTAGGGCTGGGGCCAAGTCAGTTGTCGTCTAGAGTCTTCACTGCTGGGGTCGGCTTAGCAGTCCTTCTTTCTTCTTGCGTGAGGTCACCAGGAATCTGGTGAGCAAGGTTCAGGGGTGCCCCTAAATACTAGATTTAGAAGCGTTACCGGTGTCGGAGGACAGAAGCCAATTGCTACTGTCCCTGAGGGTGACTACACCCTTCCTGTATTCTCTCCCTTTGGGGAGGGGGGCACATTCCTATCCCTACTGCTCCCTCTCCTCCAAAACAAGATGGAGAATTCTGAAAGGAGGGGATCACTTCAGATCTGGACACCCTAGGGATGGTCCCAGCTGAAGTGGTCACTCCTCCTTGTTTTTCCTAATTTTCCTGCCAGACTTGCTGCCAAAGGTGGGGCCTGGTCTTGGGGGCAGGGCCATCTCCACTAGCTGGAGTGCCCTGGGGCAGTGTAATAGAAGGCAGGAGCCTTTTGAGGCTCACCGTCAAGTGTTGCAGTTCCTGCAGGGGGGAGGTGTGAAGCACCTCCACCAAGAGCAGGCTTTGTTTCTGACCCTTGAGAGCACAGAGGCTCTCACCCCATGGGGTCAGAAACTTGTCTGTTAGTGGCATGCTGGCACAGGCCAGTCAACCCTACACTAAAGTATTGGGTAAAATACAGGAGGCATCTCTATAATGCCCTTTGTGTGCATTTTACAATCAATCCAACACAAGCATGAGTGTGGGTTTATTGTGCTGAAAAGTTTGATATCAAACGTCCTAGTCTTCATTGGAGCTGTGGGAGTTCGTAATGACCCTCCCAGCCCATGTGCTTATTATGGCCGCTCTGCACTTACAATGTCTAAGAATGGACTTAGATACTATAGGGGCATGTTGCTCATGCATCTATGCCCTCACCTGTGGTATATTGCACCGTTCCTTAGGGCTGTAGGGCTTGTTAGAGGGGTGACTTACCTATGCCACAGGCAATGGTTTGTCGACTTTAACTAGAATGGCATTGTACATGTGTTTGGTGAGGGGTCCCTTAGGGTGGCACAGTACATGCTGCAGCCCTTAGGGACCATCCCTGGCCACGTAGTCCTTGGTATCACTGGTACATTTTACAAGGGACTTAACTGTGTGCCAGAGTTGAGCCAAATGTGGAAACAATGGTACAGTTTAGGGAAAGAACACTGGTGCTGGGGCCTGGTTCGCAGGATCCCAGCACACACTCAGTCAAGTTAGCATCAATATCAGGTAAAAAGTGTGGTGGTGGTGGGTGGGGGGTGTTACTGCAACAAGAGGCCAGTTTCTTACAGCATGGGGTTGGGTTTTTATAGGTGTTTGACTGCAGAGCCTGGTCCAATACCAGGCCCTGTGGTGAACCTCCACTGTGCACAGCTGAAGGCTGTGCGTGGTGGTAGTTGGATTGATGCAAAGTAATTAAATCCGCAGTGGCAGAGGGGCATCGCCCCCAGGATAAGCCAGAGGATGAAAAATAAAACTATAGCTTGCTATCGTTTTATTTTTCGTTAATCATCTGTTGGCTCAGCCAACAGGGAGGGGCAGGGCTGGGCCACATGGAGGTGGGGGAGTGCGCAAGTGTGTTTGGCTGACCGGGCAGGAGAAACAGCACAGACTCCAGGCTTGTCTGAGCAGCAGAATCCAGACACTGCTAACATGCTATGTTTGGCATATAAGCAGCGCCAGGATTGCTGGGGAGCCTGCGCTGGTTTCCCAGCAAATGCTGGGACACCAGAAAAGCATAGAGGTGGCAGAAGATGACGACTGGTTACGGGTGGCACAATGTAAGTGGCTTCTTTTCTTTGTGGATCGAGGTGCAATCCACAAGGAGAAATCAGTTTGTGAGAGGCATCACTGGAAAGGTGTAAGACTTCCCTTTCCAGCCATGCCTCCCCCATACAAGGGGGGGGGGGGGGGGGGGAGGGGGCGGCCATCAAAAAAAAAAGAAAACTCAAAAAAGAAAAACACTGGATGCGGCAATAGGCCTTACCTGATCTTTCAGTCTTGTCCTGTGGGGGTTTCTGACATCAGCAGACATGGACGTCACATATGGACAAGAGGGGGTATAGAGGCTTTTCTTTTTTTTTTTTTTTTTTTTTTTTTAAAGGAACCTTCTGGTGGAAGCTCTAGAGGATTCTTGGTACCTCTCCCCGGTGTTGGTCAGGGGCCAACAAATGCACTAGGGAGGGTGTTTGTGTCTGCTAACACACTCACTTATGGGGTTAACTGCAGACAATGCCTTTCCCCCCTTCATAATGTGGTACCGTTAACTGGCAGCCAAAGAGTTTGTGCTGCAGGGAGTTGGGCCTACTTGTCCCAAGGACAAAATAAATATGAAAAATTGTTGTCCTTGACCCCAAACAATATGTCCTGGGCATCGGGCTATAGGATTTCCACACCGCTGTTGCTTGCGAAGGTTTGTGACCATGGTGTTGCAGGCTTTTCTGTGACCGTGTTTGGTATTTGTTGGGTTCATACCTCTGGCAAAGATGCACGCCTCTCACTAGTCGATGCACAATATTTTACGACTATGGAGTACTTCGTAGTAACATCGTTATTAGCATCATTCTACCTACTTTAAAAGGGTGTAAGATGAACAATGGAGCTTTCACCATTTGTACTTTCCATTTCTCAGAAAGCTTCCCATTGTTCTTGGCTGGCCAATGTGAGTGAATGTAGTGGTCGCCCAAGGACCCATTGCCTCTGGACGTAACAGGTCACACGACTGAGCAGAATTAACCAATGAATAGGGTGATATGCTGTCCAGTGGTTGCATCAATGGCACCTATTACTTTAATGGGCTAACAGGAAGTTTTGGTACAGACAACCACCTTTTTGCACAGAGCAGATCAAAATAAATATATTTTTGGGCTGCCCAGCTTGCACAAATCGTGGGATCCTCGGCAAGTAAATTCGCTTTCCAAGATTTTGATTCATTTTATGGCAAATGGCAGCGTATTTATACTGGCTACACACAAACTTAATATAAATATTAGGCAATCTGTAATAAAAGCTGAACCCTACCTGCCAATAGAAGCATAACACTTTACTATAATAATTTCTACATTCTATACTACAGATTGCATTTTTTATGTATGCTTAGTTATAGGTGCTATAATTTCCCCACTTCAGTGGTACTTATTATATCGACCAAGGAGGAATGAAAGGATAAGCTGCCCCTCCCAGAATTTGAATAGGTGATTTGCAGTTCCAGGCTACTGATGTAATTGTACTTTGTCTCTCCCAATCTAATAATCAGCTCTTTAGAAATGGATATGGGTTTGAAATAACTAGGACATATTTCTGCGTGCACACATTTCCACAATAGCACCACCAGTGGTGTGCAAAATTAATGTTATTTGCTTTCGAGTATTTCTGCAACATTTCTGCTAAAATGATGTTAAGCTACACAAAATTACATGTATTTTAATCATACTCCACAGTCTGGGGATGCTCTATACCATAGGTAAAATCCACGGGCAGATCTAATAGTTCCCAAAGGCGGGACCTGTTGGCTTTGCCAATGCTTGTTTTATTCAGTAGTGATAAAGTATTGGATGTGACACTGAATTAGTCAGAGGAGCATGGTCTGGCCAAGCACTGTTTCAACATACTTTTTACATTTCCAAAGGCATCAAAAAAAAAAGGTCCATAGGATAAGGTTTAAGAGGGAGTTCTGTCAGAGGTGGCTACAAAACCTTTTTTCTCATTGCTATGACTTAAATTAGATTATTTGTGTGCCGTAATGCTTTCCCCCGTTTTTGTCGAAAATCACAGAAAATTCATTTGAAATAAAGTGGTACACAACAAACTAAATACTTTTATTTAAGAAAAGAAAAAAAAAAAGCAACCAAAAAAGGCTTCTCTGTTCTGCCCCTGCTGCAGGGCGCTTTTAATCTGCTGGCTTGGTGCTGACACAAGTACTTGCCATTTTCTTGGTATCACAGTTTAAGTAATCTTTAAAAGCAGTTACCAGTCTGTCACTAGTTGGATGTTCTGACTTGTTGGTATTCTCTTGGCATCACAGTGTAATGCAACTGTAAAAAGCATTTTAACAGACTGTCAAGTTGACTGTGTTGACATGTTGAAAATGAGCGCTTTTCTGGGCTACTTGCAAGAGAAATTAGTTTTAGTAACTTTTTCCCGTTGTTTTCAATATATACATTAACAAACTTTGATGTTTATAAATTTTTTCGAACATCCTTATTTTTAGGCTTTTGATCTTTATGAACAAAGATATGCTGCAGTAAAGATCCACCAGCTAAACAAGAGCTGGAGAGACGAGAAGAAAGAAAACTATCACAAGTAAATATATCTATAGATTTCCCATTTCTTTCATGTACCATTTATTTCAAATAAATTATGTGATCTCTTCGTTTAGGCACGCCTGCAGAGAATACAGGATACACAAAGAACTGGATCATCCAAGGATAGTTAAACTATATGATTATTTTTCCCTGGATACCGATACGTAAGTTTACTACTTATCTGTTTAAACATCAAATAATTCTTTAGTTTGTGAGTGATTAATTGTGGCTTTGTAATGTTACTCACATATTTCCACTTCGCCATGCTTCATGTCATGATTGGATATTTCCATGACCAAGTTTGGATTTTGCAATGTAAATGGCATGGCACAGTTCCCTGTCAGAGTGTGACTCAACTTGTGCATTTTTGGCAAAATGTAAATCATTGGGATTCTTAATATTTCACATGTGAAGTAACCCATGTGCAGATTAAAAGTTTACTTGGAGAAAGGAGACTGCTAACATTTTACATTTACATTTCTCTCTCTCAAGGGCATGATCCTGTGAAAAAAGATGTTAATTGCCACAGACTCCCGATCCCTTTCTGCTTATAGAAGCCATATTCTAAGGTTATGATTGTGTACATACTTATAGACCATGGTGGCAGTATCGTGCCATTCTCTTTCAGCGCACATCACTTAGCATAAGATACCTTGCTTGCTAAAGTTGTATGCCATAACTGAACCCTCTTCCACCAAAACAATGTCTGATAGAGACTTCAAGCTGCAGATTCCTTATCTATGAGTTCTCAGACTGGATCCAGCAGATTTTTTGTGAGCAGTACTCCAGTAGGTGGCTTTGATCGGCTCCGAGTGAGTTGTTGGCGTTGTCTGCGATGGAAGCGATGGCGCGGTCCATATATAGGCACCACCAAGGGGCACTGGCAATAATTATTTTCTTTCCATACCAGCCAGTGCCGATCCGAGAAAAGAGCTACGCCACCCATCAATTTTCTACTGGACTTTTTTGACTTCTTGTCAACCATTTTATGTTTTTTTTTTTTTTTTTCTTCTTCTTCTGGTGTGTTGAAGATGTCAATAACGCAAGATGGGTTTCCTGACTCTGACACGGAGCTGGTTGGGCATTGCCAGACTCAGACTCGGGCCAACAGGAGCTTTGCCTCCTAGATTCGAGGCCAAGCCCTATTCTCTTGGGCTAGGTCTTGGGGGAATACTGTGAGGTGGTCACTGGGCCCTTTATAATACCATACCAATAAAGAAGAAATGGACTGGCCTGAGGGTCTGGGTCAAGCCAGTGGACTGGACACCTCTCCAGATACTGTTATGCTTTCTCCTCCCTCCTGTGGCTACAGAGGAGGGGGCTTCCTACACAATGGTGGTGAGGAGTGAGACTGGGCGACTGTAGTCCTAGACCTTCAACTACCCCGGGTGTTGCAACCGGGAGCTTCCACTTCCAAACCCCTGCTACTTTTCATTGATTAACTTACCAACGTCTTTCTGGGGACCTGGTCCAAAACCAACCTTTCTCACACAACACCCTACTCCTGAGACCTTGGTGGTCCAAGCCTACACCAGGGTGCCCAGGTGCATAGGGGTGAAATGGCGTCGGGAATCCTTGTTGAAGTCAGTGGAAGCCTTGATTGTCCAGCTGCTGTCGCAACCTGTGGACCAAGTCAGTGGAACCCAAGGGTGGATTCCAGACCAGAAGAACTTGAAAAAGAAGGGGACAGTGTCCAGACCACTCTGAGATGTCCAGGTGGTGCAGGTAGGCAATGCCCACCCTCTTGAAGGTGACGTTCCTGTAGGAAGGTGAAGGAAGAAGACCGACCACCTGCAGAGTCCAGGGGATGCAGGAGATCCTTTTAGTCACCCAGGAGCTGCCCCACATTGGTCACTGGATTGCAGAAGGGTCAGTGGACAGGAGAGCCACCAACAAGCCTTGGCAAACACAAATAGTGGATGCATGGTAGTTTGTAGGTTTTTGAGGACAAGCAACGTCCTAGTGACTCGACCCTTGGAAGAGAGACTAGGCAGGCCTTCAGCAGCGCGGAAAGCCAGCCAAAGTCAGAAACTCCCGCGAGTGATTCACTGGTGGCAGGCACAGGGAGTCACAGGGAGGCCTCAGCAGCACAAAAAAACAGGAGTCCCACGTCACAGGAGCTGCAGAATGGAAACTGATCTTCAATTTACAGAGTGCTAGAGGCTGGGGATTCTTGGTGCCTGAAGATCTCCTGGAGGAAGAGTCAAAAAAGCCTCAGCAAGAGCAACCGTTGCTGTGCACAGGGGTTCCTTTCCAGTGGCTGCAGCAAGGGTCCACCGGTTCCCAAGTTGGTCAGAAGACAAGTAGGACCCGGAGAGGACCACAGCACCACCACCTGTGAGCACAGCTGTTTTGCTGTCTGTGGGACAGCAGGATCCACCAGCCAGTTGTTGTCGTCTTGAGATGCCTGCGGATACAGGGGAGTGACTCCTTCACTCCAAGGGAGATTCCTTCTTAGATGCAGGCAGAGTCCTTGTAACCCTGGAGGATGCTCAGTCATGGATGTTGCAGAAATCTTGCAGGAGCTGGAGAAACAGTGTTGCAATGGGAGCCCTCCCAACTGAATAAGTCTTGTTTCAGTTCCAAAAGCAGATCAGCAGCGGTTCTGGAGGCCAGGAGCAGAATGTCTTACAGAGAGTTCCTTGAAAAGTCTTGCTCAACAAATCTGAGGACACAGCCCTTAAGTAACCCTAAAAAGGGTTGGTCATTCTCTGAAGTGACCCACCTAACAGAGTGGGTCAGGGACATTATCTACCTGGCCTAACCATTCAGATGCACCTAGGGCCTCTACACATCTTATTTTTAAGTTGGCAGAATCAATTGGCCACCTGGCAGAGCTCTGTGCACCTCCCTACTGGAGGAGCTGGCAGATGGGTGGTTACTCCCCTGTCCTTCGTGTTGTCTTGCACCAGAGCGGTAACCAGGGGTTCCTGTACTGTTGCAAACTGGAATATGCAAGGAGGGCACCAAATGTGCCCTTCAAAGCTGTCTGGTGGCGCTCAGAGGAAATCCTTTGTTCTGCCTTCTTCTACTTGAGCCAGGCTCGCCAACAGGAGTGCAAAACAGTGTCTGGGGGCGGCAGCAGCGTGGGCTAGCAGCCAGACGCCATAAGGCTGCACAGGTAGAACTGGGGATCCCCTAAGGAACTATATACCTTTAGATGACTTCCCCACACTTACAAAGCCCAGGGAATGGAGTCTGGGGTTTGTAGGGGCACCCCGCTCATGCAGTGGTACCCTCACACTTAAGAACATGCACCCTGCCCTGCCCTTGGGCTGAAAGGCCTACCAGAGGGGTGACTTACAGTGTCTAAGTGCAGTGACCAGGATATAAGGCAATCCTTCTATCCGTGGTGAAAGGGTGCGTGCACCATTTCACGCAGGCTGCAGTGTCAGGCCTGCAGACAGTTTACTTGGCTCCCATGGGGGACCTCTTGTGTACCAATGCCCTGGGTATGTAAGTACCATATACTTGGGACTTACATTGGTGCACCAGTAAGCCAATTGAGGGGGGGCAAACTTTTTACCAAGCAACCAAATTTAGGAGTGAGAGCACTGGCACTGGGGCCCTGGTTAGCAGGATCCCAGTGCACTACAGTCCAAAACATACTGACACCAGGCAAAAAATGTGGGTTACTATAATCAAAACCCATCTTACTACAGTCTACTCAAAGGTAAGAAATCTGCAGTTGTAAGTCTCTATCATATGAAAAAGTTACTTACCTTCAGCTTCAGTAATGCCTTATCTGGTAGAGACTAAGGGCCTGATTTAGAGTTTGGCGGATGAGAATATTCTGTCACAAAAGTGACAGATAGCAATGCAATAAAGTGACACACAATGCCCCCCCCCCCCCACCCCCCCCCAACCCCAAGGAAATTTAGAAGGGCATACACCTCATTTTTAAGAGCACAGACCCCAGACTTGTGCCTACTCTGTCCAAGCACCGCTAATGCCTGAACCTGTAGTCAGTTCCCGACTCCGACACAGAGCCAGACTGCTGCTGTTCACGGTCCACACCAGCACCAATCTGACCCAATGTCTGTCAGAGACAGTGCCCCTTTTCCTTTGCAGCTGGGGTAGATCTGAGGATACTTATGATCACCCTGACCCTCATGAAGACCCTTTGGCCCTACTGAATGATGACAACTGATATGAGGATCTGGTGGACACCAGTTGTCTGGATGCCTCACTAGACACCGGTCTGGTCTCTCCTGGTGTGGCCATGGCTGGGACGTATCAAAGTTCACCATTTGATGCTGGCTGGCAATGACACTCAGTGGGCAGGACCGTTGCTTAATGGTTGTGCTCCACCACCACGCCTGGCAGAGCTCATGGCTTTCTGGAGATGCTCAGGCATACTTTATGGGCATGCCCTTCAATGACACTTGCCTTTTTGGTGACAAAGCAGACTCAGACATGAACTGTTGAACTGTTCAAGGAGAGTAGGGTCATCGCCCAGTTGTTGAAGCTTACCATGGCCCCATGTCAGCAACACTCTTCCTTTTGCTTCTTCTATGGATACGGTAGGAGCTTCCAGCTGCGTCCTTTCCAGCGGAGCCACCATGGGCAACAGGCTTCCCAGCCCTTTTGTGGCAGCGGATACAACTCCCACAAGTCTTGTGGGTATCAAGGCAATCTGCCCCCTTCCTCCCCAACTCTACATCTCTCCCCTCCCTTCCCCTACATCTTCCCCACTCCCCACCCACTCCCTCCAGCAGCTGCACCCTCATAGTCCCTTAAGTATGCCCTTGCAACAACATGGGAACCATGTCCAGTTGGCAAGTTGTTACTTCTGTTAAGTTGGTGCTCCCAATTTATCAGGAAGGTTATACCCTTTCACTTCTAAAGACCCCACCGTCCATGCCACTGGCCTTGGATCAGCTGAAAGAAGACCACCTTTACTTGATGCACCAGAAGTGCCAGCTCTTTTGGCCAAAGGAGCAATCAAGAGTGTGCTAGCATCAGAAGAAGGTCTTTGTTGCTATTCCCATCACTTTCTGGTGCCAAAGAAGGATGAAGGCCTCCGCCCTCTTAAATCTGTACCCTTTCAACGCCTTCCTGGGGAAGACAAAATTGAAGATGTTAGCATTTAATCAGGTCCTGGCTGCATTAGACCCTGGAGACTAGATTGCACCTGCAGAAAAACTATTTTCACATCCCTGTCTTACAGGCCCCTTGGCACTACCTATGGTTCACGTTGGGCCAAGTGCATCTCCAATTCACTGTGCTTCCCTTAGATCTCACCATTGTCCCTCAGTTGTTCACGAAGGTGATTGTGGTGGTTGCAGCTCATCTATGGAGGTCAAGAGTTACCAGTCTTCCCATAACTCGACAACTGCCTGATGAAGACTGGCTCAAGCAAGGCAGTCGTCATCCACCTTTAGAATATGGTGGACCTCCTGCATTCGCTGGATTTCACTATCAACATGTCAAAATCACACCTGACTCCTTCTCAGATGCTTCCTTTAATCAGAGCCATTCTGAAAACGGTGCATTTCCACGCCTACCCCTGGACATTCGGGCTATGATCCTGACTTTTTAACCTTAGTCCTGGATTTCTGTGAGACTGACTCTGAAACAACCAAGGTTGATGGCCTCCGGCATCCTGCTGGTGAAGTATGCTTGTTGGCACATGCAGCCTTTCCAGTGGGATCTGAAGTCCACGCGGGTGCTCCGATCTGGTTCAGATTCTGAAGGAGACTGCAAAAGATCAGCAGTGGACGCTAACAAACAGTGATTGGGGTTAGCAGCTGACCCCTCTTCCTTTGCCACATGGAGCTGACACTGGTGACCAATGCATCGCTTCTGGCCTGGGGGGGGTGAGGGTGGGAGGTCAGAGGCCTCTGGTCTCCGGCAGAGACTCTGCTTCATATCAGCCTTCTGGAGCGGAGGCTGAGTAGCTTGGCATTTGCTACCTTCCATTAAAGGGAAGCTCGTCCACTGGCAACACTAACCTCATGTGGTACTGCATCAAGGAAGGTGGAGTGGGCTCACAGACTCTGTGCCAGGAGGCCTTGAATCTCTGGAAGTGGCTGGAACGTCTGTACCGTTTCCAGGTCGTGCAACACTTGGAGGGATCGCTAAATGCTAGGGTGGGTAGATTTAGCCTTCGATGCCTCATGTACCACAAATGGTATCTGGAACTAGCTCAAGGTCTCTTTCAGGACCAGGGAGGTCCTTAGCTAGATCTGTTTCCAACTGCCAAGAATGCACAATATCAGCATTTCCTAACACAAGAGTTCCCAAAGTGAAACTCGCTCACAGACACATTCTGACTAGATTGGAATCTAGACTCCCGTAACCTTCCCATCAGTACTTCTCCTTCCCAGAGTTCTGAAAAAGATCAGCTGCACCTATTGCGTTAGCTCATGGAGTTCCTGTCCTGGATATATATCTGGTTGCTACACAGGCATCTTTGCCTAAGTTTTCCAAACACTACTTCCTTCGTAGTTCCTTCATGACTGGCACTTGTCCTTCAGGGTTTTTTGGTCTAAGCCAGTTCTCAGATTTACCTCTGGGGATATATTGCTTTGACGTCTATTCTAAGGTAAAGAATCCATGGCTAGAAGTCTCTATCAAGTTACTTACATTTGGCAGCTCCTTATGTGGTAGAAACTCTAACTGGCTGCAGATTCCTTACAAACAGTCCCATCTTCCCTATTCTGCAACCTGAGCATTTCTGTCTAAAAGATCTTTGTTGGTCCTTTAGAGTCTGCTCACTGGTGGACCAGCCTTCTGATGTGGCTCCTTGCTTCTGATGCAGAAGTAGTCACAAAAAGAAACTGATGTCAGCACACTGGGGTGATGCATATATAGGGCTGAAGAAAAGCTGGAATTGTTGCCAGGAGGGTGAGACAAAAGAGCTACTGAAAGCAGGTAGTGGCGTGAAATATAATTGTAAATATGAATATTTCACAATGTGTGACTGTGACGGTGTACTGGACCAAGCAAGCCAGCAAGTCCTAGATGAGAATGGCAATTCCACCATCACGTTTGCCTTGGCAGTATCATTTGTGCAAAGAAACATGTCCCCTCCTAAACTACCGGATATAAGCCTTGTAGAGACTCTTACAAATAGATTTTTCTGATAGATCCCCCAAAGGTGTGTTGTGGGATTTAGGGTCAGCCCTCACTGTCATGCGAGAAGTGTGCCCTCATGCACAGAAAGCAATTCGGGACCACAAATCCAACCTGTATGTCGCAGAGCACTGCCGGAAGATTTGCAAGGGTTGCTCTTGCTCTGCCAAGGACACGTACATGTTCCTGCTCTTGGGGCTGGTCCTGTAACAAGTTGTGGCCACTCTGAGAAATTAAGAGGATGTCAAGATGCCTTGCTATTGCGGTACCCAACCGTGGAGTCTGTCAGCGATTCTGATGAATCCCTAACTCACTGGTCAATCAGTGACACCAAAACAAACGGAACAAACAAGAGGTATGGGAGGATGCTTGCAATAAGTCTACTGGCAATTACCTGAGATACTTTTCCGACCCATTGTTATTTTTCCCACCATGTCACCTCAGTTTGGACCCAGCCATATGCAAATCATTCTTGTCACTGCTCCAATGGGAACAGTCCAGCCCAAACTGCCAGGCCAGCTCCTCATTGAACTGGAACACAAGTAACCCAAGACCGGTTTCATCCTGTTTGGGGCTCTTCAGTGGGGTATATCTTGGTTCTAGTAGCACAGTGAGCAAGGGACTCGCATCTGGCCATACCCATAGCCATTTTGGGTGGTACATCAAACACACAAAAGGTTATAGGAGGGTGCTTGCAATAGATCTAACCACTGGCAAACGCTTGGGGTAGCATTCCAACCTATTGTTCATTTGCTCGCCAGGCCACCTCTGTTTGGACCCAGCCACAACAAATTGAGGCATTTAAAGAGTCCATGCTCCATATCTTCGGCACCCTTCCCGCTGCCTATGGCGTGCCTTCGAGCCCCATGGATCTGCGGAGGCCTCCAGTCTGGTTACCACAGATCTACCCTGTGGCATTCTGTCTCTTGATCCCGCTTTGCGTTCAGCTCCAACTGCTTGCCAATCACCAAGATTCATGCTAGTTAGACGCCAGAAGAGGACATTGATCCCATTTTCTATCCAACACTGAACCGAATCAGTCTCCACCTAGGCTAAAGCTGCGTTCTGTCATCCAGGTCCTATTCACTCTGACATGACACTGCCTTTGCTAAGGAGCCACCCCCCCTCTGCTCCAACAATTAGGTGGCAAGTCGTCTCAGACCTGCTTTGGGTGACGCAGCCGTTTTAATGCAGTACCCTATGAAAGCAAGCCGGGTAGTACTGGCCACCACTACCAGGGTTACTACCAATCCTTCTTACTACCCCAGGATGAAGAATCAACAAGAATTGAGGCTTTTGTGAAGAGAATGTTTTCTTCCACTATCTTCTCCCTGAGAACAGTCAACATCAGCTATTTGCTGGAAAGGTACTCTCACATGTTATGGGACCAGGTTACTGAGATCTTACCACTGGTGCCAGGAGAATTTCATGACAGTTTGGCATGGACCGTTGAAGATGGCCAGGATGTGGCCAAATAATTCATCCAATCAGGCCTGAACCAAACCTGTTTAGGCAGAGAGGTCAGCACTAGCGTGGTGTTTCGGTATAATGCATGGATGACATACACAGGCTCTTCAGGTGACATTCAGGCATTACTCAGTGAAATGCCTTTTGATGGGTCTCACCAGTTTGCCGAGAATGCAGACTCCGCCCCTGGGGTGGTAAAGTAATTGGTCCTTGCACATCCTTGAAGCAGCATCCCCAACAATTTTGCCCCTTTTGAAGGCATTGCTTGGGTATTTGCCTTTAGGCAGCTTCAAAGATCACCACCTCAACCCCAGGCACTTCAGTCCTCTTAGATTAGAGTAGGGAAGGGGATTCGGTAGATGTCATACAGGCTTGCAGGGGCAGCCAACTTCAAAGTCCCCAGCCCCTCTGACAGCACCTCTAAGCTGCTTATTGTCCTGAGCGGCACGTGAACACCCCATAAGGGGACAGGATCATTCATTTTCTCAAAATTGGTCTCTCAGATAGTCCACCAAGGTTACATCATGCCATTCCTTTCCATCCCTCTGCACTTACCTCACAAATTAGAGCAGCTTTCGAAGGACCCTTTGGTCCCTTTTGCTGCAGAAAGTTCAGGTTCCTTTTGGAGAACTCTGGTTCCTTTGGCCTCTGAGATTAGAGCTGGGAGTTACTCCCATTATTTCCTAGTTCCATAAAAGGATGAAGGTATTCACCCTATTTTAGATTTTCGACCTCTCAATTTCTTTCTGTCAAAGGAAAAGTTCATGATGCTCACACTAACCCAGGTCCTTTCTGCCCTGGATCAAGGATACTTAATGGTACCAATGGACTTGCAAAATGCCTCTTCCCATATTCCTGTCCTGCAGGCTCACAGGTATTACCTGCAGTTCAGGGTAGGCCACAAGCATCTTCAGTTTGCTGTGCACCCTTTTTGCCTCACCAGTGCCCCTTACATATTCACCAAGGTGGTGATCAGAGTACCTTCACAGGATGGGACTACCAGTCTTCCTTCTACCTTAACGACTGGCTGTTGAAGGCGGACACTCCAGTCAGTCATGGACCACCACCATATGACAACGAACCTCCTTACATTACTGGAAATCATGATAAATGTGCTGCACCTGACTCCTTTACACAGACTCAATTAGATATGTGCCAGCTTGGATACAGTGCACTTTCAGGCCTTCCCTCTGGACCAACAAGTTCAGGACATTGGAGCTATAATTAAGCTGTTTCAGCCTCATTCTCATTGAGAATGGTTGTGATGCTTTTTGGCCTTCTGGCCTCTTGCAGCCTGCTTGTTGGCGATGCCAGATCGCACATGCAGGCACTGCATTGTGATTTGAAGTGTCATTGAGCCCAGCACCAAGGGAACCTATCAGTTCCCATCCAGGTTTCATTGGAGACAGCAAAAGATCTGCATTGATGGCTGCTCAGCTGCAGTTCAACAAGCAATAGGCCCCGCACTCTATCCCACCCAAAGCTGATAGTGGTGATAGAGCAATAGCTGCTGGGTTTGGGAGGTCATATGGGAGAGGTGAAGATTAGAGTACTCTGATCTTCACCGGAGACCCAGCTCCTCATCAATTTGCAGGAGTTACTGACTAATTGCTTGTCGTTAAAAGCTTTTCTACCTTTTTATCAAAAGAAGGCTGTTTGAGGTCCTCACGGACAACACTACCTGTGGTATTGCAACAAGCAGGATAGGTGGAGATCCAGGGCTCTGTGCCAGAAGGCCTTGGGCCTGGCAAAATAGTTCGATTTCCTAGATTGTAGACTTCATGGCAGAACCCTCAAATACGGTGGACGAACTGGTGGGTCATGAATAGCAGCTACACCTGAAGGTGGCACAGGGAGTCTTCCAGCATTTGGGAGTACCCTGGTTTGATCTCTTTGCTGCCACTAACAACGAGCAGTGTTGCCGCTTTAGCATGTTCAAAATGTTTAGGGTCTGTATAGATTGTGGACTTGGAACTTGGCTCAGAGCAACAGTAATAGAACCTGGATTGAACAGGGTAAGCTTAGTGTGACATGTTCCCAGAGCATTTCGTGTACATTTTGTTTTCGGAGGCTGACTCATTACGTAAAAAACAAATGTGTTCTAACCCACAGGAATATGGTATGTATTTTGAAGTAGTAGGGCTTGCGCTTGAGACCAAAAACATGCAATCCAAGGTGGAAGTAGTGCAGATTATATAAGCTGTTGTACCCTGTTTTGGGAAGCTGCAAACACATCTGTGGTGATAGTTTTTGGGGATACACCTTTGTACCTATATGACATTTAGCTTCGTAAATCAAGCTTGCCTGAAAGTGTCTTTTGCAGCAGAGCCAGCAGGTCCAGGCTGTACTGTGGGTTCATTATATGGTAAGGCTGTTAGTTGCCCCTGGTAAAGCAAAGTTATCTTCAAGTGATGATCCCAACTAGGGCATTAAATACATGGTGCAGTTGCAATGAAGAAATTCTGCCTATGGAGGGTAGAATGTTCTAATACAGAGCATTAGGGGGAAGCTATGTTTTCCATTACCCCTTTGCACCTACAGCTTCTTGGACTTTATGCCCGCCTGTTTCACCCTTATTCATCAGCACCAATTATAGCTACTTTGATGCTGGCACAGGACTAAGGAAGGATAGTTAATGCCCGAGGTCTCCATGTTTTACTGAGGAGAGATGAATACCTGGGCATCCTGCATCTTAGGAATTAGTGATATTTTTAAACACAAGTGCAATTGAATGTTGCAATGCTGTTCCTATGAGTAATCAAACCTTCACTAAATTAGAAGTTATCAAATGCCAAATTCATGTGTTCGGTGGCATGTGTAGCTGCAGATACACATGCTGTGCATAGTCCGCCATCTGGTGTTGGGTCGGAGTGTTACAAGTTGTTTTTCTTCGAAGAAGTCTTTTCGAGTCACGAGACCGAGGGACTCCTCCTACTTTGGTTCCATTGCGCATGGGCGTCGACTCCATGTTAGATTGTTTTTTTTCCGCCATCGGGTTCGGACGTGTTCCTTTTCGCTCCGTGTTTCGGGTCGGAAAGTTAGTCAGAATCAACGGAAAATTCGTCGGTATTGTTTCCTTCGGTATCGGGTTAGATTAGAATCGACACAGAATCTTGAAGAGCTCCGGTAGCCCTTCGGGGTAATTTCGATTCCCCCGTCTGGGCCTGGTCGGCCTGACCGTGTGCAAGATCGAGACTGATGGAACGGACCCCGTTCCGATTCTGTCCTAAATGCCACAGTAAATATCCCTATACCGACCAACATTTGGTCTGTAACTTGTGCCTGTCACCCGAGCACAAAGAAGAAACGTATGAGGCCTGTCGAGCGTTTCGGTCGAGAAAAACGCTCCGAGACCAAAGAGCCAGAAGGTTGCAGATGGCGTCCACGCCGACAGGACAACAACGGTTCGAGGAAGAGGGAGAAGAAGAAACATTCTCCATCCACGAATCGGATTCCGAAGAATTCGACGTCGAAGAAACCGTGAGTAAGACGTCCAAACAAGCATCACACAGAAAAACAGACAAAGCCCAGGGGACGCCACTGCCGACAGGCCATGGCTCAACCCATAAAGTAGGTGTCCGTCCATCGGCACCGAAAAAGGGCAAGCTGGTGCTGAGATCGTCCGACTCAGGTCGAGACACAGGCACGCAGCAATCTCGGGACCGAGAAACTGCTGCAGAAAAGGGTCGACACCGAGGCAGCGGCACCGAAGCTGCTCGGCACAGAGATAGCGACACCGAAGATGGTCGACGCCAAGAAGGTACGACACCGAAATCTCTTCGGAGCCGAAAACAACAAAAGACACGGTTTTGGTGCCAAAACGCCCAGCAACCGAACCGAAAGCCAGTTCCTACTCAGAGGAACAATCACTGTCCTCCCAACTTCAAAAACACAGATTTGAGGAGGAATTACAAACAACAGCTGTAGATCACACGCAAAAGCGGATCTTTATACAAAGTGGTACAGGGAAGATCAGCACCCTTCCCCCAATCAGAAGAAAAAGGAAACTAGATTTCCAACAACAAGAAAAAACACCACAAGCAAAAGTGGTGAAGAAGGTAACTCCACCACCCTCTCCACCACCGGCAACTCGTATATCACCGGCACAGACTCCGTCACAATCACCAGCTCATACCACCATGAGCCAAGATGACCAGGACGCATGGGATCTCTATGACGCCCCAGTATCGGACAATAGCCCTGAGTCGTACCCCACTAAGCCCTCACCACCTGAGGACAGTACAGCGTATGGTCAGGTGGTAGCTAGGGCAGCAGAGTTTCATAACGTATCGCTACATTCAGAGCCTATCGAGGATGACTTCCTTTTTAACACCCTGTCCTCCACCCATAGCAATTATCAAAGCCTTCCTATGCTCCCGGGAATGCTAAGGCACGCTAAACAAATCTTTAAGGAGCCAGTTACAAGCAGAGCAATAACCCCAGGGTGGAGAAGAAATACAAGGCACCACCCACAGACCCTGCTTTTATTACATCACAACTGACACCAGATTCAGTTGTCGTAGGAGCAGCTCGTAAAAGAGCCAACTCGCACACATCAGGCGACGCACCACCTCCTGACAAGGAGAGCCGAAAGTTTTATGCAGCCGGGAAAAGGGTTGCAGTACAAGCTGCAAATCAGTGGCGCATCGCCAACTCGCAGGCACTCCTAGCGCGATATGGTAGAGCCCATTGGGACGAGATGCAGCATCTCATCGAGCACCTCCCCAAAGAATTCCAACAACGGGCAAAACAAGTGGTTGAAGAGGGACAAAACATATCCAACAACCAAATCCGTTCTTCTATGGATGCAGCAGATACAGCTGCAAGAACTATAACTACTGCTGTAACGATAAGGAGGCACGCATGGCTGCGCACATCCGGCTTCAAACCTGAGATACAACAGGCAGTGCTCAATATGCCGTTCAATGAACAACAATTGTTTGGACCAGAAGTGGACACTGCAATTGAAAAATTAAAGAAAGACACTGACACAGCTAAAGCCATGGGCGCACTCTATTCCCCGCAGGGCAGAGGCACATTTGGCACATTTCGCAAAACTAGGATTTCGAGGTCAAGCCACACAAGCCAGCACCTCACAAACAACACCGTCTACCTACCAGGGACAGTATCAAAGGGGAGGCTTTCGGGGCCAATACAGAGGGGGCCAATTCCCAAGAAACCGGGGAAAATTTCAAGGGCCCAAAACCCCTCAAAACAAGCAGTGACTCACAAGTCACTCAACCCCTTCACACAACACCAGTGGGGGGAAGACTAAGCCAGTTCTACAAATCTTGGGAGGAGATAACAACAGACACTTGGGTCTTGGCAATTATCCAACATGGTTATTGCATAGAATTTCTCCAACTCCCTCCAAACGTCCCACTGAAAACACACAAGATGTCCAAACAGCATATAGACCTTCTAGGACTAGAAGTTCAAGCATTACTGCAAAAAGACGCAATAGAATTAGTACCAAAAACACAAAAGAACACAGGAGTTTACTCACTGTACTTTCTAATACCGAAAAAGGACAAAAGTCTGAGACCAATATTGGATCTCAGAATACTAAACACCTTCATCAAATCAGACCACTTTCATATGGTCACGTTACAAGACGTAATACCACTACTGAAACAGCAAGACTACATAACAACGTTAGATCTAAAAGACGCGTATTTCCATATACGATACATCCCTCGCACAGGAAATACCTAAGGTTCGTATTCGAAGGAATGCATTACCAATTCAAAGTGTTGCCATTAGGAATAACGACAGCACCAAGAGTCTTTACAAAATGTCTAGCAGTAGTAGCTGCACATATCAGGAGGCAGCAAATACACGTGTTCCCGTACCTAGACGATTGGTTAATCAAAACCAACTCGCTAACAAAGTGTTTACACCACACAGATTGTTATACAAACCCTTTACAAACTGGGTTTCTCCATCAACTATGCAAAGTCACACCTTTTGCCGTGTCAAACACAGCAATACTTAGGAGCGACAATCAACACAACAAAAGGGATAGCCACTCAAAGTCCACAAAGGGTTAAAAAATTTCACAAGGTGATACAAGCTATGTATGCAACACAAAAGATACACGCAAAGATGGTCTTAAAACTCCTAGGCATGATGTCCTCATGCATAGCCATTGTCCCAAACGCAAGATTGCACATGCAGCCCTTACAACAGTGCCTAGCATCACAATGGTCACATGCACAGGGTCACCTTCTAGATCTGGTGTTGATAGACCGCCAAACATACATCTCGCTTCTATGGTGGAACAGTACAAATTTAAACAAAGGGCAGCCTTTCCAAGACCCAGTGCCACAATACGTGATAACAACAGATGCTTCCATGACAGGGTGGGGAGCACACCTCAATCAACACAGCATCCAAGGACAATGGGACGTACATCAAAGAAAGTTTCATATAAATCACCTAGAATTGTTAGCAGTATTTCTAGCGTTGAAAGCATTCCAACCAATGATAACCCACAAATACATTCTTGTCAAAACAGACAACATGACGACAATGTATTATTTAAATAAACAGGGGGGAACACACTCGACACAGTTGTGTCTCCTCACACAAAAAATATGGCATTGGGCAATTCACAACCACATTCGCCTAATAGCACAGTTTATTCCAGGGATCCAGAACCAGCTAGCAGACAATCTCTCTCGGGATCACCAACAGGTCCACGAATGGGAAATTCACCCCCAAATCCTGAACACTTACTTCCAAATGTGGGGAACACCTCAAATAGATCTATTTGCAACAAAAGAAAACGCAAAATGCCAAAACTTCGCATCCAGGTACCCACACCAGCAATCTCAAGGCAATGCTCTATGGATGAATTGGTCAGGGATATTTGCATACGCTTTTCCCCCCTCTCCCTCTCCTTCCATATCTAGTAAACAGATTGAGTCAAAACAAACTCAAACTCATTCTAATAGCACCAACATGGGCAAGACAACCTTGGTATACAACACTACTAGACCTGTCAGTAGTACCTCATGTCAAACTACCCAACAGGCCAGATCTTTTAACACAACACAAGCAACAAATCAGGCATCCAAACCCAGCATCGCTGAATCTAGCAATTTGGCTCCTGAAATCCTAGAATTTGGACACTTAAACCTCACACAGGAATGTATGGAGGTCATAAGACAAGCTAGAAGGCCATCCACTAGACACTGCTATGCAAGTAAATGGAAAAGATTTGTTTGCTACTGCCATAATAATCAAGTTCAACCATTGCATGCATCTCCAAAAGATGTTGTAGGGTATTTACTACATTTGCAAAAGTCAAATCTAGCTTTCTTTTCCATAAAGATACATCTCGCAGCAATATCTGCATACCTGCAAATTACTCATTCAACTTCCCTATTTAGAATACCTGTCATTAAAGCATTTATGGAAGGCCTAAAAAGAATTATACCACCAAGGACACCACCTGTTCCTTCATGGAACCTCAATATTGTCTTAACAAGACTCATGGGTCCACCTTTCGAACCCATGCATTCTTGCGAAATGCAATATCTAACGTGGAAAGTTGCATTTCTCATTGCCATTACATCTCTAAGAAGAGTAAGTGAAATTCAGGCATTTACTATACAAGAACCATTTATTCAAATACACAAAAATAAGGTAGTTCTAAGAACTAACCCAAAATTCTTACCAAAGGTCATCTCACCGTTCCACTTAAATCAAACAGTAGAATTGCCAGTGTTCTTTCCACAGCCAGACTCAATAGCTGAAAGAGCACTACATACATTAGACATCAAAAGAGCACTAATGTACTACATTGACAGAACAAAACTAATTAGGAAAACAAAACAACTATTTATTGCATTTCAAAAACCTCATACAGGAAATCCTATATCAAAACAAGGTATAGCTAGATGGATAGTTAGGTGCATCCAAACCTGCTATCTTAAAGCAAAGAGACAGCTGTCTATTACACCAAAGGCACACTCAACCAGAAAGAAAGGTGCCACCATGGCCTTTCTAGGAAATATTCCAATGAACGAAATATGTAAGGCAGCAACATGGTCTACGCCTCACACATTTACTAAGCACTACTGTGTAGACGTGCTATCTGCACAACAAGCCACAGTAGGTCAAGCTGTACTAAGAACTTTATTTCAAACTACTTCCACTCCTACAGGCTGAACCACCGCTTTTGGGGAGATAACTGCTTACTAGTCTATGCACAGCATGTGTATCTGCAGCTACACATGCCACCGAACGGAAAATGTCACTTACCTAGTGTACATCTGTTCGTGGCATTAGTCGCTGCAGATTCACATGCGCCCACCCGCCTCCCCGGGAGCCTGTAGCCGTTTTGAAGTAATCTTCAACATTTGTGCATTTGTAAATATATGTTCGATGGCATCTGTCGCTGTAGATACGCATGTTCTGCAATAGCTCGCCATCTGGTGTTGGGCCGGAGTGTTACAAGTTGTTTTTCTTCGAAGAAGTCTTTCGAGTCACGGGACCGAGTGACTCCTCCTTTTGTCTCCATTGCGCATGGGCGTCGACTCCATCTTCGATTGTTTTTTTTCCGCCATCGGGTTCGGACGTGTTCCTGTCGCTCCGAGTTTCGGAACGGAAAATTAGCTAATTTCGGAAGATTTTCGTCGGTATTGTTGCGTTCGGGATCGGCGTACTTAGATTCCACACCGCATCGAAGATCGAAGAGCTCCGGTGCCCTTCGGGGTAGTTTTTCGATCCTCCGTCGGGGCCTGGTCGGCCCGACCGCGTGCTGAAGAACGCCGATGGAACGGACCCCGTTTCGTTTCTGCCCCAAATGCCACAATAAATACCCCTACACAGACCAACACTTGGTCTGCAACCTGTGCCTGTCACCTGAGCACAGCGAAGACACCTGCGAGGCCTGTCGTGCGTTCCGGTCCCGAAAAACACTCCGAGACCGTCGAGCCAGAAGACTTCAAATGGCGTCCGCACCGACAGCCCAACGGGAGTTCGAGGAACAGGAAGAAGAAGGTACCTTCTCAATCCAAGACTCAGACTCCGAAGGATTCGACGATACACAAACCGTGAGTAAGACGTCGAAAAACACACAGAGAAACATTTACAAGGCCCAGGGGACGCCACTGCCACCAGGCCATGGCTCGACCCATAAATTCGGTGACCGACCGTCGGCACCGAAAAAGGCCAAAACAGTGCCGAGATCGTCCGACTCCGGTCGAGACACCGGCACGCAGCCTTCTCGGGACCGAGAAAGTGCTGGAGACAAGCCTCGACACCGAGATACCGGTGTGGACACGGCTCGACGCCGAGACAGCGGCACCGAAACAGATCGACGCCGAGAGGTTTCGGCCCCGAAAAGGAAAAAAGTCACCTCGGAGCCGAAAAAACACGCAGACAAAGTTTCAACGCCGAAACAAACTGCAAGCGACCCAGCTTCAGGCTCTTATACAGAAGAGCACTCGCTAACCTCCCAAATGCAAAAGCATAGGTTTGAGGAAGAGCTACAAGCAACTGATGTGGACCATACGCAAAAGCGTATCTTCATTCAGCAGGGGACAGGAAAAATAAGCACCCTTCCCCCCATTAGGAGAAAGAGAAGGTTGGAGTTCCAGACGGAACAAGCACCACAACCAAAAGTGGTTAAAAGAATTACACCACCACCCTCTCCTCCGCCCGTGATTAACGTTTCACCAGCACAAACTCCATCTCACTCCCCAGCTCACACCACCATGAGCCAGGGTGACCAAGATCAGGACGCATGGGACCTATACGACGCCCCAGTGTCAGATAACAGCCCGGAGGCCTACCCTACAAAGCCATCTCCACCAGAAGACAGCACCGCGTACTCTCAGGTGGTGGCTAGAGCAGCACAATTTCATAACGTAAGCCTCCACTCAGAACAGGTCGAGGATGATTTCTTGTTCAACACACTCTCCTCCACCCACAGCTCCTACCAAAGCCTGCCTATGCTCCCTGGTATGCTCCGGCACGCAAAAGACATATTTAAGGAGCCGGTCAAAAGTAGGGCAATCACACCACGGGTGGAAAAGAAGTATAAGCCGCCTCCTACGGACCCGGTTTTCATCACTACACAGCTGCCACCAGACTCTGTTGTTGTAGGAGCAGCTAGGAAAAGGGCCAACTCTCACACATCTGGAGATGCACCACCCCCAGATAAAGAAAGCCGCAAGTTCGATGCAGCTGGTAAAAGAGTCGCAGCACAAGCTGCAAACCAGTGGCGCATCGCGAACTCCCAGGCACTACTTGCGCGCTATGACAGAGCCCACTGGGACGAGATGCAACATCTCATTGAACATCTGCCCAAGGACTTCCAAAATAGGGCGAAACAAGTGGTTGAGGAGGGACAGACCATCTCCAACAACCAGATACGTTCCTCCATGGACGCTGCAGATACAGCTGCACGGACAATTAATACATCTGTAACTATCAGACGGCATGCATGGCTCCGAACGTCTGGATTTAAACCAGAGATTCAACAAGCAGTTCTCAATATGCCTTTTAATGAAAAAGAACTGTTCGGTCCAGAAGTGGACACAGCGATTGAGAAACTCAAAAAAGATACGGACACTGCCAAAGCCATGGGCGCACTCTACTCCCCGCAGAGCAGAGGGAATTACAGCACATTCCGTAAAACGCCCTTTCGAGGGGGGTTTCGGGGTCAAAGCACACAAGCCAGCACCTCACAAGCAACACCGTCCACTTACCAGGGACAGTATAGAGGAGGTTTTCGGGGACAATATAGAGGAGGGCAATTCCCTAGAAATAGAGGGAGATTTCAAAGCCCCAAAACCCCTACTACTAAACAATGACTCACATGTCACTCACCCCCTCCACACAACACCAGTGGGGGGAAGAATAGGTCATTATTACAAAGCATGGGAGGAAATCACTACAGACACTTGGGTTCTAGCAATTATCCAACATGGTTATTGCATAGAATTTCTACAATTCCCTCCAAACATACCACCAAAAGCACAAAATTTAACAACACACCATTCCAATCTCCTGGAGATAGAAGTGCAGGCACTATTGCAAAAGAATGCAATCGAATTAGTGCCAAACACACAAATAAACACAGGAGTTTACTCACTGTACTTTCTGATACCAAAGAAGGACAAAACGCTGAGACCAATCCTAGACCTCAGAGTAGTGAACACTTTCATCAAATCAGACCACTTCCACATGGTCACACTACAAGAAGTATTGCCATTGCTAAAACTACACGACTACATGGCAACTTTAGACCTCAAGGATGCTTATTTCCATATACCAATACACCCATCTCACAGGAAATACCTAAGGTTTGTATTCAAAGGAATACATTACCAATTCAAGGTACTGCCTTTCGGATTAACAACCGCACCAAGAGTCTTTACCAAATGTCTAGCGGTAGTCGCTGCACACATAAGAAGGCAGCAAATACATGTGTTCCCATATTTGGACGACTGGCTAATCAAGGCCCATTCGTTCATACAGTGCTCAAATCACACAAATCAGATCATACAAACCCTCTTCAAACTCGGGTTCACCGTCAATTTCACAAAATCCAAAATTCTGCCACGCAAGGTACAACAATACCTGGGAGCCATAATAGACCCATCAAAAGGAGTAGCCACTCCAAGTCCACAAAGAATTCAAAATTTCAACACCATCATACAACGCATGTATCCAACACAAAAGATACAGGCAAAGATGGTATTACAACTCCTAGGCATGATGTCATCATGCATAGCCATTGTCCCAAACGCAAGACTGCACATGAGGCCCTTACAACAATGCCTAGCATCACAGTGGTCTCAAGCACAGGGTCACCTTCTAGATCTGGTGTTAATAGACCGCCAAACTTACCTCTCGCTTCTGTGGTGGAACAACATAAATTTAAACAAGGGGCGGCCTTTCCAAGACCCAGTGCCACAATACGTAATAACAGATGCTTCCATGACAGGGTGGGGAGCACACCTCGATCAACACAGCATACAAGGACAATGGAACGTACATCAAACAAAACTGCATATCAATCACCTAGAACTGCTAGCAGTTTTTCAAGCACTAAAAGCTTTCCAACCAATAATAGTTCACAAATACATTCTCGTCAAAACAGACAACATGACAACAATGTATTATCTAAACAAGCAGGGAGGGACGCACTCCACGCAGTTAAGCCTGCTAGCACAAAAAATTTGGCATTGGGCAATTCACAACGAAATTCGCCTAATTGCACAGTTTATACCAGGGATACAAAATCAACTCGCAGACAATCTCTCTCGAGATCACCAACAGGTCCACGAATGGGAAATTCACCCCCAAATTCTGAACACTTATTTCAAACTCTGGGGAACACCTCAGATAGACTTGTTTGCGACAAGGGAGAACGCAAAATGCCAAAACTTCGCATCCAGGTACCCACACAAACAATCCCAAGGCAATGCCCTATGGATGAACTGGTCAGGGATATTTGCTTACTCTTTTCCTCCTCTCCCTCTCCTTCCTTACCTGGTAAACAAACTCAGTCAAAGCAAACTCAAACTCATATTGATAGCACCAACTTGGGCAAGGCAACCCTGGTACACAACGCTGCTAGACCTATCAGTGGTACCCTGCATCAAATTGCCCAACAGGCCAGATCTGTTGACACAGCACAACCAAAAGATCAGACACCCAGATCCAGCATCGCTGAATCTAGCAATCTGGCTCCTGAAATCCTAGAATTCGGGCACTTACAACTTACCCAAGAATGTATGGAAGTCATAAAACAAGCAAGAAGGCCATCCACCAGGCACTGCTATGCAAGTAAATGGAAGAGGTTTGTTTGCTACTGCCATATTAATCAAATACAACCATTACACACAACTCCAGAACATGTAGTGGGTTACTTGCTTCACTTACAAAAATCTAACCTAGCTTTCTCTTCCATTAAGATTCACCTTGCAGCAATATCTGCATACCTGCAGACTACCTATTCAACTTCCCTATATAAAATACCAGTCATTAAAGCATTCATGGAGGGCCTTAGGAGAATTATACCACCAAGAACACCACCTGTTCCTTCATGGAACCTAAATGTTGTCCTAACTAGACTTATGGGTCCACCTTTTGAACCCATGCACTCCTGCGACATACAGTTCCTAACCTGGAAGGTGGCATTTCTCATCGCCATTACTTCCCTGAGAAGAGTAAGCGAGATTCAGGCGTTTACTATACAGGAACCTTTTATACAACTACACAAAAATAAAGTCGTCCTAAGGACCAATCCTAAATTTTTGCCAAAGGTTATTTCACCGTTCCATCTAAATCAAACAGTGGAACTTCCAGTGTTCTTTCCACAGCCAGATACCGTAGCTGAAAGGGCACTACATACATTAGATGTCAAAAGAGCATTAATGTATTACATTGACAGAACAAAAAACATCAGAAAGACTAAACAACTCTTTATTGCATTTCAAAAACCTCACGCAGGAAACCCAATTTCAAAACAAGGTATAGCCAGATGGATAGTTAAATGCATCCAAATCTGCTACCTTAAAGCTAAACGACAGCTGCCCATTACACCAAGGGCACACTCAACCAGAAAGAAAGGTGCTACCATGGCCTTTCTAGGAAACATCCCAATGCAAGAAATATGTAAGGCAGCCACATGGTCTACGCCTCACACATTCACCAAGCACTACTGTGTAGACGTGTTATCCGCACAACAAGCCACAGTAGGTCAAGCCGTATTAAGGACATTATTTCAGACTACTTCCACTCCTACAGGCTGATCCACCGCTTTTGGGGAAATAACTGCTTACTAGTCTATGCAGAACATGCGTATCTACAGCGACAGATGCCATCGAACTGAAAATGTCACTTACCCAGTGTACATCTGTTCGTGGCATCAGTCGCAGTAGATTCGCATGTGCCCACCCGCCTCCCCGGGAGCCTGTAGCAGTTTGGAAGTTACCTTCAATTATTTCTATATGTATCATCTCAACCTTAAATAGGTGCATACTTAGTCACTCCATTGCATGGGCACTATTACTACAATTCAACTCCTACCTCACCCTCTGCGGGGAAAAACAATCGAAGATGGAGTCGACGCCCATGCGCAATGGAGACAAAAGGAGGAGTCACTCGGTCCCGTGACTCGAAAGACTTCTTCGAAGAAAAACAACTTGTAACACTCCGGCCCAACACCAGATGGCGAGCTATTGCAGAACATGCGAATCTACTGCGACTGATGCCACGAACAGATGTACACTGGGTAAGTGACATTTTCATACTTTAACCTTCATTTTGTACATACTTATTCATTCCATTGCATGGGCACTATTACTAATATACACAACTCCTACCTCACCCTCTGCGGGGAAAACAATCTAACATGGAGTCGATGCCCATGCGCAATGGAACCAAAGTAGGAGGAGTCCCTCGGTCTCGTGACTCGAAAAGACTTCTTAGAAGAAAAACAACTTGTAACACTCCGACCCAACACCAGACGGCGGACTATGCACAGCATGTGAATCTGCAGCGACTAATGCCACGAGCAGATGTACACTGGGTAAGTGACATTTTCCTTTTGATTGGTGTTAATACCAATTTATTTTTTTGCGGATATTAGTTGTAAATGTGTATGCTTCGTATTGGTGTAACATATTAAATCTGCAATACGAAACAAATATTCACAAATTGTTTTTTCTTTATTCTTTTAGGTTTTACATTTTGCATTACCTATTTAAAAACTCTTCTTTTTAAATTTGCTAGGTTTTGTACTGTGTTAGAATACTGTGAAGGCAATGATTTGGACTTCTATTTGAAGCAACATAAGTTAATGTCCGAGAAAGAAGCCAGATCTATTGTAATGCAGATAGTAAATGCACTACGATATCTCAATGAGATAAAGCCGCCTATTATACACTATGACCTTAAGCCAGGTGAGTGAATTTTCACTTTTATATGAAATTGTCGAACCTTCTTTTTTTTTTTTTTTTTTTTTTTTTTTTTGTATTTGTGTGGTTTCCAAGCTGGTGTCTGGGCAATTGGCTGCAATCGGTCAGTCATTGTAGAGCAGTCTGAATTTATATATTTAGGTCTGTTTGACCAGAATGTACAAACATGTGAAGTGAGAGCATTAGTAGGAGTATTGTATGTTTAAAAATATTCAACCCATTTTCTAAGCAGCCGCTAATAATTAGTTGCTTTCTTTAAAAAGAACAATAACAAGCAATCTTGCAGTGTTGGTATATAGATATCATTACCCTCTATCTTCCGAGATGATATAAGCATCTTCTTCCTTAGTGAGTTTCTAGGCAGAAACACATTGTCAGAATAGGAAACCACCCAAAATTGTTAGCCTAATGAAATCCTACTACAGCACTACAGAAACCTCCGCTCAAGATTGGCACCCCGCCTTAGAACACCACCATACAAGAAAAAGACTATAGGTGGTACATCCTTCTCTGTTCAAGCAGCCAAATTCATTACCCCCAACTATAAGAGCCACAGATAACTTTCTTGTCTTCAGAAAACTACTCAAGAGTTGGCTCTTTCCTTCATAACAACCATATTCAAACAACTATGGACTGCATATGCCTATGTCGATAAATATTTTTTCTGATTGTGTATATTTCTAGTTATGTATAGTTCTTTAGAAAATATGTATTGCTACTATGTCATAACAATAAAACACACACTCTTTAAACCTGTTTAAGTATATTTACCTATGGTTCTAAATATGTATTGTATGTGCATATGTGTGTATTTGTGTGTGTGTGTGTGTGTATATATGTGTATGTGTATGTTCTGTGCTTGGCATGTTCGTGGGTCGTTTCATGGCTCCTGGGTGGGTTGTTATATACTAGATATCTATGAATCCCTGCTCTCATCTTATCACACTTATCTACCCATCATCGTATGTCATGTCTCTATCAATCTAGCCTCCATTCCCACTCTGACTCATCCCAAATCCATTCTACTACTTTCATCTCCTAAATAATTCTGCCTAAGCTCTTCCCTCCGCTTCCACATCTAACTCACCAAACCTCACTCTACTACCGTGACCTCCCAAACAGCCCTACTAAATTCACCCTCATTTATCTCACGCTGCTACTATGATCTCCCTAACCCTTCCACAGACTCTTCCCTCCTCTATCCCCCTTTACTCATACCATGCCTAAATCCTATTACCATATACTCCCAATTAACACTTCTGGATTTCTATCCTCCTCCACCCCTCCATTACTCCAGTCAATCTAACTAACAAACTCTCGTATCTGCGGCTCAAATTAACTCATAATACTAAAACCGTACTCCTATTTCCCGATACTAATCCATCACTAATTCTTGTTGGGTTCCGGAGTAGCGTGCTACTCGCTGAAAAGCACTTCAAAACCTCGTCAGGGGTAGTAAGCGCTACATAAATACTATTACAATACAGTACAATAGGAACAATGTGATTTGAAATTCGATATTCTCTTACAAAATTGCAGTTATACAATTTTCCACACATTCACTGCCCTTTTTTATATTTTTTGTAATTGTAATTTTTAATCATGTTCCTAGTTTCATAATGGTTGTATTTGTCAACTGACTCTAGTGCTGCCCTTCATTGTAACCTACTAGACTTTAGCCCCTTAATAGCTTCAGTATTACTTTGTCATCTGTTTTTACATTTTTAGGTGCCCACTTTTTTCTTGTTGTAGGTTCTCATTATATATTGTTTTCTTTACATTTGTGAAGACACAGTTGTTTCCTTTAGTTCACCATAGTTCCATATGCTGATTTAGTCTAGATCATTCGCCCCTCAATGTGCAGCACTTAAATTACAGCACTCAAGCACTAGGAGAAAGTATTTCTCATACTGTGTGTGTGGCAAGACAGTTACTGTTCAATGACAGAAGCGTTGTTAGGTCTTAATGGTTCTCCATGCTCCAGACGCTAGGCATATAGAGCTTCAAGTGAACCACAGTCCAAGATACATGGTCCTTGGGCTAGGAATTCCTTTTGATGCAAAAGGCCACTTCACTGCGTAATAGAAAGAAGAGCAAAAAGTACAGTAACTCTTAGACCAAGTCAGTTTTCTTTCTGTAAAGTGAGCCATCACTTTGTCTTGGAGCTGGGAGGTCCAACCATGTTTAAGTCCTGAGAATCTCAACTTTTGTCTGGCGTGTACTGCTTTTAATCTTTCTCCCAAAGAGGTAATCCAAGTGGAGGCCTGAGTGCGTCCATACAGAGGACGCATGACGCTACACCACCCTGCTTCTTGTAGTACTCTATGGCTGTGGTGCTGTCTGATAGGACCTGGATAGACCTGCCCTTGATGGAAGGCAGGCAGATTTTAAGGAATTGATTGATAGCTCTCAGCTCCAGAAAGTTGATGTGGTGGCGATGCTCCATCTAAGACCAAATTCCTTCCTTTTTTGGAGCCCTCACCTTTGTCTTCTCCTAACAGTTGTTCCTGAAGTAATAACCCCAGACTGCATTGATGTATTTTTGTTCCCCTGAGTTCCTTGTGGACTGGAGCTGCTCTGTGTCCTAGTGCTGTTACTGGTTGCTGCTAATAGCATAATCTGTTCCTCCTTTAGCTTCTGTAGTTAGCCTTTTATAGGACTTAATTTACCCAATAAACTATACAATATGCAGGCATACATTAAAAGGTGGGGGCACAAATAACTTCCATCATGGATATTGACCTCACAGCTGCGAAGGGAAGGCACTGCAAAAGCCATAGCAGGGGCTTCATATAATACAACCATTTCCGATTTATCAGGAGGAGTTCTCATATGGATTATCCCTGGGGGATACACTTTCAGCCCACTGTCACCACCATAGACATGGAAAGGAGATTTGTAATTGTGGGTGGCTGGTTGAAGGGAAGGGAGCTCACACTTACTAATGTTTATGTGCTGTATGTGGACCAGCACACTTTCCTTAATTATATAGCTGTACACCTTACAGATGTGGTTCACTTCCCAAGAATCACTGGGGGGAGATTATAATTGTGTGATGGACATATGGTTGGATATTTGGGGTTTGGGGGGGACTTCTTTGGGATATATAACCCCTGCCCAAAGGGAATATTCCTATCATTCAGAGTGCACAAATTGAAACCGGCACCTGGACACATTCTTGTGTTGTCCCCTGAAACATCCCTGGGTCGTTGACGCAGAATACATGTCCTGTACTTATTCACCCACCAGCCCCCTATTGATGTCTTTTAGTGGACTGACCCATGAGCTACCTGTCAAACCTGGAGGCGGAATGTAGATTTGCTGAAGGACTCGGTTTTCAAGAATAAAGTATGGGAGGCAGTTCATAATTACTTCTTGGATTGTGAGGGTATGGCAGTGACCGCTCCAATAGATTTTGAGGCATTGACAGTTATTAGAGGAAACTGTATGACCGCAAAGGTGGGGATACAGTCTAACTGAATAGGGATGTTACAAAGTAGGAGCAGTTGTGCAATGCAATCAACAAAAATGCCCGCCAGGACTCCAAGGATGCTCTCCGTCAGGAGGAGATGGTTACATTATTTGCATTAATGGAGTGGCTCAAATATTACCAAACTGCATGATGAAGGGCATGAAATGGAAAGACTGCAGACATGGTTGGTCTGTGTACCATTTTGAGTACCCGGAATGATAGACAAACTGGCATATACAAAATCAAAAAACATAAGGTCTTCAAGATCTACTATGTGACTTTATATACTTCAAACAATACTGCAGATCATGTAGATATTCAGGCCTACCTAGCCTCCGCAAACCTTAAAACACTTCCGCCTGATAATGCCGTGCAATTGGGGGTGAACATACATGAACAGGTTGTGTGCGCTGTTTAAAGAAGCTGACTAAAGGAAAGACTCCTCGTAATGATGGGATACTTGCAGAGTTCTCTGATGCTTTTGCAGGTACATTGTCTCCTGGGCATGCTCGTTAACACTAATATAGCTAGAGCGGAGGGTTGTTTGCCCCAAACACTGCACAAGGCAGTTATAGTTTCCATACCTAAGAAGGACAAACATCCTTGTTTGTCTTGGCTCCTTCTTTCGGCTCGTTACGGTTCGAAATGTCTTTCAGTCTTCTCTTTATCGACAGTGTTGTATCTAGATTGTCCATTTCTATCTTCGTGTTTGTCTCGATTTGTCAGTCCGAGCGCCGAACGTGCGCTCTCCAGGGAATTCTTAGCCTTCTTGGGCTTACCTCACTACGAAGCACCGACCATTATGCTGAACTGATGGAACAAACCAATTTCGTTTCTGTCTTCGGTGCCATGCTAAATTTTCCCACACTGACCAACAACTGGTGTGTGAGTTGGGCCTTTCCCGCGATCACCAGGAAACTTCAAATCCTTACACTCAAAGAAGATGCTTCGGGACTGAAGAGCTTGTGAGCTGGAGATGGAGCACAAGACTCTGGATGACACCCTGGACTTCTTTGGGGAGGAACATGCCCAGAAGGAGCCTGAACAAGCGGAGGTCTTTGCAATCCAGGACTCCGACATCCAGTTGGATATCGAAAGCCACGAGGTAACATCTGCACAACCTGTGAGTACCATGCCCCCTCCTGTCCTCCTAACACTATCTAAAAGCCCCTTGTAGAGGTTGCCAGACTGCCACTGCCACCAGGCTGTGGCCAGATCCGAATAACTGTTTTGGCTGCTCCACCCTCCGGCTCAGCTCCAAAAATAGCCAAGACAAAGACTGCATCTTTGGCTTCGACCTCGGCCTGAGACATCGCGGCCATCTCATTCCGGCCTTTGGCTTTGAGCCAACCAGCTAGCACCTCCACATCTATGCCGACGGAATCGCAACGACTGAAAACCACAGAACCAAAAACATCGGAGCAGAAAAACTCCAGTTGATCTTCAGCTACACCTTGGCCTGTGATGCCCATTTTGGACACTGTCAGCACTGCTTCTATATCCATGAGGGCACAGGATTCATTATTGCTTTACCCACTGTACTTTTTAAGAGGAAGCTGTCTTTCCAAGAGGCTTTGGACACTGCTTTACCTCCAAAGAAGACCACCAAGGAAAAGGCTACCAGTACACCTTACAAGCAGTTTCCACCACCACCACCTGACGCACCTTCTACACCCCCTTCACACACTTCTTCTTCTCTACCTCCCTTCCCTCCTCATCCACCTACCTCACCTACTGCAGGAGATTATACCCCTCAGGGATCCCCTTTATATGCTGGGGAAGGTTTGGGTGGGGGAGAGCTTGGCCTGGATCCATGGGACACATATAACCCATACCTCTTATTAACCAATGATCCATATTTGTACCCTGCACCCCTGTACCACCAGAGGATAGTACATCCTACAAGCTGGTCGTGGCAAGAGCAGCCGCTTTCCACAATGTGGAGCTGCACAGGGACCCTATCGAACAGGGCTTCCTGTTCGATACGCTCACATCTAACCACAGGGCTATCCAATTTCTCCCTATGCTCCCTGGCATGCTTCACCACGCTGACAATACTTTCCACTCTAGGGTTATCACCCCTAGGGTAGATAAGAAATATAAGCCTTCTCCCTTTGATCCACTATACATTAGGTCACAGGTCCCTCCAGATTCTATAGTATCCACCACATTATCAGTTCAGTCATGAATGATCCCAGAGTCTTAACAAAGTAGTTAGCAGTACTTGCCGCACACACCAGAAGACAAAACATACATGTGTTCCCTTTCCTAGACGACTAATTCATCAAAGACAGCGCATTACCCCCGTGCCAATATCACACACTGCTCACAGTGGATCACCTTCACACACTGGGGTTCACAACCAACTTTGCGAAATCCAGAAATACTGGAATTATGCAGCAGAAGAGGGCTAAATTATGTGGCAAGAAAAAGCTAATTATGCTGCAGAATGCGGCACATTTTGCGATAGCATTATTTCATTATATATAAACTTGGTAATACTGTCTGGGATTGGTTGCATCTCGTTAGTACCAGGTTAATACCCAAATATGGCAATAAGCAAAACAACGGTGTCCAGTCTACCTTTTGTGAAGGGCCTTCAGCTGTGCGGGAATAAATGTCACTACATTTTTAGTAACTTTTGAACAGTTAGAGCTAGTAACACTTTTTTGTTACAATCTGCAGATTATGCGGCATCTGATGGAATATGTGGCAAATGCAGCAAATCTATAATTATGCGAAAATTGCCATGGGCGCGCAATCACATAATTCAAGTGGCCCTGGCCTAATCCCACCTCCAAACCTTTCAGATACAGCCCTATCTAGGAGCTATTCTCTATGCAGAGTTGGTGCTAGCATACCCCAATCCAGCCCGGTTCAGTTTTCATTCTCTTCTCTCCCAGTTTCAAGACAATCGCACTTACACAGTTAGGACTAAATGCGCCTGTTGGGGATGATGGCCTCATGCATTGCCATCGATCCCCATACCAGACTCCACATGCATCCTCTACAGCAGTGTATGTCTCATCAGTGGTATGTCAGCGTCACCCATAAGATCTAGTGCTATACCACTATGCTCACCTCTCTCTGCAATGGTGGAACACCACCAACCTGTTGAAAGGGTAGCCTTTTCTGGACCCTGTGCCTCAAGTCATTCTGACCACAGATGCATCACTGATGGGTTGGGGCGCTCACCTTCAAGACCTCACAATAAAGGGCCTTTGGGATCTTGGGCACCAATCCCTACATATCCCTTACCTCGAGCTTCAAGCAGTATTACTAGCCCTGAAAGCATTTCTTTATTACCTCTCACAAGGTTGTCTTAGTCTGCCCGGACAACATGATAGTCATGTATTACCAACAGAAACAAGGGGGGAGGACAGTCGTCTCAGTTGTCGCAACTCTCTGACAATATGGAAGTGGGCTCTCCAGCACCACATTCACCTGGTGGCAGAGTATCTCCCAGGGACAGACAACGACTTTGCAGACTTGCTCAGTAGGATGCAGCAACATGTCCATGAATGGGAACTTCACCCACAGGTCCTTCAAAAATACTTCGTAAACCGGAGAACTCCTCAGATGGACCTTATCTGATAGAGACTTCTAGCTGCAAATTCCTTACCTTAGAATTTCCCCAAGGCATCATTCTGGATCCAGAGATTTGTTTTCGAGCAGTCCCCCTGTGTGCCATTAGCTGGCATCAGTCGGTTCCACGTCTGTTGTTGGCCTTGTGTGCACTAGAATGACATTGCGGGACCTATATAGACTCCATCCCAGCATGTGGATGGCTGTTCTTTTCTTTCCGTCCCAGCCTCGCGCAGATCCGAAAAAGAGCTACCTCTATAGACACTTTTTAACTGTACTTTTCAACTTGTGTCAAAATATATATATATTTTTTTTTTAAACACTCCTGGTGTGTTGAGATGTTGTCACAGAAGACCAGATTTAAGCTCTGTGACTTGGCACTTCTCCGCGAGGAGGTTATGGCTCTCTTGGTCAGGGAGCCATAGAGAGGGTCCCTGTTACAGGAAGTAGGTTGTAGTTCTTATTCCCGCTACTTTCTGGTGCCCAAAAAGGGCAAGGGCCTCTACCCTGTCCTGAACCTCTAGTCCTTCAATCACTTCCTCAGGACGGAGAAGTTCAAAATGCTCACTCTGGCTCAGGTCCTATCTACCCTGGACCCAGGAGACTCAATGGTAGCGTTGGACTTGTAGGATGCATATTGCCATATTCCCGCCTGCCTGCCCATAGACATTACTTGAAGTTCACGGTGGGCCATGAGTATTTTCAATTTATGATGCTCTCCTTACCTCTCCTTGCTTGGCCTTACCATTGCCCCTCCGGGTGTACACCAAAGTGATGGCGGTGGTTGCAGCTCATCTGCGCAGGTCAGGGGTTTCAGTCTTCCCCTACCTCGACGAAGGCAGGCTCGCCCCAGACTGTCGTCTCCCATTTCCAGACTATGGCGGGCCTCAGACATTCGCTGGAGTTCACGATAAACTTGCCAAAGTCACACCTGACTTCCTCTCCCTCTCAGACCCTACCCGTCATCAGAGCTGTTCTGGACACAGTGCAGTTTCTGGCCTATCCTCCCGACCAGCGAGTCCAGGATATTCAGACTATTATACCCATGTTTCAGCCTCTATCCTGGATTTCAGTGAGTCTTCTGGGCCTCATGGCCTCCTGCATCCTGCTGTTGACACATGCCAGATGGCATTTGTGGGCTCTGCAGTGGGACCTGAAGTTCCAATGGGTGCAGCGTCAGGGAATCTCTCCAACATGGTTCAGATCTCTGAGGTAACTGTGCAAGATCTGCAGTGGTGGCTCTTGAACCGCGATTGGGTCAGAGGCAGATCCCTCTCCCTTCCCCAACCAGATCTGACAGTAGTGACAGATGCGTCACTCCTGAGATGGGGCAACCACATGGGAGAGGCAGAGATGAAATGCGTCTGGTCTCCAGCGGAGTCTGGGCTCCTCTTCAATCTTTTGGAGCTCAGGGCGATCAGGCCAGCATTGAAAGCATTTGTAGGAAGCTGGCTCTGTATATACCGTATCAAAAAGAGATATAGGCCCTCATTACAGCCCCGGCGGTCTAAGACTGCCATGGTTGAATTGGCGATCGTACCGCCAACAGGCTGGTGGTACAATTCGGCATATTTCACACCGCCGGGTCCGGCGGTTTTCTGCCATCGTTGTCCCGGAGGTTATAACTTAGCATGGGCAGTGCAGGGGCCCCGAGGCACAGCCCCGTCACGATTTTCACTGTCTGCCTGGCAGATAGTGAAGAGCGCGACAGGTGCGACTGCACCCGCCAAACCGCCACATTGCCGCCGGCTCCATTAGGAGCCGACTGCAATGTTACGCCCCACATCCCCGATAGGCCGGTGGGCGGAATCTGTTTCCGCTGGCCCAGCGGGGATGTCCAAATGCGGCCAGTGGGTTTCTGGCCGCATGTGCAGCCGCCTGGCGGTACAACCTTGGCGGTCAGACTCGTCCGACTGCCAAGGTTGTAATGAGGGCCATAGTGTGCACAGAGTTCAGGGGCTCCCCAAGAGGCTTGACAGAGGCAATAATAGATAATACTAATGCTCTTGTTGTGGTAGTGTGGTCAAGCAGTTGGGCTTATCAGACAGTAGTGTTAAGCATTTGTTGTACACACTCAAGCAATAAATGAGAACACCCACTCAATTACGTAACTCCAGGCCAATAGGTTTTTATTTGGAAAAATATTCTTTCCTTAATTTATTTTAAAAGCACCGGCTTCAAATTGCAGGTAAGTACATTAAATGTAAGGTACTTTGTATAGGGATAGTTAAGACTTCGAACCAAAACAGTAATGTACACAGTTTTTCATTAAATGACGATAAGCTATTTTAAAAGTGGAGACAGTGCAAAATTCAACAGTTCCTGGGGGAGGTAAGTACAGTTAGGTTAATGTGGTAAGTAAAGCACTTACAAGGTCAGTCTCCGGGGCATAGGTAGCCCACTGTTTGGGGTTCAAGTCAACCCCAAACACCCAGCAAAACAGGCTGGTCAGGTGCAGAGGTGAAAGAGTAGCCAAAATAACATGGGTGCTCCGGTTACGGTCTGCTGGCAGGTAAGTACCCGTGTCCTCGGGGAGCAGACCCATGGGACTTTAGTAGAGCACTGGGGGGCCCCAAGTAGGCACACACAACACACCCTCAGCGGCACAGGGAGGCCGGGTGCTGTGGGCAAACAGGGTGTCGGATTTGCAATAGATTTCAATTAAGGGACCCAGGTGTCACTCAGACTTTGCAGGCAGGGGACAGGGAGGCTTCTCCGGCCAGCCACTGATTGGGCAAGGGTGAGAGCCGCCTGCTGGTCACTGCTGCACCAGTGGTCGATTTCTCACAGGCCTGGGGGCTGCGGGTGCAGTGCTTCTCCAGGAATCAGATATCTTTGTCCCGTGCAGTCATGGTCAGGGGGGTCCTCGGGATTCCCTCTACAGGCGTCATCATGGGGGTGCACAGAAGTTAGTACAGGGTGGACATGTCGTCAGAGTCACCTGGGTATCCTCTCTGGTTCGTTGGTTTCTCTGGACACGGGCCATGGGCGTCTGGTGCAGAGTGGTGGGGACTCACGCTTCTGGAGTGAGGTGGGTGTCCCTTTAAAGATGGTTTCTTCTTTCTTGGTTGGACAGGTCCGCTGTCCACGGGATTTCTTGATCCTTTGTAGTTGCAGGGCCTGCAGGGTGCGTCACTGGTGCAGGTTCTCTGAAGTTGGAGACAGGCCAGTAGTGCTGGGGCCAAAGCAGTTGTTGTCTTCCTTCTTCTCTGTGGGGTTTTTCAGCTAGGCAGTCCTTCTTTGTAGGTCGTCAGGAATCCGATTTCCTGGGTTCAGTTCTCCCCTAAATACTAAGTTTAGGGGTGTGTTAGGGCTGGAGGGCAGTAGCAAATGGCTACTGTCCTTGAGGGTGGCTACACCCTCCCTGTGCGCCCTCCCTTTCGGGGAGGGGAGCACATCCCTATCCCTATTGGGCTAAATCCTCCCAAATAAGATGGAGGATTTTCAAAGGAGGGGATCACTTCAGCTCTGGTAACCTTAGAGGTGGATCTGGCTGAAGGGGTTGACTCCTCCTTGGTTTTCTCATTATCCCTCTGGACTTGCCGCCAAAAGTGGGGGCTTATCCAGGGAGCGGGCATCTCCACTGGCTCTAGTGGCCTGGGGGCATTGTAACACCAGGCCTGAGCCTTTGAGGCTCACCGCCAGGTGTTACAGTTCCTGCAGGGGGAGGTGTGAAGCACCTCCACCCAGTGCAGGCTTTGTTTCTGGCCCCAGAGAGCACAAAGGCTGTCACTCCAGGGGTTCAGAAACTCATCTCTGTGGCTGGCTGGCACAGACCAGTCAGTCCTGCACTGAAGAACTGGGTGAAATACAGGGGGCATCTCTAAGATGCCCTCTGTGTGCATTTTTTAATAAATCCAACACTGGCATCAGTGTAGGTTTATTATTCTGAGAAGTTTGATACCAAACCTCCCAATGTTCAGTGTAGCCATTATGGAACTGTGGAGTTCGTTTTTGACAAACTCCCAGACCATATACTTAATATGGACACACTGTACTTTCTAAGTCTAAGAATAGACTTAGACACTGTAGTGGCTTATTGCTCATGCAGCTGTGCCCTCACCTGTGGTATAGGGCACCCTGCCTTAGGGCTTTAAGGCCTGCTAGAGGGGTGACTTGCCTATGCCACAGGAGGTATTTTGTGTGCATGGCATCCTGAGGGGGGTGTCATGTCGACTTTGCCTTTTTCTCCCCACCAACACACACAATCTGCAATAGCTGTCTGCCTGTGTTAGGTGAGGGGTCCCTTAGGGTGGTGCAAAACATGCTGCAGCGCTTAGGGACCTTCTCTGGTCACAGGGCCTTTGGAACAACTGGTACCTTTTACAAGGGACTTATCTGTGTGCCAGAGATGTGCCAATTGTGGAAACAGTGGTACATTTTTTGTGAAAGAACACTGGTGTTGGGGCCTGGTTAGCAGGGTCCCAGCACACACTGTCAAGACAGCATCAATATCAGGCAAAAAGTGGGGGGTAACTGCAACAAGAAGCCATTTTCCTACATCATTCCTTCCCCCTCTCAAAGGGAAAGTAGTACAGGTGTTCATGGAAAAACCACTGCCACTTCTGTAATGCATTATCTGGTAGAGACATATCCTAGTTGCAGATTCCTTACCAGCCCACCCATCCTACCTGCAAAATGATTTCTCGGGACAGGAACTTTTCTTTCGGGGTTCTAGTTCTGATGCACAAAGGTGGTCCTCTGCACAAACCCCCAAGTTCCTTCCTAAATTAGTTTCCCAATTCCATATCAACCAATCCATTGAGTTACCAGTCTTATTTCCGCAGCCTGATTCTGTTGCGGAAAGAGCTCTCCACACTCTAGGTAGGTGTTAAACGAGCACTAAAGTTTCACATTGACAGAACCAAAGACTTTAGGAAAACTAATCAGCTCTTTGTAGCTTTTTTACTACCTCACATAGACAGTCCAATATCTAAAAAAACACAAAGCTAGATGGAGAGTAAAGTTTTTACAATCTTGCTATGCTGAAGCAGAGAGACAGTTATGTATTACTCCTAGAGCACATTCTACTAGAAAAAAGGAGCCACCATGGCTTTCCCTGGAAACATCCCTATAACTGACATTTGTAAGGCAGTTACATGGTCTACACCATGTATATTTACAAAGCATTACTGTGTGGATGTACTAGCAGGTCAGCAAGCCAATGTAGGTCAAGCTGTGCTATTCACACTTTTCCAGTTAACTGCCACTCCCACAGCCTAGCCACCGCTTTTATGGAGGGACTGCTTTACAGTCTATGTAGAGCATGTGCGTGTACAGCCACAAATGCCATCAAACGGAAATGTTACTTTCCCAGTAAGCATCTGTTCGTGGCATGTAGTGATGCAATTTCACATGCGCCCTCCCTCCTCCCCGGACACAAGTGGCAGTTTGTTACTTCATATTTCTATATAGTTGTGCGTATGTAATTACATTTGCATGGACATCTCTTTTGCTATACTTTCTCTAAACTCTTTTTCTCACCTGCCTGTGGGAAAACAATCTAACGAAGGAGTCGATGCCCCTGCACAGTATCACCGAGAAGGAGTCACTCGATCCCGTGACTCAAAATGCTTCTTCGAAGAAAAACAACTTGCAACACTCTGGACCCAACACTAGATGGCAGGAGGATGTAGAGCATGTGAATCTACATCACTACATGCCACGAATAGATGCTTACTAGGTAAGTAACACTTTCCTTACAAATACTAAGCAAAGTAATGGTGAATAGGATGCTCTCTACAGACCGACTTCTTCCAGCAGCTCAGTGTGAAAGCGAACATCAGATGACTTATACAGCCTCTGTATCATGCCATAAGTGATGCCCCTTGGGCCTGGTAGTATCATTGGTTTTGTCAAAGGGTTTTGACTTTTTGCAGTGGGGATATTAATATGCCCTGATATGGGCTATGAAGCTGTGACAGTGCTTTCTGTTGTGGACTAGACTTCTTTACACAAATCCAGCAGCAATAGTGAGAACCATTACATTAATAGCTCCTCCAGACGTGGTCAGTATGGGTACCAGTCAAGGCTGTTAACTTTCCCCGGTTCTGGTTGCTATTGTGGTAGTCACATCTGCTACTTTAAGGCAGGGGAGGAGTTATCAAGGAATTACATTAATAATGAAATACTCTATTTCTCTATATGCAGACAATATACTACAGATTGTGAGGGGGATGTTGTAGGAAGTTGGCTCTGTATGTACTATTTCAAAGTAAGAAATAGCATGCACAGAGTCCAAGGGTTCCCCTTAGAGGTAAGATTGTGGCAGAAAGAGATAATTCTAATGCTCTATTTTGTGGTAGTGTGGTCGAGCAGTAGGCTTATCAGAGGGTAGTGTTAAGCATTTGTTGTACTCACAGGCAATAAATGAGGAACACACACTCAAAGCCAATTCCAGGCCAATAGGTTTTTATATAGAAAAATATATTTTCTTAGTTTATTTTAAGAACCACAGGTTCAAGATTTACAAACAATACTTTACATGAAAGGTATTTCACTTAGGAACTTCAGGAATTTTGGATTAGCAAAATAGCATATACAGTTTTCACACAAATGGCAATAAGCTATTTTAAAACTGGACAGTGCAATTTTCAACAGTTCCTGGGGGAGGTAAGTGTTTGGTAGTTTTGCAGGTAAGTAAACCACCTACAGGGTTCAAAGTTGGGTCCAAGGTAGCCCATCGTTGGGGGTTCAGGGCAACCCCAAATTTACCACACCAGCAGCTCAGGGCCAGTCAGGTGCAGAGGTCAAAGTGGTGCCCAAAACACATAGGCTTCAATGGAGAAGGGGGTGCCCCGGTTCCAGTCTGCCAGCAGGTAAGTACCCGTGTCTTCGGAGGGCAGACCAGGGGGGTTTTGTAGGGCACTGGGGGTGGGGGGGGGAACACAAGTCGGCACAAAAAGTACACCCTCAGCGGCACGGGGGTGGCCGGGTGCAGTGTACAAACAGGCGTCAGGTTTGCAATGGAGTTCAATGGGAGACCAAGAGTTCTCTTCAGCGATGCGGGGGGGGCTCCTCGGGGTAGCCACCACCTGGGCAAGGGAGAGGGCCACCTGGGGGTCGTTCCTGCACTGGAGGTCGGACCCTTCAGGTCCTGGGGGCTGCGGGTGCAGTGTCCTTACCAGGCGTCGGGTCTTTGAAGCAGGCAGTTGCGGTCAGGGGGAGCCTCTGGATTCCCTCTGCAGGCGTCGCTGTGGGGGCTCAGGGGGGTCAACTCTGGCTACTCACGGGCTCGCAGTCGCCGGGGAGTCCTCCCTGTAGTGTTTGCACCTGACGCCCCCGGCTCGACTTGTGGAGAACAGAGTGCAAAGTCTCACGCTTCTGGCGGGAAACGTGTGTTCTTTCAAAGTTGCTTCTTTGTTGCAAAGATGCTTCTTTCTTGGAGCAGAGCCGCTGTCCTCTGGAGTTCTTGGTCCTTTTAGATGCAGGGTAGTCCTCTGAGGCTTCAGAGGTCGCTGGAGCAGTTCTTTTGAAGTGGTGAGACAGGCCAGTAGAGCTGGGGCCAAAGCAGTTGGTGTCTCCGTCTTCTCTGCAGGTCTTTCAGGTCAGCAGTCCTTCGTCTTAGGTTGCAGGAATCTATCTTGCTGTGTTCTGGGAGCCCCTAAGTACTCGATTTAGGGGTGTGTTTAGGTCTGGGGGGTAAGTAGCCAATGGCTACTAGCCCTGAGGATGGCTACACCCTCTTTGTGCCCCCTCCCTGAGGGGAGGGGGCACATCCCTAATCCTATTGGGGGAATCCTCCATCTGCAAGATGGAGGATTTCTAAGTCAGTCACCTCAGCTCAGGACACCTTAGGGGCTGTCCTGACTGGCAAGTGACTTCTTGTTTTTCTCATGATCTCCTCCGGCCTTGCTGCCAAAAGTGGGGCCGTGGCCGGAGGGGGCGGGTAACTCCACTAGCTGGAGTGCCCTGGGGTGCTGTAACAAAGGGGGTGAGCCTTTGAGGCTCACCGCCAGGTGTTACAGTTCCTGCTGCAGGGGGAGGTGAGAAGCACCTCCACCCAGTACAGGCTTTGTTACTAGCCACAGAGTGACAAAGGCACTCTCCCCATGTGGCCAGCAACATGTCTGGTGTGTGGCAGGCTGCTAAAACTAGTCAGCCCACACTGGTAGTCTGTATGGTTTCAGGGGGCATCTCTAAGATGCCCTCTGGGGTGTATTTCACAATAAAATGTACACTGGCATCAGTGTGCATTTATTGTGCTGAGAAGTTTGATACCAAACTTCACAGTTTTCAGTGTAGCCATTATGGTGCTGTGGAGTTTGTGTATGACAGACTCCCAGACCATATACTCTTATGGCTACCCTGCACTTACAATGTCTAAGGTTTTGCTTAGACACTGTAGGGGCATAGTGCTCATGCACTTATGCCATCACCTGTGGTATAGTGCACCCTGCCTTAGGGCTGTAAGGCCTGCTAGAGAGGGACTTATCTATACCTATTGGCAGTGTGAGGTTGGCATGGCACCCTGAGGGGAGTGCCATGTCGACTTAGTCATTTTCTCCCCACCAGCACACACAATCTGGCAAGCAGTGTGTCTGTGCTGAGTGAGGGGTCCCCAGGGTGGCATAAGACATGCTGCAGCCCTTAGAGACCTTCCCTGGCATCAGGGCCCTTGGTACCAGGGGTACCAGTTACAAGGGACTTACCTGGATGCCAGGGTGTGCCAATTGTGAAAACAAAAGTACAGATTAGGGAAAGAACACTGGTGCTGGGGCCTGGTTAGCAGGCCTCAGCACACTTTCAAATCAAAACTTGGCATCAGCAAAGGCAAAAAGTCAGGGGGTAACCATGCCAAGGAGGCATTTCCTTACAGATGTCAATGGGGCAATGGACTCTCTTGATTTATTCAGTGCCCTCTCTATACTGAGAGCTAGCTGCACTAATGCTAGTGGTTATTTGATCAAGGAACCTGCTGATGAGAGATTCAGTATGCTTGGGATTGGCTGCGGTGGGCACCAGTCAATAATTGAGTATTCTGATGGGTACAACTACCTGTGGATTCCTCACCTAATGAATTCTCCCCATGCGTAGCATTCAACAGAAACTTCTCTCTAGCTCTTCACGTCGACGTCCCAATTGCCCGACTCCACGCGGCTCTGCTTGACGTCATCGTGGCAATAAGAGGCCCTCGCCGGCGGGCTGACGTCAGTTCCCTTTTTTACGTGCCTTCGATAACTGTTACTTTTCTGGCTACCTGTATTGTTTCCTCTTCGGAAGGGATACTTTGTGTTTTTCCTGATGTCGCCCCAAAGAAATCTGGTTTTAAGCCCTGCAGGGAGTGTGGAAGTCGGATGTCTGACTGATCCTCACAGCGACTGCATTTGGTGCCTCAGTTCAGATCACGACGTCCAGGAATGCGGCTCCTGTCAGAAGATGAATCCGAAGGCGTTGAAGGAGCGTGAGGCTAAGCTATTTTTAGCTAAGTCGAAGAAGGAGAGTAAGTGGCACCATGAATCGTCTTCAGGGAAGTCGTCTCATAAGAAGCAGCGTCACCGTGACTCTTGGCGTTGGTCCAGGAGTCGGTCGGAGTCTAGGTCTGTCGACTCGGCGCCGTAAGTCTTGGGAAGTGAGTCCGATGGTGTCCCCACAGCCAGTGACTCCGGAGATGTCCCCGGCGCCGTCAGTCTTCGAGGTTGTGGAGCCTCAAAGTCATCTGGCTTCTCCGGCGCATCCAGGCGCGCAAGAGTCCAGCCCAGCTCTGGCTCCTCAAGGCTATCCTTCATTCCTGGCTCCGGGGACTGATCCAGTGGCATTTCTCAATGCCATGTTTGCCATATTCCAAAATATGGCTCCGTGAGGTGGTACGCCGGCTGGCCCCACTGGTCCCCTGGCATTCAGTCTTGGCGTTCCAGCTCCATACAGGCCGACGCAGTTTATGCCGTTCTGTCCGGCTGGAGATTCTAGCCAGGCGCCTCTGCCTCCGCCGTAGCCGTCGAGGGAGAGACCTTCGACGCCGTTGTCGGAGGAGATGGAACCTAGAGGCCGGATGGCGTCGTTGGATGCAGGGGCTTTGTCCATGGCGCCGGTGGATCCATCTGCGGCGTCGGGTGGATCCAGAGATCCTGTCATGACGCCTTCCCAGCGCCATTCACTGACGTCGTTGCACTCCATGTCGACGGGGGGGTTTGAGGCCAAGTTGAGATCCAGGCGGAAGGCTCTCAGGTTGTTGGAGGAAAGGGAATACCGGCAACAATTCCTTGAAGAGGTGGAGATCACGGATCCCCAGAGTGAGTTCCCAGGACTGGATACAGCAAGTGGGCTTGATATTTCCCCCAGAATGGGATCTGGCCTCCCCAGGAGAATATACGGAGGAGGCAGCCACCTTCCACTCAGTAATAAGAAAGGCTGCAACTTTTTTGGAACTTCCCTTACCTACAGCTCAGGTTAAAACTAACTTGTTGATGCACCCTGCTACAGCCATGGCGGATCCTCTATTGCCATTTAATTAGGCTCTTATCGAAGGGGTGTGGAAGAAGCCTGTCACCTCTTCAGCTGTCAGTAGGTCAGTGGCCAGACGTTATAGGTCTGCGCCGGGGGACCCGGAGTTTTTGTCCAAACATCCTTCGCCAGAGAGTCTGGTAGTGCAGGCATCCTGTTCTTCGAGGTCTGCCCCTGGTTCTTTTCCGGGAGTTCCATCTGACTGGGAATCCAAGCGCATGGAACAATCGGCCAAGAAAGTGTTTTCGTTGTGTAGCATGGCGCTAAAATCTGCCAATGCTACTTGTATTCTTGGCAGGTACATACATGCTATCATGGATGCGGCAAAGACTGCTCTTCCGGACGTGCCCCAGGACTTGCATAGCCTACTCTCGGATGCTCAGGCGGCGGCTACGCAAGTTAGGGCTGGATACCACGGACTCTGTTGCAAGAGCCATGTGTACTTCAGTTGCCACCAGGCGCCATGCGTGGTTGCGCTCTTCTGGGTTTTCTTCGGACGTCCAGGCCACGTTGTTGGATTTGCCTTTTGATGGGGCAAAACTGTTTGGATCTAAAGCGGACTCTGCGCTAGAGCACTTTAAGGAATGTTGGGCCACTGCTAGGTAACTGGGTCTGCAGGCTGCTTCCGCCCCGTTTCGGTCATTCAGGCAGCTGCGAGTTTTTGGAAGAGGAGCTTCCTTTCGTGGGAGGTCACAGCAGCCGGGGCAGCAGTCGTCGAGCCTCCCTTATCGATCGCTTAGGGGGCGGGGTAGGGTCCGCACTAGAGGGGCCACCTAGCAGCAGCATCCTTCCTCTTCCTCTGGATGGTTGCCACAAGGAAAGCAGCCCTAGTCCTCTTGCCATCGTCTCCCATGTCTCTTTGGTAGGGGGGAGGCTTTCTCTTTTTCTTCCCATGTGGGAGTCCATAACATCAGATTCCTGGGTCATCAGTGTGGTGAGAAATGGTTATGCTCTTCCCTTTCGGGCGATTTCCCCCTCCCTTCCCTCCCCATCCTTCCTTTTGTTCAGAAGTCCATCTCCTGTTGCTAGTACAGGAGGTTCTCTTCCTATTGTTGAAGGGCGCAGTAGAGTTGGTTCCGGAGCAGGAGAGAGGTCAGGGGTGCTATTCCAGGTACTTTCTGATTCCCAAAAAGGATGGTCGACTGAGGCCTATCTTGGACCTGAGGATTTTGAATTGGTTCCTCAAACAGGAGAAATTCAAAATGCTGACTGTAGCACAGGTGCTTTAGGCGTTGAACGAGGAAGATTGGATGGTGTCGGTCAACTTACAGGATGCTTATTTTCACATTCCCATTCTCAAGTCACACAGGAAGTATCTCCGGTTTGTGGTAGGATCGCAGCACTACCAGTTTGCGGTCCTTCCTTTTGGTCTTACTTCCGCACCTTGGGTCTTCACAAATGTGATGGCGGTTGTTGGAGCACACCTCCGGAGGAAAGAGGTAGCAGTATTCCCTTACCTGGACGATTGGCTGATCAAAGCAGAGTCTCCGTTGCTTGTGTTGCGTCATCTGCAGCTGACAACCCAGTTGTTGTTCAGTCTCGGTTTTTCAATAAATGTGCCCAAGTCTCACCTAGAGCCCTCTATGCCTCCTGTTTATAGGGGCAGTACTGGACACGACATTGAATAGGGCCTTTCCTCCGCCACAGCGGATACAGGACATTCAGGCGTTGATTCCGATGTTTCACGAAGGAGCGGTAGTTCCAGTCCTCAAGGTCCTTCGTCTGCTCGGCCTGTTCGCTTCTTGCATTCTGTTGGTCACTCATGCACGCTGGCATATGAGGGCTCTTCAGTGGTGCCTCGGCAGGCAGTGGTTTCAACACGGAGGAGATCTCCGGGAGTCCAGAGACACTGCAGCAGATCTCCAATGATGGGCTGTGGACGGCAACCTTTCTCAAGGAAAGCCGTTTTCGCTGCCAACTCTGGTGACCACAGTGATAACGAATGCCTCCACCTTAGGGTGGGGGGCTCATCTGGGGGATCTGGAGATCAAGGGTCGTTGGTCTCCAGTAGAGGAGATGTTTCATATCAATCTGCTGGAACTGCGGGCAATTCGTTTGGCCCTCAAGACCTTCCTCCCTTCCCTTTGCAGTCAGTCGGTTCAGATCCTAACGGTCAACACGACCGCGATGTGGTATATCGACAAGCAGGGGGGTGTAGGGTCGTACCTTCTTTGCAGAGAGGCTCTGCGACTCTGGTCCTGGGCTCAGGACCATCGGCATTGCGTAGTAGCAAACCATCTGGCCGGGGTTCAAAACGTGCGGGCGGACAGGCTCAGTTGTTTCTTCTCGGACGACCACGAGTGGTGTCTGCATCCGGATCTGATTCGTTACATCTTTCGGATGTGGGGTTTTCCCCGAATAGACCTGTTTGCCACTCAGGAGAACGTGCACTGTCCGTCGTTTTGCAGCCTTCAGTATCCGATGCAAGGAGCGTTGGGGGACGCGTTTCAGATGTCCTGGTGCGACCAGTTGCCAGCACCAGTGTTCTTTCCCTAATCTGTACCTTTGTTCCCACAATTGGAACAGCCCTGGCATCCATATAAGTCCCTTGTAAATGGTACCCCTGGTACCAAGGGCCCTGTAGCCAGGGAGGTTCTCTAGGGGCTGCAGCATGTATTATGCCACCCTGGGGACCCCTCACTCAGCACATACACACTGCCTCATAGCATGTGTGTGCTGGTGGGGAGAAAATTACTAAGCCGACATGTCACTCCCCTCAGAGTGCATGCCCACAACCCACGGCCTGTGGCATAGGTAAGTCACCCCCCTAGCAGGCCGTACAACCCTAAGGCAGGGTGCACTATACCACAGGTGAGGGCTTAGTTGCAGGAGCACTATGCCCCTACAGTGTCTAAGCAAAACCTTAGACATTGTAAGTACAGGATAGCCATAAAGAGTATATGGTCTGGGAGTCTGTCAATTACGAACTCCACAGTTCCATAATGGCCACACTGAAATCTGGGAAGTTTGGTATCAAACTTCTCAGCACAATAAATGCACACTGATGCCAGAGTGGAAGTTATTGTAAAATACACCCAGAGGGCATCTTAGAGATGCCCCCTGAATGCCAGTCTGACTCCTAGTGCTAGGCTGACCAGTTTCTGCCATCCTGCCACAACCAGACGAGTTTCTGGCCACATGGGGTGAGTGCCTTTGTCACTCTGTGGCCAGGAACAAAGCCTGCACTGGGTGGAGGTGCTTCTCACCCCCCCTGCAGCAGGAACTGTAACGCCTGGCGGTGAGCCTCAAAGGCTCTTGCCTGTAGCAATAGCAGGGGACATCCCAGCTAGTGGAGATGCCCGCCCCTACGGACACAGCCCTCACTTTTGGTGGCAAGTACAGAGGAGATAATGAGAAACGAGTCACCATCTACCAGTCAAGACCGCCCCTAAGGTGCCCTGAGCTGAGGTGGCCCCTGCCTTTAGAAATCCTCCATCTTGAGTTTGGAGGATTCCCCCCAATAGGAATAGGGATGTGCCCCCCTTCCTCACAGGGAGGAGGCACAAAGGGGGTGTAGCCACCCTCGACAGTAGCCATTGGCTACTGCCCCCCAGACCTAAACACACCCCTAAATTGATTACTTAGGGGTGACCCTGAACCCTGGAAATCAGATTCCTGCAACCTGAAGAAAGGACTGCTGACCTGAAAGCCCTGTAGAGACGACGGAGACACCAACTGACTTGGTCCCAGCCCTACTCAAAGAACCTGCACAGCAACGCATCCAGCGGGACTAGCAACCTCTGAGTACTCAGAAGACTGCCCTGCTCCTAAAGGACCAAGAAACTCCTGTGAACAGGGGCACTGTTCTAAAACTGCAACAACTTTGCCACTTTGAAACAACTTTTAAAGAGACTTTCACTTCCCGCCAAAAGCGTGAGTCTTCACACTCTGCACCCGACACCCCTGGCTCGAGTCCAGGACAACAAACACTGCAGAGAGGACTCCCAGGCGACTCCAACAACGTGGACACCCTGAGGCGACACCTGCAGAGACAATCCAGAGGCTCCCCCCTGACCACGACTGCCTGGTAACAAAGGAACCCGACGCCTGGACCAAGCACTGCATCCGCACCCCCCCAGGACCGGGAGGAAACACTTAACAGTGCAGGACTGACCAGCAGGCGGCCCTCCTCCTAGCTCAGTTGGTGGCTGGCCCGAGAAGCCCCCGCTGTGCCCTGCCTGCATCGCCTGTGACCCCCGAGTCCCTCTATTGCTTTCTATAGCAAACCCGACGCCTACTTTGCCTACTGCACCCAGCTGCCCCTGTGCTGCTGAGGGTGTGTTTTGTGGGCTTGTGTGTGTTCGTCCCTCCCCCTCCCAACCCCTGCTCCCCCGTGCTCTACAAAACCCCCCTAATCTGTTCACCATAGACACAGGTACTTACCTGCTAGCAAGCTTGAAACGGAGCACGCCTGTTCTCCATAGGCGCCTATGTGTTTTGGGACCCCCCTTGACCTCTTCACCTGACCGGCCCTGTGTTGCTGGTGCTGGGTGTTTGGGGTTGACATGAACCCCCAACGGTGGGCAACCTATGCCCCGGAGACTGAACTTGTAAGTGGTTTACTTACTGTGTTAACCTAACTGTACTTATCTCCCACAGGAACTGTTGAATTTTGCAGTGTCCACTTTTAAAATAGCTTATTGTCATTTTATGCTAAACTGTGTACATTGCTGTTTTGATTCAAAGTCCTGTCTATACCTATGCAAAGTAACTTACAATTAATGTACGTTCCTGCAATTTGAATCTTATGGTTCAAAAATGAATTAGCTAAAGAATATTTTCTATCTAAAAACCTATTGGCCTGGAGTTAAGTCTTTGAGTGTGTGTTCTCATTTATTACCTATGTATGTACAACAAATGCTTAACACTACCCTCTGATAAGCCTAACTGCTCGACCACACAACCACAAATAGAGCATTAGTATTATCTATTATTGCCTCTGTCAAGCGTCTTGGGGGAACCCCTGAACTCCGTGCACACTATATCTCATTTTGATATAGTATATACAGAGCCAGCTTCCTACAGGTACTGCAATAAACAGGGCGTAGTAGGGTCTGGAGGCACTACGCCTCTGGACATGGCTGGAACATCAGGGCATTACCTTGGTGGTTCAACGTCTGGCGGGTTCTCAATGCCAGAGTGGACAAACTCAGCCGTCGATACACAGCCGATCACGAATGGCGTCTCCATCCGGAAGTGGTGCAAGGTCACTTTCAGCAGTGGGTAGAGCCTTGGTTAGATCTGTTCGCCTCCACAGAGAACGCGCAATGTCAGCTGTTTTGCGTGTTGGAGTTTCCAAGGTGGCACTTGCTCGGAGACGCTTTTCATCTTGAGTGGAACTCCGGCCTCCTTTATGCCTTTCCACCTATACTACTTCTGCCCAGAGTTCTCAAGCAGATCAGGAATGACCGGGCCAAAGTCATCTTGGTGGCTGACTAGGCACGGAGAGTTTGGTATCCAGAGCTATTGAGCATGTCCATCGATCCTCCATCCAGACTGCCCTTTCAGGTGGATCTTCTGTCGCAGCAACAGGGGAATGTTCTTCACCCGAACCTGTCCAACCTCCGCCTTCATGCGTAGAGATTGAGCGGCTATAGTTGACGACTTTTGATCTTTCACTCGAAGTCTGCGATGTTATCTTGGAAGCCAGGCATTCCTTCACCAAAATTGTAGACGCCTGTTGTCGTAATAAATTTGTGGCATGGTGCACCAACAAATCTGTTGATTCCCCTCTCTGCCCCTCTGTCGGAGGTTCTTTTCTTCATTCTTTCTTTGGGCCGGCGGGGCTCTGCTTTGGGCACCCTTAAAGGGTATTTATCCGCCATTTCGGCCTTCCTTCGGTTACGTGATCAGCCCTCACTTTTTAAATCTCCTATTGTGAGTAGATTCCTAAAAGTCCTCAACTATTCATTTCCTCCCACTCCATTATCATGCCTCAGTGGGACCTCCATCTTGTCCTTACTTATTTAATGTGTACTCCCTTTGAGTCGATGCACAATTGTCCCTTACGGCTCCTCACCTTCAAAACTGTCTTTCTTGTTGCCATCTCCTCTGCTCGCAGGGTGAGCTTCAAGCCCTTTCGTCCAAACCTCCATACTTGTCTGTACCACCTGACAAAGTAGTGTTGCACACTAAGGCTTCCTTCTTTCCAAAGGTGGTTACAACCTCTTCATGTAGGCCATTCCAACACCCTGCCTACTTTCTATGCACCCCCACATCCTTCTCATGAGGAGGAGAGACTCCACGGTCTGGACCCAAGAAGAGCGTTGCTGTTCTATCTGAATTGCACCAAAGATTTCCGGGTGGACGATCAACTCTTTGTCAGCTATGTGAGTGCGAAAAAATGGAAGGCAGTGAAAAAACGTACCACCTCTCGATGGGTACTTCTTTGCATCAAAATGTGCTACGCTCCGGCCAAAAAGCAACCCCTGGACGGCTTGCGTGCTCATTCCACCAGAGCAACTGCTGCTTCCACTGCGTTAGCACATGGAGTTCCTGTCCTGGATATCTGCCAGCTAGCTACGTGGGCGTCCCTGAACAACGTTGGGACGGCTACTTTGGTCGTTCGGTCCTGCAGGACTTCATAGTATGATCTTGGTTCGCAGCGCACCACCAAGGATAGCATTGCTTGGGTATCTATTCTAAGGTAAGAAATCTGCAACTAGAAGTCTCTATCAGATGTACAAGTTACTTACCTTCGGTAACTAAATATCTGGTACAGACATATTCTAGTTGCAGATTCCTTACCGAACCACTCATCCTCCCCACTTACGAACTGATTTCTAGGGACAGGGATTCCCCCTTCAGGTCCTTAGCTCTGGCACACCAATCTCAGTGTTCCTAGCAGCTCTGCGCTTTGGCGTGGAAAGTTGTTAAAAGAAACTGACGTCACTGCGCGAAGGCGGCGTCTATGTACTACTCCCGATGTCATCGCAGTGACAAAGACGCCCTTGGAGTCGATCGACTCCACCTACCGACACGCAAGGGTATTGCTCGAAGAAAAATCTCTGGATCCAGTCTGACGCCTGAGAGAAATTCTAAGGAAAGGAATCTGCAAATAGAAGATTTCTCTACCAGATAGTTCGTTATCGAAGGTAAGTAACTTGTACATCACGACCGCCAAGGTGGAACATCGCTTGCATCACCCCTGGGACTCCTTTTCAGCTCCTGTGCTGCACTGCTGACCGTCTTTGTCCACCGTCGACCTGGTCCTGCATCCACAAAAGGGTGGGCAGGGTCTCCTGCCACCACTGGACACTCCAACCCAAACTGGATTTGGTCCCCTTCCTTTGAAGGTCCTCTCCTGCCAGGATCCAACTTTAGGTTCTTCAAGTGTTTGTGGGGTCTTGCACAACCCTTTTCCAAAGTCCTTCTGTTGGTTTTGGGGGGAAAACGGGTACTTACCTTTTGGGATTCCTAGTTCCTCCAGCTCCCTTCTACTGATTCCACTCCCTTGGGTGGGGGACTGCCTTTCACGTTCCATTTTCTTAGTATATGGTTTGGCCCTCCCCTAGGGCCCTCACTGTGCATATTGCTTTCTATGCTATTTACTGATTGCTAATGTGTATATAACAATGTTTACTTACCTCCAGTTGGGGTATTGCCTATTCAGTAGTCTAGTATTTGTGTTACTTTAATAAAGTACCTTTATTTTTGTGACGCTGTGTGGTTCCTTCATGTGTGTAAGTGCTGTGTGACTATAGTGGTATTGCATATTCTTTGCATTTCTCCTAGATAAGTCTTGGCTGCTCATCCACAGCTACCGCTAAAGAGCCCTGGCTTCCTAGACACTGCCTGCACCTCACTAATAGGGAATACCTGGACCTGGTATAAGGTGATAACACTGTAGGTACTCGCCACACACCAGGCCAGCTTCCTACATGTAGTCTAAATTGACATACTTTACTTTATTAGCACATTTGCTGATGTATGTGATTACATTATAATATTCCTACGGACATGTTGGGTAGCCATTTAGTTATAGCTTCATACATGTTATTTTAGCAAACTGAGCCTGCCGCTTTGCACTTTAACCTAGAAATATTTTATTCTGCTTCGTTTTATTATTTTAACAATAGCCACATTTGCGTTCTTGTATTATTTTTTCTATCCAGCTGTTCTTTACCTAGGCCAACACTGCGTTCTTAAACAAGACATTTCTTTCACTCTGCTTTTCTCAAGGCTGCGGTAAGATAGGTTGCTGGCAAAAGTGGTACGCTTTGTCTCTAATGTTCACAGAAACATATACACTCTTACGTGGGGATCCTTTCTTGCAACATCAGCCGTTTTGTTATACAAACACTACTTTGACCCATGTACGTTAGAGGGAGATTCCAGCCAGATGACCACTACTGTATGCTGATTGCTAAGTGCTTCGCTGCAGCTGCTTTAGACTACAGGCCTCTTGCTCAGTTATGAGGGATGATGTTTTTCCAGGGGAACCTGAAGGGCAGAAGTAGAGTTTAACGTGCAATGCTCTAACATAGCCTAGGTAGGAGCTAGTCCTAACAATCTTAGTGACAATATGGTAGCGTTATGTTCGATGGCATCTGTCGCTGTAGATACGCATGTTCTGCAATAGCTCGCCATCTGGTGTTGGGCCGGAGTGTTACAAGTTGTTTTTCTTCGAAGAAGTCTTTCGAGTCACGGGACCGAGTGACTCCTCCTTTTGTCTCCATTGCGCATGGGCGTCGACTCCATCTTCGATTTGTTTTTTTTCCGCCATCGGGTTCGGACGTGTTCCTGTCGCTCCGAGTTTCGGAACGGAAAATTAGCTAATTTCGGAAGATTTTCGTCGGTATTGTTGCGTTCGGGATCGGCGTACTTAGATTCCACACCGCATCGAAGATCGAAGAGCTCCGGTGCCCTTCGGGGTAGTTTTTTCGATCCTCCGTCGGGGCCTGGTCAGCCCGACCGCGTGCTGAAGAACGCCGATGGAACGGACCCCGTTCCGTTTCTGCCCCAAATGCCACAATAAATACCCCTACACAGACCAACACTTGGTCTGCAACCTGTGCCTGTCACCCGAGCACAGCGAAGACACCTGCGAGGCCTGTCGTGCGTTCCGGTCCCGAAAAACACTCCGAGACCGTCGAGCCAGAAGACTTCAGATGGCGTCCGCACCGACAGCCCAACGGGAGTTCGAGGAACAGGAAGAGGAAGGTACCTTCTCGATCCAAGACTCAGAAGGATTCGACGATACACAAACCGTGAGTAAGACGTCGAAATCCACTCAGAGGAACATTTACAAGGCCCAGGGGACGCCACTGCCACCAGGCCATGGCTCGACCCATAAATTCGGTGACCGACCGTCGGCACCGAAAAAGGCCCAAACAGTGCCGAGATCGTCCGACTCCGGTCGAGACACCGGCACGCAGCCTTCTCGGGACCGAGAAAGTGCTGGAGACAAGCCTCGACACCGAGATGCCGGTGTGGACACGGCTCGACGCCGAGACAGCGGCACCGAAACAGATCGACGCCGAGAGGTTTCGGCCCCGAAAAGAAAAAGTCACCTCGGAGCCGAAAAAACACGCAGACAAAGTTTCGATGCCGAAACAAACTGCAACAGACCCAGCTTCAGGCTCTTATACAGAAGAGCACTCGCTAACCTCCCAAATGCAGAAGCATAGGTTTGAGGAAGAGCTACAAGCAACTGATGTGGACCATACACAAAAGCGTATCTTCATTCAGCAGGGGACAGGAAAAATAAGCACCCTTCCCCCCATTAGGAGAAAGAGAAGGTTGGAGTTCCAGACGGAACAAACACCACAACCAAAAGTGGTGAAAAGAGTTACACCACCACCCTCTCCTCCGCCCGTGATTAACGTTTCACCAGCACAAACTCCATCACACTCCCCAGCTCACACCACCATGAGCCAGGGTGACCAAGATCAGGACGCATGGGACCTATACGACGCCCCAGTGTCAGATAACAGTCCGGAGGCATACCCTACGAAGCCATCTCCACCAGAAGACAGCACCGCGTACTCTCAAGTGGTGGCTAGAGCAGCACAATTTCACCACGTAAGCCTCCACTCAGAACAGGTCGAGGATGATTTCTTATTCAACACACTCTCCTCCACCCACAGCTCATACCAAAGCCTGCCTATGCTCCCTGGTATGCTCCGGCACGCAAAAGACATCTTTAAGGAGCCGGTCAAAAGTAGGGCAATCACACCAAGGGTGGAAAAAAAGTATAAGCCGCCTCCTACGGACCCGGTTTTCATCACTACACAGCTGCCACCAGACTCTGTCGTTGTAGGAGCAGCTAGGAAAAGGGCCAACTCTCACACATCTGGAGATGCACCACCCCCAGATAAAGAAAGCCGCAAGTTCGATGCAGCTGGTAAGAGTCGCAGCACAAGCTGCAAACCAGTGGCGCATCGCGAACTCCCAGGCACTACTTGCGCGCTATGACAGAGCCCACTGGGACGAGATGCAACATCTCATTGAACATCTGCCCAAGGACTTACAAAATAGGGCAAAACAAGTGGTTGAGGAGGGACAGACCATCTCCAACAACCAGATCCGCTCCTCCATGGACGCTGCAGATACAGCTGCACGGACAATTAATACATCTGTAACTATCAGAAGGCATGCATGGCTCCGAACGTCTGGATTTAAACCAGAGATTCAACAAGCAGTTCTCAATATGCCTTTTAATGAAAAGGAACTGTTCGGTCCAGAAGTGGACACAGCGATTGAGAAACTCAAAAAAGATACGGACACTGCCAAAGCCATGGGCGCACTCTACTCCCCGCAGAGCAGAGGGAATTACAGCACATTCCGTAAAACGCCCTTTCGAGGGGGGTTTCGGGGTCAAAGCACACAAGCCAGCACCTCACAAGCCACACCGTCCAGTTACCAGGGACAGTATAGAGGAGGTTTTCGGGGACAATATAGAGGAGGGCAATTCCCTAGAAATAGAGGAAGATTCCAAAGCCCCAAAACCCCTACTACTAAACAGTGACTCACATGTCACTCACCCCCTCCACACAACACCAGTGGGGGGAAGAATAGGTCATTATTACAAAGCATGGGAGAAAATCACTACAGACACTTGGGTTCTAGCAATTATCCAACATGGTTATTGCATAGAATTTCTACAATTCCCTCCAAACATACCACCAAGAGCACAAAATTTAACAACACACCATTCCAATCTCCTGGAGATAGAAGTGCAGGCACTATTGCAAAAGAAGGCAATCGAATTAGTGCCAAACACACAAATAAACACAGGAGTTTACTCACTGTACTTTCTGATACCAAAGAAGGACAAAACACTGAGACCAATCCTAGACCTCAGAGTAGTGAACACTTTCATCAAATCAGACCACTTCCACATGGTCACACTACAAGAAGTATTGCCATTGCTAAAACTACACGACTACATGGCAACTTTAGACCTCAAGGATGCTTATTTCCATATACCAATACACCCATCGCACAGGAAATACCTAAGGTTTGTATTCAAAGGAATACATTACCAATTCAAGGTACTGCCTTTCGGATTAACAACCGCACCAAGAGTCTTTACCAAATGTCTAGCGGTAGTCGCTGCACACATAAGAAGGCAGCACATACATGTGTTCCCATATTTGGACGACTGGCTAATCAAGGCCCATTCGTTCATACAGTGCTCAAATCACACAAATCAGATCATACAAACCCTCTTCAAACTCGGGTTCACCGTCAACTTTACAAAATCCAACATTCTGCCGCGCAAGGTACAACAATACCTAGGAGCCATAATAGACACATCAAAGGGAGTAGCCACTCCAAGTCCACAAAGAATTCAAAATTTCAACACCATCATACAACGCATGTATCCAACACAAAAGATACAGGCAAAAATGGTATTACAACTCCTAGGCATGATGTCTTCATGCATAGCCATTGTCCCAAACGCAAGACTGCACATGAGGCCCTTACAACAATGCCTAGCATCACAGTGGTCTCAAGCACAGGGTCACCTTCTAGATCTGGTGTTAATAGACCGCCAAACTTACCTCTCGCTTCTGTGGTGGAACAACATAAATTTAAACAAGGGGCGGCCTTTCCAAGACCCAGTGCCACAATACGTAATAACAGATGCTTCCATGACAGGGTGGGGAGCACACCTCGATCAACACAGCATACAAGGACAATGGAACGTACATCAAACAAAACTGCATATCAATCACCTAGAACTTCTAGCAGTTTTTCAAGCACTAAAAGCCTTCCAACCAATAATAGTTCACAAATACATTCTCGTCAAAACAGACAACATGACAACAATGTATTATCTAAACAAGCAGGGGGGGGACGCACTCCACGCAGTTAAGCCTGCTAGCACAAAAAATTTGGCATTGGGCAATTCACAACCAAATTCGCCTAATAGCACAGTTTATACCAGGGATCCAAAATCAACTCGCAGACAATCTCTCTCGAGATCATCAACAGGTCCACGAATGGGAAATTCACCCCCAAATTCTAAACACTTATTTCAAACTCTGGGTAACACCTCAGATAGACTTGTTTGCGACAAGGGAGAACGCAAAATGCCAAAACTTCGCATCCAGATACCCACACAAACAATCCCAAGGCAATGCCCTATGGATGAACTGGTCAGGGATATTTGCTTACGCTTTTCCTCCTCTCCCTCTCCTTCCTTACCTGGTAAACAAACTCAGTCAAAGCAAACTCAAACTCATATTGATAGCACCAACTTGGGCAAGGCAACCCTGGTACACAACGCTGCTAGACCTATCAGTGGTACCCTGCATCAAATTGCCCAACAGGCCAGATCTGTTGACACAGCACAACCAAAAGATCAGACACCCAGATCCAGCATCGCTGAATCTAGCAATCTGGCTCCTGAAATCCTAGAATTCGGGCACTTACAACTTACCCAAGAATGTATGGAAGTCATAAAACAAGCCAGAAGGCCATCCACCAGGCACTGTTATGCAAGTAAATGGAAGAGCTTTGTTTGCTACTGCCATATTAATCAAATACAACCATTACACACAACTCCAGAACATGTAGTGGGTTACTTGCTTCACTTACAAAAATCGAACCTAGCTTTCTCTTCCATTAAAATACACCTTGCAGCAATATCTGCATACCTGCAGACTACCTATTCAACTTCCCTATATAAGATACCAGTCATTAAAGCATTCATGGAGGGCCTTAGGAGAATTATACCACCAAGAACACTACCTGTTCCTTCATGGAACCTAAATGTTGTCCTAACTAGACTTATGGGTCCACCTTTTGAACCCATGCACTCCTGCGACATACAGTTCCTAACCTGGAAGGTGGCATTTCTCATCGCCATTACCTCTCTAAGAAGAGTAAGCGAGATTCAGGCGTTTACAATACAAGAACCTTTTATACAACTACACAAAAATAAAGTCGTCCTAAGGACCAATCCTAAATTTTTGCCAAAGGTTATTTCACCGTTCCATCTAAATCAAACAGTGGAACTTCCAGTGTTCTTTCCACAGCCAGATACCGTAGCTGAAAGGGCACTACATACATTAGATGTCAAAAGAGCATTGATGTATTACATTGACAGAACGAAAAACATCAGAAAGACTAAACAACTCTTTATTGCATTTCAAAAACCTCATGCAGGAAACCCAATTTCAAAACAAGGTATAGCCAGATGGATAGTTAAATGCATCCAAATCTGCTACCTTAAAGCTAAACGACAGCTGCCCATTACACCAAGGGCACACTCAACCAGAAAGAAAGGTGCTACCATGGCCTTTCTAGGAAACATCCCAATGCAAGAAATATGTAAGGCAGCCACATGGTCTACGCCTCACACATTCACCAAGCACTACTGTGTAGACGTGTTATCCGCACAACAAGCCACAGTAGGTCAAGCTGTATTAAGAACATTATTTCAGACTACTTCCACTCCTACAGGCTGATCCACCGCTTTTGGGGAAATAACTGCTTACTAGTCTATGCAGAACATGCGTATCTACAGCGACAGATGCCATCGAACTGAAAATGTCACTTACCCAGTGTACATCTGTTCGTGGCATCAGTCGCAGTAGATTCGCATGTGCCCACCCGCCTCCCCGGGAGCCTGTAGCAGTTTGGAAGTTACCTTCAATTATTTATATATGTATCATCTCAACCTTAAATAGGTGCATACTTAGTCACTCCATTGCATGGGCACTATTACTACAATTCAACTCCTACCTCACCCTCTGCGGGGAAAAACAATCGAAGATGGAGTCGACGCCCATGCGCAATGGAGACAAAAGGAGGAGTCACTCGGTCCCGTGACTCGAAAGACTTCTTCGAAGAAAAACAACTTGTAACACTCCGGCCCAACACCAGATGGCGAGCTATTGCAGAACATGCGAATCTACTGCGACTGATGCCACGAACAGATGTACACTGGGTAAGTGACATTTTCATTATGGTTTACTCTCCTTGTCACAATTTTAATCCTGTCATGCTCCATCGTCCTAGTTATTGCAATTCATGTTTTATTATCTAAAATGCAGATACTTCAATAAAACCTTATTGAACTATACTCTGCCTCAGATTGTCCTTGCATATGTGAGACTAATGTAAATGAGAGAAACTGAGGAGATCTGAGTGACATTGATTCCCCTGAGGAGTCATTTGTGTCATGTGCTCGGTTGCCCAATCATCCCTGCTCTTGGGTAGAGACGAAGCACTGCTAGTTAGGTCGACAGGTGTCAAATGTAGTGGGTTTAGACTCAGTCCCCCACAGTGCAAGTGAGTCTGCCGCCAAATCCAGTAGTCATTAGGATAATGAGAGCCTACGCAACAGTGACATGGCAGATTCCATCTTAGATAAGCAACAACAGATAAGGACTGCCACTTACTTAGCTAGGAAAGAAACTTCACGCAGGTCATAGATGCAGATCCAGAAGACCACAGCACCAGATTCTGTCTCGACCGAAGAATCCTCCAGCAAAACTACCCAAGGCTCTGCAAAGCATTCCATTCTGCCTTCAGAGACTGCTGCCAAGATTGTGTTCTCTCGTAGACATAATCTCCTAGCTGTTGGCCTTGTGCTGTAAACAGCTGTCAAGCTATTCCAGACTGACAGCAAACTCTGTTGTCCAGGTATACGCACCACCTCCAAAACTCAGGCTTATTATTTAGGCATCTGCTAGAACTAGCATACCACTTAGATAGCACACTGAGGGTTTAAGGGCTACAAATTGTGGTGTTACGGGTTTTCCCGATTTTCATTGTTACAAAAAAGCTTAACTGTTTTGGGTCTGCTCAAACAGTTTATTCATTGAATTATTTCAGTGAGCCTGCAGTCACTCAGGCTCATAAAGGGAGTGATGTGCCCATAACAAGGATGGATTCTTTGAAGAGAGAGCTGGATGCATTGGTTTAGGAAGGAGTGAGTCAGTTCTTTTCGGCTTCAGAATGGGTAGCACCTCTAATAATTCCACAATAAACGAATGGAATTATATAATAGTGTATTAATCCTGTACAATCTAAATGCAGCTATTTAGGTGGTTTGCCATCCTCTTTCTAACATTGCTAAAATGCAAGCAGTTCTCAAGAGGTCCACCTTATTTACAGTGGCGGATGGTGACTTTTTGAAAGTGGTCAGTCTTAAAAGTTCCTTTTAATGGAGTTACCAGTCTCATCAATAAAGCAAAATAAACAATATCAATGTCACTAGAAGATAAGAAACATTTTCCTTTCTTTCTTGTCTTCTAATGTCATCGTTTTTGCTTATTTTGCTTTTTAGACCAGCAGCTGAGTAAGATGAACATAGGAGGCAGAATGGTCACCAAGGAAAATAAACAATTGTAGCTGGCAACATCTGAAGCAAACACTCCTCACTTACATGCTGCAGTCAGTCCAGACATGCTGAATGGCCTGCCCTGTGCACACAGTGGTAAGCAGGCGGCTCTCTTGGCAGCAGTGCTCTCACTTTTCACTCCCTTGCCGCTTACATAGTATCAGGCAAATCCTACGCTCTGTAGGTTACTGGGGAGTTGCATCTGTGTTCTCCCCATCTCCTAATACAGTGTGGATTTGAGAGTCTTCAAGTGCACATCGGGCTAGACGTACCAAAAACAAACGTCAAACCAGACATGCGCACTTCAGATGCATTGGCCATATTTAAGGCTTGGAGAAGGTTGATGTGGATTATTTGGTATTCAAAACACGAATGTGTGTAGCCGAATACTGATCACTTTTTTTTTTTTTAACTAGGTTTGTTGGAAAAAAACACAGTAAAGATTCAGGACGCATTAAAGATTCAACTCTTTAATAAACTCTTTAAAGAAAATGTCTGTTCTTAGCATGTGTGGCTGCAGATACACATGTTCAGCATACTCCTGCCATCTAATGTTGAGCTCGGACATTTGCAGCTTGTCTTCAAAAGTCTTTCGAATCACTATGTATAGTGGCTGATTCTTAGCTGGCAATGTATATGGGCACCGGCTCCATTGCTGGATTGTGTTCCTCCACCATTGGATTCAGATGTGTCTCGATGCAGCTCTTGGTCTTGACACATTTGCCATTTACGGGGCCTGCTCTCTCCAGTACAGTTATCAAGAACAACTGGGTTCCTTCTGGGTTAACAATTCAAATGGCAGAGGCACTCCCTCCAGGGAAGCTTCTTCCTCCAACTAGTGACTTGCCTCTCATCCCCCGATCACAAACATCTTTCGGGGAGGGACTTCTCGGCTTTCTTACCTGCAGGAAAGTTATCACCTTCGACTTGTGAGTTCTTTCCATCATTGATCACAGCTGCTGCCTCAAACTCACTTCATTACCACCAAACATCCCATCCCACAAACACAACCTCAGCCTGGAAACACCAGCATCATCTTCAAGCTGAGATTCAGGCCCTCATTCACATGTGCGTCCGAGACACTACCATCACAGCAATATGGAAAGAGAGAGTGCTATCTATACTTTCTAATCCCCCAAAAGGACATGACCCTAACGGCCATAATAGACATTAAGCCTCTCCACAAGTACATCGTCCCAGAGTACTTCCACATGGGTAATCTGCAGGGTGTCACCCATCTGCTGCAGCAAGGCAACTTCATGACCGAACCTCACTCTAAAGTACACCTGCTTCCACATACCCATCCATCCCGCTCACCATCACTACCTTCACTTCTTTTTAAATGGCCAGCATTATCAATTCAAAGTGTTGCCATTTGGTGTTATCACAGTTCTCGGGGTTTACTGAATACCTATCTGTCGCAGCCGCTCATCTTAGAAGGGGGGAGCATTCATGTGTTCCTCTAGATCCAAAATGATCAAGAGCGCAAGCAAGAAGCAGTGCGTAGTGCACACCCAGAAAACCATATCCCTCCTTCACTGGCTGGGATTCACCAGAAATGCCACGAAAATCCATCTTCAGCCCTTCAGATTCAGTCCTTCTTAGGAGCTGTTCTCAACTCCATTCCCGGCAAAACCTACCTAAATCGACCCAGAGATCAGGCGTTCCAGCAGCTGCTGCCTCTTTTTCAGCCACATCGTCAACTCAGTCCGAAAACGGATGTCTTCTAGACATGATGGCTGCCTGTGTTGCCATAGTCCCCCATGCTAGATTGCATGTGTCCTCATCAGCAGTGCTTATTGGCATGATGTCACAGGCAAATGGTTACTGGAAACATCTAGTCTTGATACGCGCCTGCACCTGTCACTCTCCGCCGTGGTGGAATAGCAACAATCTGTAGCAGGGCTGATCCTTCATGGACCTTATTCTGCAGGTGACTGTCACCATGGGCATTTCTGTTTCAGGATGGGAGTCTTATCTCCAAGACTTAACACTTAAGGGCATGTGTTCGCTGCAAAAGTAGGGTCTTCACATTAACCACCTTGAGCTTCTAGCTATCCAGCTAGCTGCTCAAGGAATTTCTTCAGGACATCTGGCACAAAGTGGTCGACATAAAGACGGCCAGCATGATCGGCAACTATTATCTACATAAATGAGACGCTACTTACTCACCGCACAGAGTAATTGGCATTGGGTGATTAATTATCGGATTCACCTCCTAACGAAGTACTATCCAGGTGTGGACAACGACTTGGCAGGCCTGCTCAGCAGGCTGTAATAATAAGTTTGTGAGTGGGAACTCCATCTGCAAGTCCCACTTCCGTAACTGTACCATTGGGGGATTTACGAGGTCAACCTCTTGACCAGCACGCAAAACGCAAAAATTCCAAAATCTCACCTCTGGGTTTCTGCACTGTCAGCCCATGGGCAGTGGTCTATGGATGAACTAGTCATGGATCTTTGCCTATGCCTTTGATCCTTTTACACTCCTTCAGTACGTGGTCAGAAAGCTTTGGTGCAAATCTCCCTTACTTTCAGCCTGGTGGCTCTCACAAGGGATAGACAACCCTCGTTCTTGATGTCCATTGTGTCCCATGAGAAGTTCTCCAACAAGCCAGACCTTCTCATGAAGAACCAATGCAGAATCAGACACCTGTATCCCAGGCAGCTCAATCTCAGTTTGCTTAGTTTGGCTCTTGATGTCCTAAATTTCAGTTACCTCCGTCTGCCTAAAGAATGCATGGGCATTCTCAAAGAAGCACTCAGGCCCATTACTTACACTTGTTATGCTGCTCAGTGGAATGTTTTGTCCACTACAGCATTCAAGAGCACTTGGACCCTCTTAAACCAGCAGTCCAAGATATTGTCTGTTACCACCTTCACCTGAAGAAATCAAGCTTTGTCTACACTTTCATACGCCACCACTTAGCCACTGATACAGCTTGCATGCAGAACAGAGAACGCTCTTAATTGTTTAGAATCCCTGTCATCAGGGTTTATATGGAAAGAAGGGCTCAAATGGATCATCCCATTCCATCTCTGATCTGGCACCTTGATGTCATTCTTACCAGATATACGAACACTACTTTTGAACCACTACACTCCTGCCCTTTACAGGTCCTCTCTTGGGAGGTTGTATCCTTTGTCTCTAAGTCTGTAAACGGGCTACAGACCTAACTTTAGAGTAGCCTTTCTTCCAGTTTCATAGTGACAGAGTTGTCCTCAGGACCAACTCCAAATTCCTCCCAAAAATTGTATCTGTTTCCTCTCAACCAAGTTCTAGAGACACTGCAGCAGAAAGGGCTGTTCCCAGTCTTGAAGTATAAGGTGCCCTCATGTACTACATTGACAGAATCAAACCATTCTGCAACACACAAGAACCACACAAGAACTTTTCATTGCATAATCTAAACCTCACAAAGGCCATCCTTTGTCAAAGGCAAGTATAGTCAGGTGGGTTGTGGAGTGCTACCTGAAAGCCAAGAGAACTTTGCCTGCCCAGCTTAGTTCGCATTCCACCAATAAGAAAGAGGCTACTGTACCTTTCAGTGGAAACATCCCTATAGCTGACATTTGTAAAGCAGCTACATTGTCCACTCCACACAAATGTATTAAGCACTAATGTGTAGATGTCCTAGCTCGCCAACAAGCTAAACTTAGTCAGACTGTCTTAAGGACTTTGATTCAAACATCTACCCCGTCCACCGGCTGGGCGCCACTGCCTGCATCTGCAACCGCACATGCTATGAACAGAAAATGTTACTTACCTATAAGAATCTGTCGATAGTGCTGCAGATTCACGTGCACCCAACCGTCTTCTGAGGAACCAGTAGATGCTTCTCTTTCAAGTACATTTTTAACATGTTGTACTCCACGTCATGCATGACCACTAAGCTGTCCCACCTATGGCTCTGATATGCTCACGGGTATGTGAAAAACAATCTGGCAAATGAGTAGATGCCTGTGTACATTGTCAACCAAGAGGACTTGTTATACCTCTTGATTCGAAAGGCTTCTTCGAATTAAAACAAGTTACAAATATCAATGCCCAGGAGTATGGAGAGCATCTGAATCTACATCACTACATTTTCAAACAGATACTTACAAAGAAAAGAAACATTTGTCATACATCATATGACGAGAAGAACCAGCCACCAACTGCTAACATTACAAATTCTCTCATAATTACAGAAGATCTTATGTCACCAGGGATGAAGTGTTGGGATTCCAGCACAGGTGAAATCACAACCTAGACCAGTGGTTCCTAACCCATGGTTCGTGAACCCTGAGCATCCACGAAATCTACTCCTGGGTTCCACAACTGCCAAGAAAATTAAAAAAAATATCAACAGATTAATAAAAATGTATATAAATAAAGAAGCAAAATCTACTCTTGACTTTTTTCAAAATGTTCTGTAAATGTGAAATGGAGGTTCTAAATTGTTAGTATCTTCACACTGGTTTGTGGGAGCAGTTCAAGTGCATCAAGCAGAATATAGTTAGAACAATGAGTGGCCTCCATTAAATTTCAATAAGCTCAACCCGTATTTCTTTGTGAGTTAAACAAAATATTTCATTTGTGCATTTGTTTGAATGCCTATTTCTGTTTTTTGTGTATTTGTTTTGCTCTTCAAATCATCGGAAATGCTTAGACCGGGTGTCCCCGATTTCAGTAAAGATTGTCCAGGTTCCTGTAATGATTAAGTGTGGGGGGGGGTCCTCAGAAGTCAGAAGGTTAAGAACCACTGACCCAGACCATATAGTTAGGCTAGACAGTACAAAAACATGATGTTCGATGGCATCTGTCGCTGTAGATACGCATGTTCTGCAATAGCTCGCCATCTGGTGTTGGGCCGGAGTGTTACAAGTTGTTTTTCTTCGAAGAAGTCTTTCGAGTCACGGGACCGAGTGACTCCTCCTTTTGTCTCCATTGCGCATGGGCGTCGACTCCATCTTCGATTGTTTTTTTTCCGCCATCGGGTTCGGACGTGTTCCTGTCGCTCCGAGTTTCGGAACGGAAAATTAGCTAATTTCGGAAGATTTTCGTCGGTATTGTTGCGTTCGGGATCGGCGTACTTACATTCAAGTTCCAGACGGAACAAACACCACAACCAAAAGTGGTGAAAAGAGTTACACCACCACCCTCTCCTCCGCCCGTGATTGACGTTTCACCAGCACAAACTCCATCACACTCCCCAGCTCACACCACCATGAGCCAGGGTGACCAAGATCAGGACGCATGGGACCTATACGATGCCCCAGTGTCAGATAACAGCCCGGAGGCATACCCTACAAAGCCATCTCCACCAGAAGACAGTACCGCGTACTCTCAGGTGGTGGCTAGAGCAGCACAATTTCACCACGTAAGCCTCCACTCAGAACAGGTCGAGGATGATTTCTTATTCAATACACTCTCCTCCACCCACAGCTCATACCAAAGCCTGCCTATGCTCCCTGGTATGCTCCGGCACGCAAAAGACATATTTAAGGAGCCGGTCAAGAGTAGGGCAATCACACCAAGGGTGGAAAAAAAGTATAAGCCGCCTCCTACGGACCCGGTTTTCATCACTACACAGCTGCCACCAGACTCTGTTGTTGTAGGAGCAGCTAGGAAAAGGGCCAACTCCCACACATCTGGAGATGCACCACCCCCAGATAAAGAAAGCCGCAAGTTCGATGCAGCTGGTAAGAGTCGCAGCACAAGCTGCAAACCAGTGGCGCATCGCGAACTCCCAGGCACTACTTGCGCGCTATGACAGAGCCCACTGGGACGAGATGCAACATCTCATTGAACATCTGCCCAAGGACTTACAAAATAGGGCAAAGCAAGTGGTCGAGGAAGGACAGACCATTTCCAACAACCAGATCCGCTCCTCCATGGACGCTGCAGATACAGCTGCACGGACAATTAATACATCTGTAACTATCAGAAGGCATGCATGGCTCCGAACGTCTGGATTTAAACCAGAGATTCAACAAGCAGTTCTCAATATGCCTTTTAATGAAAAAGAACTGTTCGGTCCAGAAGTGGACACAGCGATTGAGAAACTCAAAAAAGATACGGACACTGCCAAAGCCATGGGCGCACTCTACTCCCCGCAGAGCAGAGGGAATTACAGCACATTCCGTAAAACGCCCTTTCGAGGGGGGTTTCGAGGTCAAAGCACACAAGCCAGCACCTCACAAGCCACACCGTCCAGTTACCAGGGACAGTATAGAGGAGGTTTTCGGGGACAATATAGAGGAGGGCAATTCCCTAGAAATAGAGGAAGATTTCAGAGCCCCAAAGCCCCTACTACTAAACAGTGACTCACAGGTCACTCACCCCCTCCACACAACACCAGTGGGGGGAAGAATAGGTCATTATTACAAAGCATGGGAGGAAATCACTACAGACACTTGGGTTCTAGCGATTATCCAACATGGTTATTGCATAGAATTTCTACAATTCCCTCCAAACATACCACCAAAAGCACAAAATTTAACAACACACCATTCCAATCTCCTGGAGATAGAAGTGCAGGCACTATTGCAAAAGAATGCAATCGAATTAGTGCCAAACACACAAATAAACACAGGAGTTTACTCACTGTACTTTCTGATACCAAAGAAGGACAAAACACTGAGACCAATCCTAGACCTCAGAGTAGTGAACACTTTCATCAAATCAGACCACTTCCACATGGTCACACTACAAGAAGTATTGCCATTGCTAAAACTGCACGACTACATGGCAACTTTAGACCTCAAGGATGCTTATTTCCATATACCAATACACCCATCGCACAGGAAATACCTAAGGTTTGTATTCAAAGGAATACATTACCAATTCAAGGTACTGCCTTTCGGATTAACAACCGCACCAAGAGTCTTTACCAAATGTCTAGCGGTAGTCGCAGCACACATAAGAAGGCAGCAGATACATGTGTTCCCATATCTAGACGACTGGCTAATCAAGGCCCATTCGTTAATAGAGTGCTCAAATCACACAAATCATATCATACAAACCCTCTTCAAACTGGGGTTCACCGTCAATTTCACAAAATCCAAAATTCTGCCACGCAGGGTACAACAATACCTGGGAGCCATAATAGACCCATCAAAAGGAGTAGCCACTCCAAGTCCACAAAGAATTCAAAATTTCAACACCATCATACAACGCATGTATCCAACACAAAAGATACAAGCAAAGATGGTATTACAACTCCTAGGCATGATGTCATCATGCATAGCCATTGTCCCAAACGCAAGACTGCACATGAGGCCCTTACAACAATGCCTAGCATCACAGTGGTCTCAAGCACAGGGTCACCTTCTAGATCTGGTGTTAATAGACCGCCAAACTTACCTCTCGCTTCTGTGGTGGAACAACATAAATTTAAACAAGGGGCGGCCTTTCCAAGACCCAGTGCCACAATACGTAATAACAGATGCTTCCATGACAGGGTGGGGAGCACACCTCGGTCAACACAGCATACAAGGACAATGGAACGTACATCAAACAAAACTGCATATCAATCACCTAGAACTTCTAGCAGTTTTTCAAGCACTAAAAGCTTTCCAACCAATAATAGTTCACAAATACATTCTCGTCAAAACAGACAACATGACAACAATGTATTATCTAAACAAGCAGGGGGGGACGCACTCCACGCAGTTAAGCCTGCTAGCACAAAAAATTTGGCATTGGGCAATTCACAACCAAATTCGCCTAATTGCACAGTTTATACCAGGGATACAAAATCAACTCGCAGACAATCTCTCTCGAGATCACCAACAGGTCCACGAATGGGAAATTCACCCCCAAATTCTGAACACTTATTTCAAACTCTGGGGAACACCTCAGATAGACTTGTTTGCGACAAGGGAGAACGCAAAATGCCAAAACTTCGCATCCAGATACCCACACAAACAATCCCAAGGCAATGCCCTATGGATGAACTGGTCAGGGATATTTGCTTACGCTTTTCCTCCTCTCCCTCTCCTTCCTTACCTGGTAAACAAACTCAGTCAAAGCAAACTCAAACTCATATTGATAGCACCAACTTGGGCAAGGCAACCCTGGTACACAACGCTGCTAAACCTATCAGTGGTACCCTGCATCAAATTGCCCAACAGGCCAGATCTGTTGACTCAGCACAACCAAAAGATCAGACACCCAGATCCAGCATCGCTGAATCTAGCAATCTGGCTCCTGAAATCCTAGAATTCGGGCACTTACAACTTACCCAAGAATGTATGGAAGTCCTAAAACAAGCAAGAAGGCCATCCACCAGGCACTGCTATGCAAGTAAATGGAAGAGGTTTGTTTGCTACTGCCATATTAATCAAATACAACCATTACACACAACTCCAGAACATGTAGTGGGTTACTTGCTTCACTTACAAAAATCTAACCTAGCTTTCTCTTCCATTAAGATTCACCTTGCAGCAATATCTGCATACCTGCAAACTACCTATTCAACTTCCCTATATAAAATACCAGTCATTAAAGCATTCATGGAGGGCCTTAGGAGAATTATACCACCAAGAACACTACCTGTTCCTTCATGGAACCTAAATGTTGTCCTAACTAGACTTATGGGTCCACCTTTTGAACCCATGCACTCCTGCGAAATACAGTTCCTAACCTGGAAGGTGGCATTTCTCATCGCCATTACTTCCCTAAGAAGAGTAAGCGAGATTCAGGCATTTACTATACAGGAACCTTTTATACAACTACACAAAAATAAAGTCGTCCTAAGGACCAATCCTAAATTTTTGCCAAAGGTTATTTCACCGTTCCATCTAAATCAAACAGTGGAACTTCCAGTGTTCTTTCCACAGCCAGATACCGTAGCTGAAAGGGCACTACATACATTAGATGTCAAAAGAGCATTAATGTATTACATTGACAGAACAAAAAACATCAGAAAGACTAAACAACTCTTTATTGCATTTCAAAAACCTCACGCAGGAAACCCAATTTCAAAACAAGGTATAGCCAGATGGATAGTTAAATGCATCCAAATCTGCTACCTTAAAGCTAAACGACAGCTGCCCATTACACCAAGGGCACACTCAACCAGAAAGAAAGGTGCTACCATGGCCTTTCTAGGAAACATCCCAATGCAAGAAATATGTAAGGCAGCCACATGGTCTACGCCTCACACATTCACCAAGCACTACTGTGTAGACGTGTTATCCGCACAACAAGCCACAGTAGGTCAAGCTGTATTAAGAACATTATTTCAGACTACTTCCACTCCTACAGGCTGATCCACCGCTTTTGGGGAAATAACTGCTTACTAGTCTATGCAGAACATGCGTATCTACAGCGACAGATGCCATCGAACTGAAAATGTCACTTACCCAGTGTACATCTGTTCGTGGCATCAGTCGCAGTAGATTCGCATGTGCCCACCCGCCTCCCCGGGAGCCTGTAGCAGTTTGGAAGTTACCTTCAATTATTTATATATGTATCATCTCAACCTTAAATAGGTGCATACCTAGTCACTCCATTGCATGGGCACTATTACTACAATTCAACTCCTACCTCACCCTCTGCGGGGGAAAAACAATCGAAGATGGAGTCGACGCCCATGCGCAATGGAGACAAAAGGAGGAGTCACTCGGTCCCGTGACTCGAAAGACTTCTTCGAAGAAAAACAACTTGTAACACTCCGGCCCAACACCAGATGGCGAGCTATTGCAGAACATGCGAATCTACTGCGACTGATGCCACGAACAGATGTACACTGGGTAAGTGACATTTTCATTATGGACATTGTCACCAAGTGGCAAACACAGACTTCCGTATTTGCCCTATGATTATTAGCTCTATTTTGTTTTTATTTCTTAAACTGAGCTGCCCCCACTACAGCCTTTGCTCCCCTTCCCAACCTGCGGACAGACATTTCCCTACCTACAACTGCAGTGCTGTTTAGTTAGGCTCTGCAGTACAGACAGCTCTAAACTGAATGAGCTAGTGTTTCAAATGCAGTTAACGAATGTCTGCTGCTAAATGTTGCAATTTGAAATTGACATCTTGAGAAAAGTGTCAGCTGTATGTGAAGTCAGGTGAAAGTACCACAAGATTAGTCTATTGGCAGAGGTTTTGTAATGTGTATGAGGGATCTCTGCATAGTAGCCCTAATGTTTATCGATCAAAAAATGAATACAAAATGTAAGAATACCTTTACTTTTTAGAGCACCATATCTTGTCCATGTAACTTTTTTATTTTTTATTTTCTTAGGCAATATTCTTTTGGTTGATGGAACAGCATGTGGCGAAATAAAAATCACAGATTTTGGCCTATCTAAAATCATGGACGATGATAGTTATGGTGTTGACGGAATGGATCTGACATCTCAAGGAGCAGGAACGTATTGGTAATTTTAACATTTTTATTTTAAAATCTAAGTTGGTGAGCTGATCAAGTTACTTCTCCATTTCAGGACTGGGTTTATTTTCATTGACATTCATATATCCGAAATATGCATTCTTGCTAAAGCTTTGGAAATCCTGTGAGCAGACAGGAGATTGGTGACCACTTTAATGCTGCATAAATTTAAAATGTCTGTTACAAGCCTCCCTTTTACATGCTGAATTAAACATTGAATTCACTCCAGAGGATGAGGAGTGATTATAGGCAGTAAGCAACCACAATGATTGGAGTTTATAAAGATAAAAGGTATTTGTTTCAAATATTAGTCTGGATTCCTCCACCCACTTCCCAAAATACTGTCCAAAAGAAAACTATAGATGCTGGAGAAGCACCCACTTAGATTTTGGGATTGTTCATCCCTTGTGGGTAATGCAGCAATTGGTAAAAAGCCCTTGAGAAAATAGCAGAGGTGCTCATAGCAGTTGTACCGGCTTTGCTGCTCAGTGACACTTTGAGCATTTCGATATTGGATAAACACCATTTGATGTGACTTGTGATTGCTTCACTGTTGACTAGGGCCATATGGCCACTTGTTAGAAGACGTGAAACAAACACTGCTTTAAGAGAAAGTAATCTTTGGGACACCTCACCTACAAAAAATCTGCTAAATCTTGGAGCCCATTCATAGATGCTTTGAGTCCAACAAAAAAGTACATGTCACTAGATGAGGAATAGTGTGAAGCACGTACCACGCTCCTCATACTCAAACATCACTAATCAAGGTGTGAAAGGTGTAAACCTATTTGGAAAAAGCAGGGACCAGACTGGCACACAGGTGCATGGGTGAACTCGTATTAAACCCCTGAGTAACCTGTCCAGCACACTGGTGTGGGATCTTATGCTTCAAGAAATCAAAGACTACCTGGAATATAACTGTTCACATATACTAATAAAAAGTCAGGCAAAACTCCAATACTTTTCTTTTTAGGAAATATGGGACATATATACTAACATGAAGAATACCAATTTCCTAATGTGTGAAATTCGGAGTTTCGTTAGTGATGCTTAGCGCCAGATGTAGCAAAGGTTTTTACCCATTCTGTGTCTATGGGAAAAAGTGTTCGTACATATGGCCCTTAGTGAGTTGCAAATAGACCTACCTCATGCATATTAATGAGGAGGGTCGCAACCTATGACCCATTAGGAATCACAGCCATCCCAGGGATGGTGGCCTGCTGAGGTCAGCGGACCACCATGTCTGTGTTTGCATTTTTTTTAAAATGCTTTATTAAAAAGCAGTCAGTTTTCCTTAAAGGGAATGGGAGTTGTTTCAAAAGCAAACATGAAACTATGCAGTTAATTGTTTTTAAAAGTAGGCAGTGATCGGTTGGTCCACTGCCTGCTCTTAAAATCTTTTGTAACATTCTCAAAGGGGAAGGGGTCCCCAAGGGACCCCTTCCCCTTTGTGAATGGGTTACCACCATTTTAAAACTTTTGTACATTAGAAAAAGCATCTTTCCAATTGCAAACTGCCAGATTCTTCAAATGTCAGTTTGCGACCGGAAAAATACTTTGTACATCTGGTCATGTATGACTTACATGCTACAAAAGAGAGGTTGAGGCATGCACTTATGTCCGTATGTTTAACTAGTCTAATGAGCATATGACACATCACATAGACAATGTATTTTGTGAACCTATTTCTCTTCTGTTTAGTGCTTTTATTGATCTCTTGTCCCAGATATTCCATGTTGTGCTTTCATTGTCTCAGAGAAGATTCCTTCTCCCTGCTTTTAACTTTTAAGACCATGTCAACATCAATTACTTATGCTCTCAATGCTTTTCTTGGCTACCAACACAGATGATGCAAATCTTTCATTATCTTTGGCACTGTCAGGCACCAGGAATAGCATAACAGATGTGTGTGAAAGCACCCTTTTGGCATGGTTAGCCCCCTCTATTTCCCAAGTATCTGATGTAATTTTGTCAAAGTGCACTGGGTTCCTGCTAATGAGGTGCCCAGTACCAGAACCTTCCCCCAAAACTGCACAGTTGTTTCCCCAATTGGCAAAACCTTTTCTACCCTCAGTAAGTCCCTAGTAAATGGTACCTCTGGTACCAAGGGCCTGGGGTACTAAAGAGGGTCCCTGAGGGGCTGCAGCACAAATGGTGCCACCCCAGTGGACCCTTTACCAAGCACATGACAGGCTGTCATTGCAGACTGCATGTCTTGGTGCAGACAAAAGTGAAAACACGTCATGGCCCACAGCCTATGTGCCATGTCCCCTAACACTACATGTAATATATGTAAGTCACCCCTCTAGCAGGCCTTACAGCCCTAAGACAGGTTGCAAAATGTTACATGTGATGGCATATCTGCACAAGTAGACTTGCCCCTGCTATCTCTTTATCAATTCTCAGACCTAGTGTAGGAAGCTGGCTCTGTATATACTATATCAAAGTGAGATATAGTGTGCACAGAGTCCAGGGGTTCCCCAAGAGGCTTGACAAAGGCAATAATAGATACTGATAATGCTCTATTTGTGGTAATGTGGTCGAGCAGTTAGGCTTTCAAAGAGTAGTGTTAGCCATTTGTTGTACACACACAAGTAATAAGTGAAAACACACACTCAATGACTTAACTCCAGGCCACTAGGTTTTTATATAGAAAAATATTATTTTGTTAATTTATTTCTAGAACCAAAAGATTAATTTAGCAGGTAAGTACATCAAATGAAAGGAACTTTGCATAGTAATACTTAGTACTTTGAATAGATTCAATATTGTACACAGTTTTCTTTAGAATGGCAAGAAGCTATTTTAAAAGTACACTGCAGTTTTCAACAGTTCCTGGGGGAGGTAAGTACAGTACAGTTTCTGAGGTAACTACCACACTTACGGCTTCAGTCTGCAGGGCATAGGTAGCCCCACCGTTGGGGGTTCAAGGCAACCCCAAACACCCAGCAACACAGGGCCAGTCAGTTGCAGAGGTCAAACAGGAGCCAAAATAAAGTGGGCGTCTTTGGAGACAGGGGATACTTTGGTTCCAGTCTGCTTGCAGGTAAGTACCCGCGTTGTCAGAGGGCAGACCGGGGGGGGGGGGAGGGGAGAGGGTGTTTGGAAGAGTACTGGAGGGGCCCCAAATAGGCACAAAAACCACACCTTCAGCAGCACAGGGGCGGCCGGATGCAGTGTGCAAACAGGGCGTCAGGTTCTCAGTAGAACTCTATGGAAGGACCCGGGGGTCACTTAGGTGCAGCAGGCAGGGCACAGGGGGGGGCCTCTCTGGCAAGCAACCGACTCGGCAAGAGTGAGGGCCGCCTGCTGGTAGTTGCTGCACCGGTGTTCGGTTTCTCTTGGGCCTGGGGGCTGTGGGTGCAGGGCTTCTCCAGGCGACGGATATCTTCATCCTGGGCAGTCACGATCAGGCGGGTCCTCTGGATTCCCTCTGCAGATATAGTCGTGGGGGTGCAAGGAGGTCAGCCCAGGGTGGACATGTCGTCTAAGTCACCTGGGGGTCCTCTCTGGATAGTTGGTTTCTCTGGACACGGGATGGGGACATCGGGTGCAGAGTAGTTGGACTCAAGCTTCTGGAGTGAGATGAGTCCCTTTAAAGTTGGTTACTTGGTCTTTTCTTTGGACAGATCTGCTGTCCACGGGAATTTCTTGGTCCTCGGTGAGGCAGGCAGTCAACTGGAGGCTTTTCAGGGGTCGCTGGTCCTTCAGGACGCCTTACTTCTTTTCTTACAGCTTTTTGAAGTATGAGACGGACCGGTAGGGCTGGGGCCAAGCCAGTTGGTATCGCCTTAGCTTCTCTGTGGGGTTTTCAGCTCAGCAGTCCTTTTTCTTTCTTGAGGTCATCAGAAATCTGGTCTGGGTTCAGGATTGCCCCTAAATACTAAATTTAGGGGTGTGTGTGGGTCAGCGGGCAGTAGCCAATGGCTACTGTCCCTGAGGATGGCTACACCCTCCTTGTGCCCACTTCCTCTGGGGAGGGGGGGCACATTCCTATCCCTATTGGTCCTAATCCTCAAAAGCAAGATGAGATTTCTCAAGGAGGGGGCCACTTCAGCTCTGGTCACCTTAGGGGTGGACCAGGCTGAAGGGGTGACGCCTCCTTGTTTTTCTCAATATCCATCTGGACTTGGCGCTAAAAGCGAGGGCTCGTCCAGGGAGCGGGCATCTCCACTGGCTGGAGTGCCCTGGGGGCATTGTAACACCAGGCCTGAGCCTTTGAGGCTCATTTCCAAGTGTTACAGTTCCTGCAGGGGGGAGGTGTGAAGCACCTCCACCCAGTGCAGCCTGCATTCCTGGCCACAGTGACAAAGGCACTCACCCCAGGGGTCAGAAACTTCTCTCAGTGGCAGGCTGGCACAGACCAGTAAGTCCTGCACTGAACAATTGGGTAAAATACAGGGGCCATCTCTAAGATGCCCTCTGTGTGCATTTTTTTTATAAATCCAGCACTGGCATCAGTGTGGGTTTATTATTCTGAGAAGTTTGATACCAAACTTCCCAGTATTCATTGCAGACATTATGGAACTGTGGAGTTTGTTTTGACAACCCCCCAGACCATATACTTAATATGGCCACACTGCACTTACAATGTCTAAGAATGGACATAGACACTGTAGGGGCATATTTCTCAGACAGCAATGCCCTCACCTGTGGTATAGTGCACCCTGCCTTAGGGCTTTAAGGCTTGCTAGATGGGTGACTTACCTATGCCACAAGCAGTATTATGCGTGCATGGCACCCTGAGGGGGAGGCCATGTCATCTTTGCCTTTTTCTCCCCACTAACACACACACAATCTGCATTGGCAGTGTGCATGTGTTAGGTGAGGGGTCCCTTAGGGTGGCACAACACATGCTGCAGCCCTTAGGGACCTTCCCTGGTCACAGGGCTCTTGGTACCACTGGTACCTTTTACAAGGGACTTATCTGTGTGCAAGGGGTGTGCCAATTGTGGAAACAATGGTACATTTTTAGTGAAAGAACACTGGTGCTGGGGCATGGTTAGCAGGGTACCAGCACACTGTCAAGTCGGCATCAATATCAGGCCAAAATTGTGTGTTGGGGGGGCAGGGGTATAACTGCAACAAGGAGCCATTTTCCTACACAAAGTAAGTGATCAAGGAAGCCATTTTAAACACGAGTGCTGGGCACTGGTCACAAAGAGTTCCCCAGCTTACATGATGGCGTCACTGAAGATAGGGGATGCTTGGTATCAAACATCTCGTATTGGTGAACCCACACCGATGCCAGTGTTGTATTTACCCAAACATGCACCCAGAGGGCACCTTGGAGGTGCCCCTGAAAGAGCGCAGCTTGTCACCAATGAAGGTATCCAGGCGCTTGGAGCAGGTCTCATACAAAGAGCTAGGTCTTGAGCTCTTTCCTGAATTCAGTCAGCGGCAGGGAGGTACGGAGATGGAGGGAGAGGGTGTTCCAGGCCTTGGCGGCAAGATGGGAGAAGGAATGACCTGCAGCAGCCGTGGGTGCGAGGGATCTGTGCGAGGACCAAGTGTGCAGAACAGAGGTTCCTGCGGCGGTGGTATAAGTGCAGACATTGGTTCAGGATGGCAGATCCTTGGTCATGGAGGGGAAGGCATGGTTACGTAGCTTAAAGTGGTATCTCTTCTGGACCAGGAGCCTGTGGAGGTCTTTCAGGTGCTGGGAGAGGTCAGCTTTTTTGGGCAGGTCAAGAATCAGAAAGGTGGCCGCATTCTGTATTGATTGGAGCCTTTGCATGAGTTCCGTGGTGGTGCCTGCATAGAGTGTGTTGCTGTAGTAAAACAGCTGGTAATGAGGGCATGAGTCACTGTCTTGTGTTGATGGGGAGCCACTTGAAAATTTTCTGGAGCATGCAAAGCATGTAGAAGTAGTCTGAGGCAATTGAGTTGACCTGATGTCTCATGGAGAGTTTGCTGTCTAGGATGATGCCGAAGTACCTACCAGTTCCTATTGTTAACTGACTGGTCCCGACCAGTTCAGCCACCTTAGCCATGTTTCTGACCCCTAAAGGTGAGAGCCAGCGCTCTTGGGGTCCTAGACAAAAGCCTGCATTGGGCAGGGTGTAGACACCTCCTCCAGGCAGGATAGACATTCCAGGGTGGGAAGCTTCAAAGGCCTAGCTGCCTTTGTAATGCGACCCATGTCTCTCTAAATGATGGAGATGACCAGCTCCCCTCTCCTGGCCCCACTTTTGGTGGCAAGACAGGCGGGAGAATTGAATTAGGCAGATTTTGAGGTGTGCCCACTTAATGGCAGTCTCACCCCTAAGGTGGACGAGCTGAAGTGGGCACCACTTCTTAAATTCCTCCATCGTGGTTTAGAAGGAATTAGGCCACTGAGGTTATTGTTATGGCTACTTCTCAACAGAAGTGGTCATAAAAAGGGTGTAGTCACACTAAAGGTGGGCAACCCATTGGCTGCCACCTGCCCCTCCTTGTAACACCCCTAAATTTAGTATTTAGGTGGCACCCCAGAACTCAGATTCTGACTACTTAAGAAGAAAAGGGACAAAGAAGAGTGGTACCCACAGAAGAGGAAAAGAGAAGCAGCTGACCTGGTGTAGGAAGTTGGCTCTGTATATACTATCTCAAAGTAAGAGATAGTGTGCACAGAGTCCAAGGGTTCCCCTTAGAGGTAAGATAGTGGCAAAATTAGATAATACTAATGCTGTATTTGTGGTAGTGTGGTCGCGCAGTAGGCTTATCAGAGGGTAGTGTTAAGCATTTGTTGTACACACACAGGCAATAAATGAGGAACACAAACTCAGACTTAACTCCAGGCCCATAGTTTTTATATAGAAAAATATATTTTCTTAATTTGTTTTAGAACCACAAGATTCAAGATTTGAAGTAAATACATAAAATGCAAAAAAAACACAAACAGGCACACAAAATACACCCTCAGCGGCACAGGGGCAGCTGGGTGCAGTGTGCTTAGTAGGCGTCCAGTTTTGTGTAGGAATCCATGGAGGGACCCGGGGATCACTCTAGCGGTGCAGGCAGGGGGCTTCTCGGGCCAGCCACCGACTGGACTAAGCAGAGGGCCGCCTGATGGTCACTCCTGCACTGGAGTTCGGTTCCTTCTGGTCCTGGGGGCTGCTGGTGCAGTGCTTGGTCCAGGTGTCGGGTTCTTTGATCCAGGCACATGCAGTCAGGAGGATCCTCTAGATCCTTTTTGCATGCGTTACTCTAGGGATTCAGGGGTGGGGTCGTCTCAGGTTACTCACGAGGTCGCAGTCACCTGGGAGTCCTCCATGCACTGTTGGTTCTCGGGAGCTCGAGCCGGGGGCATCGGGTGCAGTGTGTGAAGTCTCACGCTTCCGGCGGGAAGAGTGAGGTCTTTGAAAGTTGCAAGAATGTTGCAAAGTTGTTGCTGTTTTTGAACAGTGCCGCTGTTCTCAGGAGTTTCTTGGTCCTTCGGGTTCTGGGCAGTCCTCTGAGGCTTCAGAGGTTGCTGGTCCCTGTTTGATGCGTCGCTGTGCAGGTTCTTTGAGTCTGGGGACAGGCCGGCAGGGCTGGGACCAAGTCAGTTGTCATCTCCGTCATCTCTGCAGGGCTTTCAGGTCAGCAGTCCTTTTTGTTGTAGGTTGCAGGAATCTAATTTCCTGGGTTCTGGGGTGCCCTAAATACTAAATTTAGGGGTGTGTTTAGGTCAGGAGGACATTAGCCAATGGCTACTGTCCTGGAGGGTGGCTACTCCCTTTTTGTGCCACCTCCCTGAGGGCAGAAGGGCACATCCCTAATCCTATTGGGGGAATCCTCCAATCTCAAGATGGAGGATTTCTAAAGGGAAGGGGGTCACCAGCTCAGGGCACCTTAGGAGCTGTCCTGACTGGTGTGTGACTCCTCCTTGTTTTTCTAATTATATCCTCCAGCCTTGCCGCCAAAAGTGGGGGCAGTGGCCGGAGGGGCGAGCACCTCCACTAGCATTTTATGTGTTTATTTCATATCTTGAACCTGTGGTTCCTAAAATAAACTAAGAAAATATATTTTTCTATATAAAAACCTATTGGCCTGGAGTAAGTCTTTAAGTGTGTTCTCCTCATGTATTGCCTGTGTGTACAACAAATGCTTAACACTACCCTCTGATAAGCCTACTGCTCGACCACACTACCACAAAATAGAGCATTCAAATTATCTAATTTTGCCACTATCTTACCTCGAAGGGGAACCCTTGGACTCTCTGCACACTATTTCTTACTTTGAAATAGTATATACAGAGCCAACTTCCTACAGTGTGCATGTGCTGAGTGAGGGGTCCCCAGGGTGGCACAAGACATGCTGCAGCCCTTAGAGACCTTTCCTGGCATCAGGGCCCTTGGTACCAGGGTACCATTTACAAGGGACTTATCTGGGTGCCAGGGCTGTGCCAATTGTGGTAACAGAGGTACAGTTTAAGGAAAGAACACGGGTGCTGGGGCCTGGTTAGCAGGGTCTCAACACACTTTCAATCATAACTGGCATCAACAAAAGGCAAAAAGTCAGGGGGTAACCATGCCAAGGAGGCATTTCCTTACACCTGGTAACAACCCCGCCAGACTGTCTGCAACCCTCAACGGACTCTGCACCAAAAGATGGCTCGTCCTGGAGTTAAACCTCCAGAAACCTGGAGGACTACCTGCCTTTGAAAAAGACTCTAGTTTCCCGTGAGCAGCAGACCTGCTGTCCAACCAACTCCAAAGAAAGGACTCTGCAGCCTTCAGAACCGGAAAGAACAGACGCCTGTAGTCACCACTGCACCTGCCATCACCGACCTGAGTGGGAGTGGACTTAACAATGCCCAGCTGCCCAGAGTCAGTCCATCGTGGTATCACCCGTCCTGGACTCCCTGAAGTCACCTGCAGCCTCTATACACAGGCCCCCTGTCCCGCATCCTCTGTGGTGGGAGAGACCAGACACCTGAAGCAGCCACTGCACCTGTTGCCCACAGCCCAATCTGAGGTGGGTCCCTGGTGTCCCCAGCTTTCCTGAGATAGAATCCACTGTGGTTTCACCCCCTCCAGGACTCCATGATGACATCTGCAGCCTCAGAACACAGGACTCCCTGAACTACGAGTGCTACCAGACACAGAAACCAGACCCAAAGCACATCCCTGCATTCATCACCCCTGGGTCTTGGAGAAGAGGACCAAAGGTGCACCTACATCCCTGAGCATCCCACGTTTTGTTACTTATCTGTTGGTGTTCCCCGACTGGCTTCCTAGCCAGAGCCTGCTGCCTATTTCCATGGAGACCAGCCCCCATTAAAATACATTGCCCCAGTGCTGCCCGGGGCGGACCTGTTGGTGTGGTAATGACCTTTGCCCAATACTTACCTTAAGGCTCCGAGATTGGTCTTGTAAGCTGTAAAGTACCTGTTTGCTGACATTGTTTTCATCCCATAGCTTAACATTGAAGAACTCAAAGATCACACTGTGTCCATTTTTGAAACTAAAAAGTATTTATGCTTAAAAATTTGCTTACCTTGTAACAAAGTTCTTGTTTTCAAATATATATAAAAAACGTTTTTTTCTTATTTGGTCTCAAATTTATTCTTTAAGTGTGTGTTCTCATTTATTTTCTCTGTGAGTACAACAAATACTTAGCACTACCCTCTGATGATCCTAACTGCTTGCCCACACTACAACAAAATAGAGCGTTAGTACTATCTACTTTTGGTGACCCACTGGACTCTGCATGATGTACTTCATTTTGTTGGCACCATATAGAGAGCCAGCTTCCTACACACTCCTAGGGGCTTTCAGCAGCCATGCAGCAGTTTCCTCCAACAATATTGCCCTTTTTTTCGAGTCATTAGAAGGGGCATCCAACAAAGGCAGCATCAAAACCTGCCTCAACAGGCCTTCCAAACCTTTGGGGGTAGAGGTCTAGGAATTTGCTTTCAATATCCGGGCCAATGCAATAAAGCCATTCTCCGGACCATTGAAACACCTTTAGTTGACTTTGATGGCACATGGTCTTCAATTTGAATAAAGGATAAGCTATTTCTTCCAGGTGTGGCAAAGCGTCACAAACAACAGATGGGATCTTCAAATTGTCCAGGATGGTTGCGCCCTACCCTTCCAATCCATCCCCTCCAAACATGCTGACTAAACCACAACAGCATCCTGAGGGCCCCTTGTCCATTCTATGGAAGGAACTTCAGGCTTTCATGGAGGAAGGAGCCATAGATATGTATCATTATCAGAAAGCGAGACTGGCAGCTACTCTTGTTATATTCTTGTGCCGAAAAAGAATAGAGTACTTTCTCCTGTCTTAGATGTCCGCTGTGAGTAAAAGGGATCTATTATATAGTGTGGTTGTATGACTTCACCGTGTAATACACTTACCAACCGCAATCTGATAGAGACTTCTAGCTGCAGCTTCCTTACCTTAGAATTCTCTGGCGTCCGCTTCGAATCCTGAGTTTTTTGTGAGCAGTACCCTGCGCGCGCCGTCTGACGGCGTCGTTCGGATCCGCGTGCGTCGCCAGCGTCGTTGGAGTCGTCTGACGTCACGGTTGTCTATATAGACGCCGTCTCGGCGTGCGTACGTCAGTTCTTTTCCTTCCGCGCCGGTTAAGTGCAGTTTCGGAAAAAGCTACCCTGCTTCGACGGTTTGTCGACGCTTTTTTGACTGTTTGGAGTCATGTCTTCGAGAAAGATAGGATTCAAGCCGTGTGGTGCGTGTCATCGCACCATGTCGGTGACGGATCCACACTGAGTTTGTCTTTGGTGCTTGGACAAGGACCACGATTCCACCTCGTGCTCCGATTGTCGGGCCATGGCGCCAAAGGCCTTGAGGGAGAGATCCCTTAAGCTTCTTGCGGCCCGACATTCGTCTTCGGTCGGCGTGACTCCGCGGAGGTCACGGTCCCGCAGTAGGAGGAGGTCGCGGCACCGCTCCCGGAGCCCCAAGTCCTCTTCCTCGCACTCGAGGTCATCGGAAGGTAAGCGGCACTAGAAGAAGAAGAAGTCCAAGCGGACTTCGTCTTCGCCACGCCCGTCGACCGACGAGGCGTCTAGGGAACGTCGACGTTCCGAGCGCGGTTCTGCGGTGCTGTCGCCAGAGGCGACTCTGCTTCTTCCCCCCTTTCCGGGGACCGGATCGACCCCCGCTCAAATAAAAGAATTTTACGAGGCCATGCGTCTCGTTTTTGAGCGGGCTGTACCCTCGGGTGGGTCTTCGGGCCCCGCGGGGTCAGCAGGGGCCCCTTCGGATTCGACGCCGGCGGCTTCGGCCTCAGCGCCATTGGCGACCTCAGGATCCGATAACGGATCCGGACCGGCGCCGGTTTCACACAGTCGACCTCCTTCGGCGCCGGGTCCGACGTCGCCGATTCCGCCACCGGTGGCAGCCCCATCCTTATTCCGGATGATCCGGAGCCGGAGCGACGTCATACGACGTCGACTCCGACTTCGACGGAGCCGATTCGGCCCAGATCATTGTCTGAGCATTATTTGGAACAGCCAGACGCAGGAGAGGAATGGGAGGGGTCTGAGGACCCTTTAGAATCAGGTTTGCAACAGGACTGGTATGTGGAACCAGGGGGAGGCCAGTGGACTGGACACATCTCCAGATACTGGTATGCTCTCTCCTCCTAATGTGGCTACGGAGGAGGGGGCTTCTTTCGCTATGGTGGTGCGTAGGGCAGCTGAGGTCTTGGACCTAGATTTGCCTACGGTGCCAGTCAGGACAAATATCCTGACAGAAGTGCTTCAGTCGGGGGTGTCAACATCGGAACCGTTGTTGCCCTTCAATGAGGCTCTTACAGACGTCCTTCTGGGTACGTGGTCCAAACCCAGCACAGGGGCTCCTGTGAATAGGACGGTCGGTCGCCGCCATAGACCCGCTCCCAGCGACCCTAGTTTCCTAACACAACACAACACCCCACTCCTGAGAGCTTGGTTGTCCAAGCCTCTACTTCACGTGGTGCCTTCCCTTCCGCGCCCCTGGATAGGGAATCCAAGAGGCTGGATCAGCTTGGGAAGAAGATGTTTTCTTCCTCCAGCCTGACATTGAGGTCTGTAAACACCTCTTGCCTATTGGGCCGTCATTCCCATACTTTATGGGATACGGTGGCGCAAGTGCTGCCCCAGGTCCCGGAGGGCGTGCGGGACACTCACCCAGGCTGTAAAGGATGGGAGAGATGCAGCCAAGTTTACAATCCGGTGTGGCTTGGATACGACCGACTCGCTGGGCAGAGCGATTTCATAGTCAGTGGCCCTTCATCGCCACGCCTGGCTACGTTCCACTGGTTTTTCCGGGGATGTTCAGTCCAGCTTGATGGACATGCCCTTTGATGGCTCTCGCCTTTTTGGCGAAAAGGCAGACTCCGCGCTTGAGAGGTTCAAGGATTCTCGAGCCACAGCCAGATCCTTGGGCCTTTCAACGCCGGCAAGACAGCAGTCTGTTTTTCGTCCCTTCCGAGGCTTTGGGAGGGGCGTGGTACCACGCCAGCCACAGTTTAGCCACCGTCCTCAGGCTTCACAGGATCCTGGAAGAGGACGTGGTCGTGGTACCATCAGACCCAGAGGGGCTGGTCAGAGGTCAGCCGCCACACAGCCCCCCTCCACTGCGCCCAAGCCCTCCTAGTGTGGTTCTGCGGGATCACGTCCGTCCAGTTGGAGAGAGGATTCGTTTTCATCTCCCTAACTGGCTTTCCATCACCATGGACAAGTGGGTCCTGCAGATCATACGGAAGGGCTACTCCCTTCCCTTCCAGTCTTTCCCTCCTTCTATCCCTCCGACAAAGGAATGGCTGATGGAGGACCATTTAGCTTTGCTCCGCGAGGAAGTTTCGGCTCTTTTGGCCAAGAGAGCCATAGAAAGAGTCCCAATATCAGAAGTGGGCAGTGGTTGTTATTCCCGCTACTTTCTGATTCCCAAAAAGAAAAAAGGCCTTCGTCCTATTTTGGATTTAAGGGACGTCAATCTCTTCCTCAAGAAGGAGAAATTCAAGATGCTCACTCTTGCTCAGGTTTTGTCTGCCCTAGACCAAGGAGACTGGATGGTAGCGTTGGATTTGCAGGATGCGTATTTCCATATTCCCATCCTGCCAAGCCACAGGCGTTACCTGCGGTTCAAGGTGGGCCACGAGCACTTTCAGTTTACCGTGCTTCCTTTCGGTCTCACCAGTGCCCCTCGGGTGTTCACAAAGGTGATGGCGGTGGTGGCAGCTCATTTGCGCAGGTCAGGGATTTCAGTCTTCCCCTACCTGGATGATTGGCTGTTGAAGGCTCCTACGCCCCAGGCTCTCGTCACCCATCTCCAGGCGACGGCGGACCTCTTGCATTCGCTGGGGTTCACTATAAATGTGCCGAAGTCACACCTGACTCCCTCTCAGAAGCTCTCTTTCATCGGAGCTGTTCTGGACACAGTGCAGTATCTGGCTTATCCTCCCAATCAGTGGGTTCAGGATATTCCGGTTATGATTCCGATGTTTCGGCCTCCATCCTGGATCTCGGTGAGACAGACTCTGAGGCTGCTGGGACTCATGGCTTCCTGCATCCTGTTGGTCAAGCATGCCAGATGGCGCATGAGGGCTCTGCAGTGGGACCTGAAGTTCCAATGGGCACAGCATCAGGGGAATCTTACCGACGTAGTTCAGATCTCGGAGAGGACTGCGGAAGATCTGCAGTGGTGGTTAGTGAACTGCGAGTGGGTCAAGGGCAGACCTCTCTCCCTTCCCCAACCAGATCTAACGGTAGTGACAGATGCGTCACTTCTGGGATGGGGCGGCCATCTGGGGGAGGTGGAGATCAGAGGTCAATGGTCTCCGGCGGTGCAGGTGTTCACAGACAACACTACCGCAATGTGGTACTGCAACAAGCAGGGCGGTGTGGGGTCGTGGACCCTTTGTCAAGAGGCTTTACGTCTCTGGACATGGCTGGAACAGCAGGGCATGACCCTGGTGGTTCAACACCTGGCAGGTTCTCTGAACGCCAGAGCAGACGAACTCAGCCGAAAATGCTTAGAGGATCACGAATGGTGTCTCCATACGGAGGTGGCGCAAGGACTCTTTCAGCAGTGGGGAGAGCCTTGGTTAGATCTGTTCGCCTCCGCAGAGAACGTGCAATGTCAGCAGTTTTGCACGTTGGAGTTTCCAAGGGGGCTATTGCTAGGCGACGCTTTTCGTCGCGAGTAGAGTTCAGGCCTCCTGTACGCCTTTCCGCCTATACCACTTCTGCCCAGAGTTCTCAAGAAAATCAAGAACGACCGGGCCCAAGTAATCCTTGTGGCTCCGGATCGGGCACGGAGAGTTTGATATCCAGAGCTTCTCAAAATGAGCATCGGTCCTCCAATCAGGCTGCCTCTTCGGGAGGATCTTCTGTCGCAGAAGCAGGGGAAGGTTCTCCACCCGAACCTGTCAACTCTGCGCCTTCATGCGTGGAGATTGAGCGGCGACAGTTGATGGTTTATGACCTCTCTCCCGAGGTCTGTGATGTCATTCTGGCAGCCAGGCGTCCCTCTACTAAGTCGATCTACGCCTCCCGTTGGAAACGTTTTGTTTCTTATTGTTCAGAGAGGTCTATTGATCCTCTTTCTTCTTCTCTGTCTAACATCCTTTTGTTTATTTTGTCTCTTGCCCAGCAGGGTTCCTCCTTGGGGACTCTCAAGGGCTATCTTGCAGCCTTATCGTCTTTTCTTCAGTTGCCTGATCAACCATCTCTGTTTAAATCACCTATAGTACAGAGGTTTTTGAAAGGGCTCGTACATCTGTTTCCGCCTGTGCCTTTCGTTATGCCCCAGTGGGATCTTAATCTGGTTCTTACCTTCCTTATGTGTGCTCCTTTCGAGCCTTTGAAAAACTGTCCTCTCCGGCTGCTCACTATTAAGACAGCCTTTTTGGTGGCAATTACATCTGCCAGGAGAGTAAGTGAGCTGCAGGCTTTATCTTATAAACCTCCTTATCTCCTGATCTATCCTGACAAGGTGGTGTTGAGAACTCGTGCCTCTTTCCTCCCCAAGGTGGTGACCCCTTTCTATCTGGGTCAAAATATCACCCTGCCCACCTTCTTTGCACCACCGCATCCCTCTAAGGAAGAGGAGCGTCTCCATCGACTGGACCCAACAAGAGCGTTATTGTTCTACCTTGACCGCACTAAAGAGTTCCGGGTGGACGACCAACTCTTTGTGGGGTACGTTGGTGCAAAGAAGGGTTGTGCAGTACAGAAGCGATCCATTTCGCGCTGGGTCGTTCTCTGTATAAAAATATGCTACGCTTTGGCGAAGAAGCAGCCTCCCGAGGGCTTGAGAGCTCATTCCACTAGGGGGAAAGCTGCTACCACTGGGTTGGCACGTGGCGTACCAGTGGTGGACATATGTCAGGCCGCAACGTGGGCTTCCTTACACACGTTTGCGAAGCACTACCGCCTGGACAGTCAGGTGAGGAGAGAGGGGCATTTTGCCCGTTCTGTCTTGCAGGACTTCCTTGTATAATAAAAAATAAAAATAAATCTCCTTCAGACCCACCACTATGGGTTCTAGCTTGGGTATCTATTCTAAGGTAAGGAAGCTGCAGCTAGAAGCCTCTATCAGATGAACATGTTACTTACCTTCGGTAATGAAGTATCTGGTAGAGACTATCTAGCTGTAGATTCCTTACACCCGCCCAAGCCTCCCCACTCTGGGGAATTTTTTCTTGTGTACATATGTGTTTATATGTATGTGTGTGTGTGTGTGTATGTATATATATATATATATATATATATATATGTGTGTATATGTATATATATATATATATATATATATGTATGTATGTAAATATGTATGTATATGTATGTATATATATATATATATGTGTGTGTATATGTATGTGTATATATTTGCCTTTCTTACAGACATGATAGTGTTTTTCTCCAAACAGTCAGAGAGGTTAAAAGTGTATTGGTTGGTTCTTCCATGACTCGGTGCTTCTGGCGCGGGAAGTTGTGGAAAAGAACTGACGTACGCGCGCCGAGACAGCGTCTATATAAACAACCGTGACGTCATAGACGACTCCAACGACGCTGGTGACGCACGCGGAGCTGGTCGACGCACGCGGATCCGAACAACGGCGTCAGACGGCGCGCGCAGGGTACTGCTCACAAAAAACTCCGGATTCGAAGCTGACTCCAGGGAATTCTAAGGTAAGGAATCTGCAGCTAGATAGTCTCTACCAGATACCTCGTTACCGAAGGTAAGTAACTTGTTCTTTAGTGGCAGATTCCATACCTTATAATTTCTCCAGGTGTCAGTCTAGGTCTGGAGATTTTTCTCGAGCATTACCCCTGCGTGCTGTCAGGTGGTGTCGATTGGCTCCGCGTCCATCATTGTGCGCAGCCCCCAGGACCGAGAGGAACCACCTACCAGTGCAGGAGTGACCAGCAGGTGGCCCTCATCCTAGCCCAGTCTGTGGCTGGCCCGCGAAGCCCCCCTGTGCCCTGCCTGCATCACCAGTGACCCCTGGGTCCCTCCATTGCTTTCACTGCAAAACCCAACACCTACTTTGCACACTTCACCTGGCCGCCCCTGTGCTGCTGTGGGTGTTTTTTGGGAGCCTGTGTGTGTGCATGTGTCCCCTCCCAGCAGTGGGATCCCTATGCCTGTGTGTACAACAAATTCTTATCACTGCCATCTGATAAGCCTACTGCTCGATCACACTACCACAAAATAGAGCATTATTGTTATCTAATTTTGCCACTATCAACCTCTAAGGGGAACCCTTGGACTCACTTTGAGATAGTATATACAGAGCCAGCTCCCTACACAATGACATCAGTTCTTTTCTTTCCATGCCAGCCAGCAGAGAGCCGAAGAAAAGCTACCCCTCAGTCACTTTTTGACTGGTCTTTTTTGATGTTTTGTCAAGGATGTTTTGAGCAACACTCCTGGTGCGTCAAGGATGTTGTCACGTGGGAGCGGGTTTACGCGCTGCGGCTCCGCACCTCGTATGCTTGTGGTGTCTGGAGCACGGCCATGACCCGAAGTCGTGCTTAGAGTGCTGGGCATGAATCTGAAAGCTTTCAATGAGCAGCCCCCAAAGCTTATTGCTGCCTGACGCTTGGCTCCATGTTATGCCCAGTTGAGAGGATGCCCCCGAGAATGGTTGCGGAGCCCCCGAGAATGGTTGCGGAGCCCCCGAGAATGGTTGCGGAGCTCCCATTCTTCATCATCCCACTCCAAGTTCTCGGGATGGTCGAGTAAGTCGAGGCACAAAAAGAAGTTGAAGAAAAACAAGCCTTCTTTGACTTAACCTTGGAGCATCGTCGTTCCAGGCCTCCGTCCTCTGGACCTGCGTCTGGGTCGACTCCACGCTTCCCTGAGTTTCTGGGAGCCGGAGTCACCCCTGCCTAATTCTGTGTGTTTTATGAGGCTATGGGCCTCCTATTTAGGCAGTCCTACTCCACCGAAGCGCCGTCGGGTCCTGCATAGTTGGCATGGGCCCCTTGGCTTCTGAGCCGACAGTTTCAGCATAGGCTTTTGGAGGGGGGGATACATGGCACACAGGCTGTGTGCCATGGTGTGTTTTCAATTTTGGGAGCACCTTGTCACGCAGCCTGCAATGGCAGCCTGTCATGTGTTTGGTGAAGGGTCCCTTAGGGGGGCACAATTTGTGCTGCAGCCCTTAGGGGACCCTCTTTAGTGCCCTAGGTGCCAGGGGGGACCACTTACTAGGGACTTATGGTGGGTGCTAAAGGTTTTGCCTATTGGAAAAAATGACTGTGCAGTTTTAGGAGAAAGAGATAGGGCACTAGGGACCTGGTCAACAGGATCTCCTTGCACTTACACCAGAAACCAGGCAAAAAGTGGGGCGCTGACCATTTCAAAAGAGGCACTTTCCTACTTGACCCCAATCGAAAGAGGATGGCACAAACCCTTTCCAGGAGAGTCTTCATCTTGAAGTTGAAGAACCTGGAAAGGCCATCTGCATTGGCATGGTCAGTCACAGGACTTTGTTCCACTGTAAAGTCCATTACCTGTAGGGAGATGGACCATCTCAACAGTTTGGGGGTTTCACCCTTCATTTGCATAAGCCATCTGAGAGGCCTGTGGTCAGCTTGAACTAGAAAGTGAGAGTGTAGGAAAAAGCCACTGTTCTCATGGTTACCCCCTAATGTTTTGCCTTTTGTTGATGCCAACTGTGATTGGAAGTGTGCTGGGACCCTGCTAACCAATCCCAAGCACCAGTGATCTTTCCCTAAAACTGTCCCTTTGTCTCCACAATTGGCACAGCCCTGGCACAGTTAAGTCCCTTGTAAAAGGTACCCCTGGTACCAAGGGCCCTGTTGCCAGGGAAGGTCTCTAAGGGCTGCAGCATGTATTATGCCACCCTGGAGACCCCTCACTCAGCACATGCACGCTGCCTTGCAGCTTGTGTGTGCTGGTGGGGAGAAAAAGACTAAGCCAACATGGCACTCCCCTCAGAGTGCCGTGCCCACAACCCACTGCCTGTGGCATAGGTAAGTCACCCCTCTAGCAGGCCTTACAGCCCTAAGGCAGGGTACACCATACCACAGGTTAGGGCATAGCTGCATGAGCACTATGCCCCTACAGTGTCTAAGTCAATTATTAGACATTGTAAGTACATGGTAGCCATACTGATTATTTGGTCTGGGAGTTTGTCAAACATGAACTCCACAGTTCCTTAATGGCTACACTGAATCCTGGGAAGTTTGGTATCGGACTTCTCAGCACAATAAACCCACACTGATGCCGGTGTGGGATTTATTGGGAAATGCACACAGAGGGCATCTTAGAGATGCCCCCTGTGTGCCAGCTCTACTGTTAGTGTGTGACTGACTGGTCTGTGCCAGCCTGCCACTTCCAGACAAGTTTCTGATCACATGGTGTGAGTGCCTTTGTGCACTCTGTGACCAAGATCAAAGCCTGTCTTGAGTGGAGGTGCTTCACGCCGCCCCCTGCAGGAACTGTAAGTCCTGGCGGTGAGCCTCAAAGGCTCATGCTTGGTGTTACAGCGCCCCATCCCACTCCAGCTAGTGGAGATGCCTGTCCCCCGGACATAGTCCCCACTTTTGGCGCCAAGTCTGGGGAGATAATTAGAAAAACGAGGAGTCGCCGCCCCCTCAGCGAGGTCCACCCCTAAGGTGACCGGAGCTGATGTGACCCTCTCCTTAGCAAATCCTCCATCTTGCTTAGGAGGATTTAGCCCAATAGGGATGTACCCCCTCCCCAAAGAGAGGAGGCACAAGAAGGGTGTAGTCACCCTCGGGGACAGTAGCCATTGGCTACTTCCCACCAGCCCTGAGCAACCCCCTAAATTTAGTATTTAGGGGTGACCCTAAACCCAGTAAATCAGATTCCTAACGACCTACAAAGAAGGACTGCTGACCTGAGAACCCCGCAGAAAAGGAGGAAGACAACTGCTTTGGCCCCAGCCCTACCGGCCTGTCTCCTGATTCAAAGAACCTGCACCAGCGGCGCATCCTGGGGCCCAGCGACCTCTGCCGACTCAGAGGACTGCCCTGCAACTACAAAGGACCAAGAAACTCCTGTGGACAAGCGGACCTGTCTAAACCAACAAGAGGAAACCGTCTTTAAAGGGACTCCCACCTCACTTCAGAAGCGTGAGTCCCCACCACTCTTTACCCAACACCCCTGGGCCGTGTCCAGAGAAACCAACGACGCAGAGAGGACCCCCAAGCGACTGATGACGTGTCCACCCTGGGCTAACCTCTCTGCACCCCCACAACGACGCCTGCAGAGGGAATCCCGAGGACCCCCCCTAACCGCGACTGCCCGGTGAAAAGAAACCTGATGCCTGGAAGAAGCACTGCACCTGCAGCCCCCAGGCCCGTGAAGAACCAACCACAGGTGGAGCATTGACCAGCAGGCGGCTCTCACCCTTGCCCAGTCGGTGGCTGGCCCGAGAAGGCCCCCTGTGGCCTGCCTGCAAAGTCTGAGTGACCCCTGGTCCCTCCTATGATTTCTATTACAAACCTGAGGCCTTATTTGGCCACTGCACCCGCGCCCCCCCGTGCCGCTGAGGGTGTACTTTGTGTGCCTACTTGGGACCCTCCCCTCCCCCAGTGCTCTACAAACCCCCCTCGTCTGCTCCTCGAGGACACAGGTACTTACCTGCTAGCAGACTAGAACCGGAGCACCCCCTGTCTCCATAGGCGCCTATGTTATTTGGGCTCCTCTTTGACCTCTGCACCTGACTGGCCCTGTGTTGCTGGTGCTGGGTGTTTGTGGTTGACTTGAACCCCCAACGGTGGGCTGCCTATGGCCCCGGAGACTGAACTTGTAAGTGCTTTACTTATCTCAAAAACGAACCTGTACTTGCCTCCCCAGGAACTGTTGAATTTTGAAGTGTCCACTTTTAAAAGAGCTTATTGCCATTTTATGCCAAACTATGTACATTACTGTTTTGATTCAAAGTCCTATCTATACCTATGCAAAGTACCTTACATTTAATGTACTTTCCTGCAATTTGACTTTTGTTGTTCTAAAATAAATTAAGAAAAGTATATTTTTCTATATAAAAACCTATTGGCCTGGAGTTAAGTCAATGAGTGTGTGTTCTCACTTATTGCTTGTGTGTGTACAACAAATGCTTAACACTACCCTCTGATAAGCCTAACTGCTCGACCACACTACTACAAATAGAGCATTAGTATTATCTATTATTGCCTCTGTCAAGCCTCTTGGCGAACCCCTGGACTTTCTGCACACTATATCTCATTTTGATATAGTATATAATGAGCCAGCTTCCTACAGCATCCATGTTATTTTGGCTCCTCATTGACCTCTGCACCTGACCGTCCCCGTGTTGCTTTTGCTGGGTGTTTGGGGTTGACTTGAACCCCCAACGGTGGGCTACCTATGCCCAGAAGACTGAACTTGTAAGTGCTTTACTTACCATAGTAACTAAACTGTACTTGCCTCCCCCAGGCACTGTTAACAATTGCACTGTGTCCACTTTTAAAATGGCTTAATGCCAATTGTATGAAAAACTGTGTACATTATTGTTTTGGTTCAAAGTCCTAAGTATTACTATGCAAAGTACCTTTAATTTAATGTACTTACCTGCAATCCGAATCTTGTGGTTCTATAAATAAATAAATGAACAAAAGGACATTTTTCTAGTTAAAAACCTATTGGCCTGGAGTTAAGTCAATGAGTGTGTGTTCTCACTTATTGCTTGTGTGTGTACAACAAATACTTAACACTACCCTCTGATAAGCCTAACTGCTCGACCACACTATCACAAATAGAGCATTAGTATTATCTGTTATTGCCTCTGTCAAGTCTCTTGGGGAACCCCTGGGCTCTGCACACTATATCTCATTTTGATATAGTATATACCGAGCCAGCTTCCTACAGAGAGCGTAACAAGTATAGACTCCGCTTCTTCAGGGACCAAACCACAGCAAAATCTTCCCTCTCAATGGCACTCCAACACTGCTCTCTGTGGAGTAAACTCCTGCTAATGAAAACAGGTTGGCCATGGCCATCATCATTGATTTGGGACAGGACCACTCCTATGATGTTCAGAGGCATCTGTTAGCACTATGAACTGCTTTGTGTAATCTAGAGCTTTTAGAACAGATGCTGAGCACATTGTTTCTTTCAGGGTGTCACAGGTCTGTCCAGTTCACCTTTTTGGGCATCTTTTTAGAGGTCAGTTCTGTGAGAGGTGTCAGAATGGTGCCATATATTTTCACAAACCTCCTGTAGTACCCAGTCAAGCCAAGAAATGCTCTGACTTGGGTTTGGGTTGTTGGAGCTACCCAGCCCAGTATTGTCTAAATCTTGGGTTTTAGTGGTTGAACTTGGCCTCCACCTACAAGGTGTCCCAAGTACACAACCTGACTCTGCCCTATCTGGCACGTGCTTGCCTTGATAGTGAGGCCTACCTTTCCCCTGAGCCTGAATAACCTTTCTAAGGTGAATCAGGTGAACCTGCCAAGTAGAGCTAAGGACAGCAATATCATCAAGTTATGCTGCGCTAAAGTCTTCAGACCCAGCAAGATCTTTGTTCCCCCAAGCTATGGAAGGTGGCAGGGGCGTTCTTCAGACCAAGGTGCATACCAGTAAACTAATAGTGCCCTTCAGGAGTGGAAAATGCTGACTTTTTCTTTGGTCCAGTAGTCAGACCTATCTTTCAGTGATCTGATGTGAAATCAAATGTACTGAGATATTTGGCTGCCCCTAGCTTGTCAATCATTTCATCAGCCCTAGGAATTGGATGAGCATCTGTTTGGGCACTGTATTGAGACCCGTATAATTCACACACAACCTCATTTCTTTCTCTCCACCCTGGGAATGAAGCTTGGGGACTCGAACATCTGGACTGGCCCAGAGTCTTTGAATGCTCAATGACTCCCAAGTCCAGCATCTTGCTGACCTTATCTTTGATGCTCTCTGAGATGATTAGACTGTCAATAGATTTTGGTCTTGGTAGGCAAGCTATCTCCAGTGTCCACATCTTTTCATGTATCGTGGGACTCCCACTTCGACAACAGGATGATTCAAGCATGTGAATTTATGAAAGATACCAATACTGGATAACTGTAGTTACAGTAAAGTAACTTGTTTTCTTTCTTGAAAGCCAGGTTCTCACATGAAGATCAAACTTTTTAGTCTGAGTGCACTCCCAGACTCTACCTTTGGGAAGTACAGTATCTATTCTAAAGGTGAGGAATCTGTGGTTAGAAATATCCCTCAGAAAAACTAGTAACTTATCATTAGTAACGCTGTTTTTGGTAGATATTCTATTTAACCATGGATTCCTCACTGACCTACCCTCTCCCCATTCTGTGAACTGGACACTTTTCTGTCTAAAACTTCCCATGTTAAGAGATCAGCTCACTGACCATTCCTTTTGCTGATGCGCTCGACGTCTGAGGGCCAAGGCACTGTAAGAAAGCAACTGATGTCAGCACTCACCGGTGGCTCTTATATGCTCCTCTGCCCGCCAATTCCAGTGGAGTGACACTGGTGGGAAGCCGCATAATGCCACCTACCAGCATGCATGAGTACTGCTTTGAACTTTCCGAATCCAGTTTGACGCCTGGGGAATATTTGCAAGGTGAGCAATCGTCACCGAAGGTAAGTAACTTGTTCTTCTGAGAGAGACTTCAAGTTAGAGATTCCTCCGTTTTTTAATATTCCACAGGTGTCTGATTCGATCTGGAAGCTTCTTAGCAGTGCCTCTGTGTTGCGATAGGTGGCTCAGTGCAGCTCCGCACTGAAGCTGTTCTGCTCCGGAAATGACATGTGGACACTACAGAAGCACCACATCGTCACACAGTCAGTTCCCTTCTTTCTTAACCACAAGACGCAGATCCTGAACTACTTCTTGAATCTTTGTAACCTTTACCTCAATCAAAAAATTGTTTTACAGTGTGTGGGAATTGTCACCTCCCCAAACTGCAGGTTTTAAGCCCTGTAAGGACAGTTGCAAACAAATGTCTGTGACAGATCCTCACCACATTTGCCTGGGGTTGGGCCACTGCTCTAAGGCCTGCAGTAGCTACTTGTCAATGAACCCGAAGGCCATATGAGCCCAAACACGAGAAGACTCCGTGACATGACAAGTCCAGGTCGAAATTGTGGTCTAGTATGAGATCCAGAAGACACCAGTGCCGTTCCAGGGGGTCAGTCTTCTGCTCAATCTAAACCTTTGGGTGTGTTTTAGAAAAACACATGAAACCAAATGGTATTCGCCCCTTCCCGCAACTCTATCTTGAGAAGGTGAGGGGGTGGGGGGATGACAACATACATCTCAATCTTGCTCCTGAAGTCATTTGACTTCAGAGCTCATTATGCAACTTGTTCCGGCACAGCATGTCCACCACTCCTAAGCAGATCAAAGAGTTCAATGCAGCCATAGTCCGATTCTTCGTAACCTTGATGATCTCATCTGGAACACTCCTGTGGCTCATTGGGACGAAGTGCAGGAGTTCCTCTAATATCTCCCTCCAGAACACCAAAAAAGGGCACAACAGGTAGTGTCAAAAGAACAAGCTATTGCCAATAATCAAATTAGATCTGCCTCAGATGCAGCAGACACCACAGCTAGAGGTATAAATACTAGTGTTATGATCAGGAGGCAAGAGGTAGAATCACTGTTACTCAAAGGTGCAATATAAATTATACCTATAACTCAACAAGGGCAGGAGTATATTCTCTATACTTCCTCATACCAAAAAAGGATGACACTCTCAGACCAATCCTTGATTTCAGACCCCCTCAATCAATACATTTTCTTAGAGCATTTCCACATGGTCACTCTTCAGGATGTCATTCCTTTACTACAAAAACAGGACTACGTCACCGCATTAGATGTAAAAGACGCATACTTCCATGTTCCCATACATCCAGCACGTCGCAAATATCTAAAGATTTGTGATAGCAGGCAAGCACTACCAATTCAAAATGCTACCCTTTGGAGTAACAACAGCACCAAGGGTATTTATCAAATGCCTAGCAGTGGTTGCAACGTACCTCAGAAGACAGTATGTATATACATGTCTTTCCCCATCTGGATGACTGGCTCATAAGCCAGCACCATTCAAACCTGTCTTTAACATACACAATCAATACCCTACACAGTCTAGGGTTCACAATCAATTACCAGAAATCTCACCTTCAGCTAGCACAAATACAACCATATCTAGGAGCAATTCTGAACCCTCACCATTAGCTAACCCAAACCCACAAAGAATTCAAGTGTTCCACATTCTTGTATCTCAACTACAATACAATCAAACATACACAGTAAGATTTATTATCAAACTATTGAGAATGATGGCATCCTGCATACCAATAGTGCCCAATGCACGTCTAAACATGAGACCCCTACAACAGTGTCTTTCACAACAATGGTCTCAGGCACAGGGTCAACTTCACGATCTAGTGGTGTTGGACTGCCAGACTTACAACTCTTTGCAATGGTAGAATTACACCAACTTATCAAAAGGCTGGCCATTTCAGGACCCTGTGTCACAGGCCATAATCACCACAGATGCATCAATGACAGATTGAGGAGCCCATTTCAACAAACTGACTATACAGGGAGAATGGGACTCAGTCCACTAGACTTACTACATAAACCAGTTGGAATTGCAGGCAGTGTTCTTAGCACTCAAAGCAATCCAGCTACAGATCACACACAAGACCGTGTTAATAAAGACAGACAACATGACAACTGTGTGTTATCTGCAGAAACAGAGGGGACACCCTCACCTCAATTGTCGCTTCTAGCACAGACAATTTGGAAGAGGGCAATTCACAATCACATTCAACTATTAGCAGAGTATATCCCAGAGATACACAACCAAATAGCCGACCGCTTAAGCAGGAAGCAGCATCAAATACACAAATGGGAGATTCACCCACAAGTAATTCAACAGTACTTTCACATGTGGGGAACACCAAACACAGACCTCTTCGCAACAAGCGAAAACGCAAAATGCCCAGACTTAGCATTCAGGTACCTAAACCCTCGATCCAAAGGCAGTGCTCTATGGATCAATTGGTCAGGGATTGTTGCTTATCTCCCCCTCCCCGCCCCCCAGTTTCTGGTCAGCAAGATCAGTTACACTTCACTCACTATGATACTCATTGCTCCCACGTGGGCACATCAACACTGGTACACAACCCTATTGGATCCATCTGTAGTACCACATCACAAGCTCCCAAACAGACCAGACCTATTAACTCAAAAAAGGTCATATCAGGCATTCCAATCCCAGTATGCTCAACCTGGCGATTTGGCTCCTGAGGTAAAAGTTTGGATATCTACAGCTTCCATCAGAATGTATGGACATTCTAAAAGAAGAACATAAACCTACAACCAGGCAGTGCTATGTAGCTAAATGGAAATGTTTTACTTTACTTACACAAAGCAAATCTTGCATATTCATCTATCAAAATTCATTTAACAGCAATAGCAGCATACCTCCAAAACAGACAGCATACTTCTCTGTTTAGAATTCCTGTCATAAAAACTTTTGTGGAAGGCCTTAAGAGTTATTCCACCTAGAGCTCCACCAGCTCCTGTCTGGAATCTTAACATTGTGCTCACAAGGCTTATGGGTCCACCATTTGAACCCATGCATTGTTGTGCTCTTCAATTTCTCTCATGGAAAGTTGCTTTCCTGGTAGCAGTTACTTCCTTAAGGAGAGTTAGTAAAATTCAAGCATTCACTTTAGAAGAACCCTTCTTCCAAATTCACAAACCCAAAATAATATTTGGTACAAATCCAAAATTTGTACCCAAAGTGGTTTCTCCATTTCACATCAGTCAGTCAGTGGAATTGTCAGTCTTCTTTCCACAGCCAGATTCAGTTGCTGAAAGAGCTCTCCGCAGTCTGGATCTCAAAAGAGCTCTAATGTGTTATATAGACAGATCAAAAGATTTAAGAAAAACTTAACAACTTTTTGTAGGTTTTCAACAGCCTCATAAAGGTAATCCTATTTAAAAAAAAAAGGATTGGCCAGATGATAGTAAAGTGTATTCAAACTTGCTAGCTTAAAGCAAAAACGCAACTATTAGTAACTTCAATGGCATTCTTAGGAAATATATCAATTGCAGACATGCAAAACAGCCACATGATCCACACCTCACTCATTTGCTAAACACTACTGTGTGGATGTGCTATCTCGCCAAAAAGCAAATATTGGTCAAGCAGTGCTTAAAACACTATTTCAAAGTACTACAACTCCTACAGGCTAGCCACCGCTTATAATATGAGGGCACTGCTTTTCAGTCTATGCAAGGCATGTGTATCTGCAGCTACACATGCCATTGAACAGCAAATGCCACTTGCCCAGTGTAAATCTGTTCTTGGCTTGTAATGCTGCAGATTCACATGCGCCCTCCCTCCTCTCCGGATGCCTGTAGCCGTTGTATTTTCTTTTTGTAAATATGTATATACATTGCATGGACGTTGTCTTTTCTTACAATATATGTACATATACATTTCTTCACTCCTTACTTCACCCTCCTGCGGGAAAACAATCTAACAAAGGACTTGATGCCCATGCTCACTATCACGGGGAGGAATAGTCACTCGATCTCGTGATTTGAAAAAGCTTCTTCGAAGAAAAACAACTTATAACACTCTGAGCCCAACAATAGATGGCGGACTTATGCAAAGAATGTGAATCTGCAACACTACATGCCACGAACACATGTACACTGGGTAAGTGACATTTGCCATGGGGTGGTTGGGGGTGTGTGTGTGTGTCTATCTATGTTTGCCATGGGGGGGGGGGGTGTATATATATGTTTGGCATGTGTAGCTGCAGATGCACATGCTATGCACAAGTCCTGCCATCTAGTGTTGGGCTCGGAGTGTTACAAGTTGTTTTTCTTCGAAGAAGTCTTTTCGAGTCACAGGACTGCGTGACTCCTTTTCGGCTCCATTGCGCATGGGCATAGACTCCATCTTAGATTGTTTTCTTTCCGCCATAGGGTTCGGACGTGTTTCTTTTCACTCCGGTTGTTAGTCGGAAAAATATTACAAACTCTCTAAATTCGTCGGTATTGTTTTCGATCGAGTATCATCTATCATCGACACCTCGGTACTGGCGGATACAGATCTCTACTTGCCGTTCTGGGCACCCGTGCCAGACTTGGGCCTGGTCAGCCCGACCAAAAGTATTGTCGAAGCCTCATGGACCGGATCCCGTTTAGATTCTGCCCTCGGTGCAAGGCCAAGTATCCCTACACAGACCAACATCTGGTTTGTAACCTGTGTTTATCTCCGGATCACCGAGAGGATACTTGTGAGGCCTGTAGATCCTTCCGCTTGAAAAAGACTCTGAGAAACCGAAGAGCGCGAAGGTTAGAGATGGCATCCAGAAGCACTGAACGCCTCGACGCAGAAGAGGAGGAGATGATCCACACTGCTGTCTCTGTTCGGGGGGGTCCGATTCCAAACACGAGTCCGTCATCGAACGACCGATAACAGCGGGCCAGCACGTGAGTACGCTTGCCCCGACCCAATCCAAGCCCAAATAGAAGGCCTCGGGACGGCCCTGCCAAAAGGCCATGGCTCCACCCGTAAGAAAACTACCGGTGACCAAGCAGCATCTTTGGCAACGAGAAAGGCCACACCTACAACAAAGCCTTTGGACTCGAGCCGAGGCACAGGTTCTGAAATTAGAAGGCACTGACCCATCGAGTTGAAGCCCCGAAAGTCACTCTCTGAGCCGAGGCCAACAAGTACTTCAGGCCCTTTGATACCGAAGAAACCGGCTTCGGAGCCGAAAAAGCACACATACACCGAGGAGCATGGACTTTAAAGCAATTAAAAGAAAGCCATAAATTTGCAGAAGAACTGACACAAATGGAGGATTTTGACGAGAAACATGGCAGAATACAAATCCATAAAGACACTAGCAAAATCCTCACTGCACCTCCTCTAAGAACAAAGAGGAAACTGGCCTTTCTTGGACGTTTGGACACGGATCAGCCACCGGCTAAAGTGCCAAAACCAAGAGAAAAATCTCTGCCTCCTCAGTTTTCACCTCACCAGTCTCCTCCTCATTCTCCTCACCTGTCTCCCAGCCTGCTACCCCCACTGCACAGTCTCCATCACACAACAAAATTACACTGATCCATTGGACCTCTATGATGATCCAGTTTCAGATAATAGTCCAGAGTGCTATCCATCAAAGCCATCACCCCAGAGGATAGCATCTCATATACACAGGTTCTAGCCAGGGCAGTGGCATTTCACAACGTAGCCATGCACACAGAACCTCTTGAGGATGACTTCTTATTTAACACATTGTCCGCAATCACAAACCACCAGATCAGGTCAGCGTTAGACTCCGCAGACACAGCCGCAAGAACTATTAATACGGCTGTCACCATTAGGCGACACGCATGGCTTAGGTCGTCAGGATTTAAACCTGAAATCCAGCAGGGTGTCCTCAACATGCCTTTTAACGAGCAACAACTATTCGGCACAAAGGTTGATACAGCCATTGACAAAATGAAAAACGACGCGGACACTGCCAAAGATATGGGGGCGCTTTATTCAACCCAAAACAGAGGCTCATTTCGAAAGCCTCAATACAGGGGAGGCTTTAGACCCCAGCCATCTGAGCCATCTACCTCCCAAGACAAACCCTCTTGCCAGACACAATACCAGAGAGGGGGTTTCGGGGAACCTACAGAGGACAATTTCCCAGATCTAGAGGAAAATACCAGCCCTCAAAGCAACCCACTCATACCAAACAGTGACTTTACCAACATCTTCCCTCACCACACTTCCCCTGTGGGAGGAAGACTACAAAAGTTCCACACATACTGGTTACCCATCACAACAGACTATTGGGTCTTATCCATTATCCAACATGGTTACTGCATAGAGTTCACACAAACTCCTCCAGATATTCCCCCAAAAACGCACAAACTTCCATCTCAACACATTTCAATGTTGCAAACAGAGGTACAGGCACTATTACTCAAACAAGCCATAGAACTTGTGCCACATCAGAAAGGAACAGGGGTTTACTCCCTGTATTTCCTTATTCCCAAAAAGGACAAAACATTGAGACCAATACTAGATCTCAGGACTCTCAATCTCTACATTCGATCAGAACACTTTCACATGGTAACACTACAGGATGTAGTCCCACTGCTACAACAGCAAGATTTTATGGCAACACTGGATCTAATAGATGCGTATTTTCACATACCCATCCATCCAGCTCACAGAAAATATCTCAGGTTTCTAATACAAGGAAAACATTACCAGTTCAAAGTGTTACCTTTCGGGATAACAATAGCTCCCAGAGTATTTACAAAATGCCTTGCCGTAGTCGCAGCATACATAAGGAGACAACATATACATTTCCATATCTGGACGACTGGCTAATAAAAGCCAACACTCAAACACAGTGCCAACATCATACACGTTATGTAATAAACACCCTACACACACTAGGGTTCTCAATAAACTACCAGAAATCGCACCTACAACCAGCGCAAATTCAGCAGTATTTAGGAGCCACATTAAACACCCAAAGAGCACTTGCAAGCCCAAGTCCACAAAGGGTACAATCGTTCCACAGCATATTGCCAAAAATCCGGCCAAACCAACAGTACACAGTCAAATTTGTCATGAAACTGTTAGGCATGATGGCATCATGCATCACCAATGTCCCAAACACAAGATTAAACATGCGGCCCTTACAACAGTGCCTTGCAAAACAATGGTCGCAGGCACATGGTCATCTTCAAGATCTAGTGTTGATAGACCGCCAAACACACACATTGCTTCAGTGGTGGAATTCCACAAATTTAAACAAAGGGTGGCCATTTCAAGACCCTGTGCATCACGCCATTCTTACAACAGATGCATCAATGATTGGATGGGGAGCACATCTCAACAATCACAACATTCAGGGACAATGGGACACCAAACAAAAACAACTTCACATAAATCACTTAGAACTGCTAGCAGTGTCCCTAGCACTAAGAGCTTTTCAACCTCTTCTTGTTCACAAACAAACATTCTCATCAAAACAGACAATATGACAACAATGTACTACTTAAACAAACAAGGATGAACCCACTCATCACAGCTTTGTCTTCTAGCACAAAATATTTGGCATTGGGGAATTCACAACAACATTCACCTGGTAGCTCAATATATTCCAGGAATTAACAATCAATTAGCAGACTGCCTCAGCCAAGATCATCAGCAAACGGACGAGTGGGAAATTCACCCCCAAGTGCTTCCCAAATACTTTCGCCAGTGGGGAACACCAGACATAGATCTGTTCGCCACCAACCACAACGCAAAATGCCAAAACTTTGTGTACAGGTACCCACATCCTCGATCCAAGGGCAATGCTCTATGGATCAACTGGTCAGGGATATTTGTTTACGCTTTTCCCCCTCTCCCGCTCATTCCATTTCTGGTCATCAAACTGCGTCAAAATAAACTCAAACTCATACTTCTAGCACCAACGTGGGCACGTCAACCATGATACACAACATTGTTAGACCTGTCACTCGTACCACACATCAAACTACCAAACAGGCAGGACCTGTTGACACAAAACAAGCAACAAATCAGGCACCCCAATCCAGCAATACTCAATCTAGCAATCTGGCTCCTGAAATCTTAGAGTTTGGATATCTATATCTTCCACCAGAACGTATGGAAGTGATTAAACAAGCAAGAAAACCCACCACCAGGCAGTGTTATGCAAACAAATGGAAAAGATTTGTTTTTTACTGCCAATCCAAACACATAACACCCCTTGACACAACCATACAAGACATTGTAGGTTATTTACTCCATCTACAAAAAGCAAATTTAGCTTTTTCATCCATTAAAATACATCTCACAGCTATTTCAGCTTATATGCAAAATATACAAAACAAATCTCTATTTAAAGTGCTTGTCATCAAAGCTTTCATGGAGGGTCTAAAACGTATCATACCTCCAAGAACACCACCAGTACCTTCATGGAATCTTAATATTGTACTCACACGACTCATGGGCCCACCCTTCAAACCCATGCACTCCTGTCAAATTCAATTCCTAACATGGAAAGTAGCATTCCTAGTGACAATCACTTCATTGCGAAGAGTTAGCGAAATACAAGCATTCACTATTGAACAACCCTTTATACGAGTACACAAACATAAGGTAGTACTTCGCACAAACCCAAAATTCCTACCTAAAGTCATCTCGCCGTTTCATTTAAATCAAACAGTGGAACTTCCAGTCTTCTTCCCACAGCCAGACTCAGTGGCAGAGAGAGCATTACATACATTAGATATTAAGAGCTTTAATGTATTAACAGAACAAAATCATTCAGAAAGACTAAACAGCTGTTTGTCACATTCCAAAAACCCCATACTGGTAATCCTATATCAAAACAATGCATAGCCAGATGGATAGTAAAGTGCATCCAAACTTGTTACCTAAAGGCTAAAAGATAGCTGTTAATAACACCAAAAGCACATTCCACTAGGAAAAAAGGAGCAACAATGGCCTTTCTAGGAAATACACCAATGATGGAAATCTGTAAAGCAGCCACTTGGTCAACACCTCATACATTTACCAAGCATTACTGTGTAGATGGGTTAGCAACACAACAAGCCACAGTAGGACAGGCTGTGCTAAGAAAACTATTTCAAACAACTTCAACTCCTTCAGGCTGACCACCACTTAATGGGAGGAGAGCTGCTTTGTAGTCTATGCATAGCATGTGTATCTGCAACTACACATGCCATCGAACGGAAAATGCCACTTACCCAGTGTACATCTGTTCGTGGCATGTTCCGCTGCAGATTCACATGCGCTCTCCCTCCTCCCCGGGAGCCTGTAGCCATTTAAGTTATATTTAAATTTGTACATATGTATATAGATCTCTATTCCATTGCATGGACATCTTTCTTTACACTCTATCACTCCTACCTTACCCTCTGTGGGAAAACAATCTAAGATGGAGTGCCCATGCGCAATGGAGTCGAAAAGGAGGAGCCACTCGGTCCCGTGACTCGAAAAGACTTCTTAGAAGAAAAACAACTTGTAACACTCCGAACCCAACACTAGATGGCGGGACCGGTGTATAGCATGTGAATCTGCAGCGGAACATGCCACGAACATTAGCAGAACATCACAAGATGACTCTTCTGTCTTTTGTTTAAGTAAAGCATGTTACTCTGCACTGAGTCCTGGCTTGTTAATTTTCATCGCGGGGGAGTCCTCGTGATGTTCTGCTAACGTTGGATATATAGTTGGCTCTGTATATACTATCTCAAAGTAAGAGATAGTGTGTATCTCAAAGTAAGAGATAGTGTGCACAGAGTCCAAGGGTTCCCCTTAGAGGTAAGATAGTGGCAAAATTAGATATTTCTAATGCTCTATTTTGTGGCAGTGTGGTCGAGCAGTAGGCTTATCATAGGGTAGTGTTAAACATTTGTTGAACACACACTCAAAGACTTAACTACAGGCCAATAGTTTTTATATAGAAAAATATTTTCTTAATTTATTTTTAGAACCACAAGTTCAAGATTTGAAGTAAATACATAAAATGCAAGGTACTCCACACAGGTAAGTTAAGAACTTTGAATTAGAGCAATAGCATACACAGTTTTAGTAAAAAAATGGCAATAAGCTATTTTAAAAGTGGACACAGTGCAAAAATCAACAGTTCCTGGGGGAGGTAAGTAATGGTTAGTTTGTCAGGTAAGTAAGACACTTGCAAGTCTAAGTTCCTAGGCATAGGAGCCCACCGTTGGGGGTTCAAGGCAACCCCAAAGTTACCACACCAGCAGCTCAGGGCCGGTCAGATGCAGAGGTCAAAGGAGGGCCCAAAACACATAGATGCCTATGGAGAACAGGGGTGCTCCGGTTCCAGTCTGCCAACAGGTAAGTACCTGCGTCTTCAGAGGGCAGACCAGGGGGGTTTTGTAGAGCACTGGGGGGGGACACAGGTAGGCACACAAAACACACCCTCAGCGGCACAGGGGCGGCTGGGTGTAGTGTGCAAAGCAGGCGTCAGGCTTTCAATAGGAATCAATGGAGGGACCCATGGGTCACTCTAGTGGTTCAGGCAGGACACAGGGGGGCTTTTCGGGCTAGCCACCGACTGGGCTAGGCAGAGGGTTGCCTGATGGTCACTCCTGTACTGAGGTTCGGTTCCTTTTGGTCCTGGGGGCTGCGGGTGCTGTGCTTGGTCCAGGCGTTGGGTTCTTTGTTCCAGGCAGTCGCGGTCAGGGGGAGCCTCTGGATCCTCTCTGCATGTGTCGCTGTGGGGGCCCAGTGGGGTCGTCTCAGGTTACTCACGAGGTTGCAGTCGTCTGGGAGTCCTCGCTGCAGTGTTTGGTTCTCTGGAGCTCGAGCCCGGGGGCATCGGGTGCAGTGTGTGAAGACTCACGCTTCCAGCGGGAAGAAGGAAGTCTTTGAGAGTTGCAAGAAAGTTGCAAAGTTGTTGCTGTTTTTGAACAGTGCTGCTGTTCTCGGGAGTTTCTTGGTCCTTCGGTTCAGGGCAGTCCTCTGAGGCTTCAGAGGTCGCTGGTCCCTGTCGGATGCGTCGCTGTGCAGATTCTTTGAGTCTGGAGACAGGCTGGTAGGGCTGAGGCCAAGTCAGTTGTCGTCTCCGTCGTCTCTGCAGTGCTTTCAGGTCAGCAGTCCTTCTTTTTGTAGGTTGCAGGAATATGATTTCCTGGGTTGCTCCTAAATACTAGATTGAGGGGTGTGTTTAGGTCAGGAGGGCAGTAGCCAATGGCTACTGTCCTGGAGGGTGGCTACACCCTCTTTGTTCCTCCTCCCTGAGGGGAGGGGGCACATCCCTAATCCTATTGGGGGAATCCTTCAAAACCAAGATGGAGGATTTCTAAAGGCAGGGGTCACATCAGCTCAGGGCACCTTAGGGGCTGTCTTGACTGGTGTGTGACTCCTTGTTTTTCTCTTTATCTCCTCCAGCCTTGACACCAAAAGTGGGTTCACCCCCCTCAGTCAGGTCCACCCCTAAGGTGACCAGAGCTGAAGTGACCCCCTCCTTGAGAAATCCTCCATCTTGCTTTGGAGGATTAGGACCAGTAGGGATAGGGATGTGCTCCTCTCCCTAGAGGGAGTGGGCACAAGGAGGGTGTAGCCACCCTCAGGGACAGTAGCCATTGGCTACTGCCCTCTAACCCTAACATACCCCTAGAATTTGTACTCAGGGGCGACCCTGAACCCAGCTCTTCAGATTCCTGACGACCTCACAGGAAGTACTGCTGAGCTGAAAACCCAGCAGAGAAGAAAAGGAGACAACTGACTTGGCCCCAGCCCTACAGGCCTGTCTTCTGCTTCAAATACCCTGCAACACAGGGTGTTGCAATACCCTGCAACAGAAAAGCGACCCGTTCTACAGGACCAGTGACCCCTGAAAAGCCACCAGGGGACTGCCTGCATCACCAAGGACCAAGAACTCCCGTGGGCAGCAGCTCTGCCCAACCAGAAGAAAAGACATCTTTGAAAGGAACTCCCACCTCACTCCAGAAGCGCGAGTCCCCACTACTCTGCACCCGACACCCCCAGCCCGTGTCCAGAGAAACCAGTTATCCAGAGAGGACCGCCAGGTGACTCCGATGTGCCCGCCCTGGGCTGACCTCTCTCCACCCCCACGACGACACCTGCAGAGGGAATCTCGAGGGCCTCCATGACCTCAACTGCTCGGGACGAAGATATCCGACACCTGGAGAAGCACTGCACCCGCAGCCCCTAGGCCCATGAGAAACCGACCACTGGTGCAGCAACGCCCAGCAGGCAACCCTCACCCTTGCCCAGTCGGTGGCTTTGCCCGAGAGGCCCCCCTGCACCCTGCCTGCAGAGCCTAAGTGGTCCCCCAATCCCTCCATAGAGATCTATTGAGAACCCAATGCCCTGTTAGAACACTGCACCCGGCTGCCCCCGTGCCGCTGATTGTGTGCTTTTTGTGCCTACTTGGGGCCCCTCCAGTACTCCTCCAAACCCCCCTGGTCTGCCCTCCGACAATGCAGGTATTTACCTGCAAGCAGACTGTAACTGGAGTATTGCTGTCTCCATAGACGCCCACATTATTTTTGCTCCTGTTTGACCTCTGCACCTGACCGGCCCTGTTTTGCTGGTGCTCGGTGCTTAGGGTTGCTTTGAACCCCCGAAGGAGGGCTACCTATGCCCCGGAGATTGAACCCGTAAGTGTGGTACTTACCTCTGAAACTGTATGTAGTTTCCTCCCCCAGGAACTGTTAAATTGCACTGTCCACTTTTCAAATAGCTTTTTGCCATTTTAAAGAAAACTGTATACAATATTGATTCTATTCAAAGTCCTAAGTATAACTATGCAAAGTACCTTTCATTTGATGTAGTTACCTGCTAAATGAATCTTGTGGTTCTAAAAATAAATTAACAAAATCATATTTTTCTATATAAAAACCTATTGGCCTGGAGTTAAGTCATTGAGTGTGTGTTTTCACTTATTGCTTGTGTGTGTACAACAAATGCTTAACACTACCCTCTGATAAGCCTAACTGCCCGACCACACTACCACAAATAGAGAATTAGTATTATCTATTATTGCCTCTGTCAAGCCTCTTGGGGAACCCCTGGACTCTGCACACTATATCTAATTTTGATAAAGTATAAACAGAGCCAGGTTACATAACCCACACTGTGAGGACAGGTTTCGTCCTCATACCGTGGGTAAACACTGTCAGTTCCAGACAAACACTATCCTTGTGGGGACCAGTGTGTTAGGAGGACCAGTCACCGTTGTGTGTTTAGGTAGTTTCGAGCGAGTACATAAAAAACTAAAAGTGCAGTTATAGTGGCCTTGGTCCACTCCATAAATTTCCCTTCTATCAAAGCGCGCGTGGAGTTGGAATAGTAAATACACACTGGCCTGGTGTGTGGTGGGTACCTATGGTACTTACACCATATCCAGGTATCCCCTCTTAGTGAAGTGTAGGCAGTGTCTAGAAGCCAGGCTCTCTAGAGGTAGCTGTGGATGAGCAGCCAAGACTTATCTAGGAGACAGGCAAAGCTCATGCAGTATCACTGTAGTCACACAGCACTTACACACATGAAAGAAAATTCTGTTGTACAAAAATAAAGTACCTTTATTTTTGGAACAAATTACCACAAAATTCTAGACTAATGACCCACCCTTAGCCGGTAAGTAATATACACTAAATATATACACTAGCAATCAGAATTAGGCATAGAAAAGGTTAGAAAATCGCACAAACAGTAATAACCAATAGTGACCCTAGGGGAGCACAAAGCATATACTAAAAAAATGGAATGCGAACAAGGTACCCCCATCTAGGTAAGTAAAATGTGTAGAGAGGAGCTGGGGGCATAGAGAACCACAAAGGTAAATAACACAGTACCCCCTCAACCCCCCCCCCCCTCACACAGCACTTACACACATGAAAGAAAATTCTGTTGTACAAAAATATATACACTAGCAATCAGAATTAGGCATAGAAAAGGTTAGAAAATCGCACAAACAGTAATAACCAATAGTGACCCTAGGGGAGCACAAAGCATATACTAAAAAAATGGAATGCGAACAAGGTACCCCCATCTAGGTAAGTAAAATGTGTAGAGAGGAGCTGGGAGCATAGAGAACCACAAAGGTAAATAACACAGTACCCCCTCCTCCCCCCCCCCCCCCCTCAGTGACCAGGAATGTAGGAGTAAAACACTGGATTTTTCCCAAACAACACAAAAGGAGGAAAAGAAGAAAGACACCCAGAGTAGACTGCAAGAAAACCAGTGGTGGATTTCTGAAGAAAGAAGACCTGTGGAGAGAGGGGACCAAGTCCAAGAGTCATAGTGGAGTCCAGGAGGAGTAGGAGGTACTATGCACCCAGCTGTGGATGCAGGAGTTGGTCGACGGTACTGAAGAACAGTTCAGCACTGCAGCCCCAGAGCCGGAGAAGAGTTTGATGAATGCAGAACATGTCCCACGACGGAAGGAAGATTGCAGACGGGTGTCAGTGCAGGATTTCCACCAACAAACCTTGGCAAAGGCAAACTCTCGTAGTTAGTGAAAAAGAGGTGTTGCCGGGGACCAGCAAGGCCGAGGAGGACTCAACCTATGAGGGGGAAGTCACAGGGGACCCTCAGCATCAGAGTCCACAGGACTAGAGGCAGCACCCACTGGAGTCCCACAGGATGGGGACATAGGAGTCACAGAAGGAGCCCACGCAGCACTACAAAAGTGGATCTCATGCAGGAGGCTGTGCTTTGCAGGTTGGAGTGCTGGGGGCTGGAGCTGCATGTAGCCTGAAGATCCCTTGGAGGAGATGCAAACAAGCCTTGGTAGCTGCAAGAGACGCGATGCATGGGGGTACTGTCCTGCGTGGGAAGGCAAAGGTTTATCTCCACCAAAGTTGGACAACTTGCAGAGAGGACCAAGAGGACTACTCTGGACCACCACCTGTGATGCAGGATCCACGCAGCTCAGCAAGAGAGGGGATCCACGCAGCTGTTCATTGCTTGTCGTAGGTGCATGCGGTTGCAGGGGAGTGACTCCTTCACACTAACGGAGATTCCTCCTTCTTGTGCAGGCTGAAGAGTTGCAGTCTTCTGAGGATGCACAGCAAGAACATTTTTGCAAACCTGGCAGGAGCCCTGGAAACAATGTTGCTGAAGAGTCCTTTCTTCTTGGAAGCAGCTTGTCCGGTCCTGGAGGTTCCAGTCAGAGTTCCGGAGGCCAGAAGTCAAAGTGAAGGTTGCATAGGAGTCCTGCTGGAATCTTGCAAGCCAAATCTGAGGACCCACCCAAGAGACCCTGAATAGCCCTAAAAGGGGAATTGGTCACCTAACCAGGTAAGCACCTATCCGGTGGCGGCTCTGACGACACCTGCCTGGCCTTGCCACTCAAATGCTCCCAGAGTTCCCTGCCTACCTTAGAAACAAGATGGCAGAACACAGGAACCGTCTGGAGGAGCTCTGGGCACCGCCCCTGGGGTGGTGATGAACAGGGGAGTGGTCACTTTCCTTTCCATTGTCCAGATTCGCACCAGAGCATGGGCTGGGGGTCCCTGAACCTGTGGGGAATGGTTAATGCTTGGAGGGCACCAAATGTGCCCATTAAAGCAAATCAGTTGCTTGGAGATGCTACCCCCCCCCAAGCCAGTCACACCTATTTCCAAAGGGAGAGGCTGTTACCTCCCTCTCCCAAAGGAATTCCTTTGTTCTGCCTTCCTGGGCTTGATCAAATCAAGCAGCAGGAGGGCAGAAACCTCTCTGAGGGGGTGGCAGCAGCTGGGCTGCCCATGGGCTGCCCAGCAAACCCTGTACGACTGGTGGTAGCAATGCAGGGGGTCCTCTAAGGAGCTCCCAGAGTGCATGGAATCATACTTCCAATACTTGCAACAGTATTGGGGTATGATTACAACATTTTTTATACCAAACATGCCCAGGTTTGGAGTTACCATTATGTATTTGGACATATGTCCAGTACATGCGTAAAATGGTGTCCCCACACTCACAAAGTCCAGGAAAATGGATCTAGAGTTTGTGGGGGCACCTCTGCTAGAGCAGGGGTGCCCTCACACACTGGTACCTGCACCCTGCCCTCTGGGCTGACCGTGCCTACCATAGGGGTGACTTATAGTGAACTGGTGTGGTGACCTGTAGTGAAAGTGGGTTCATGGCCCCGTTTCACACAGGCTGCAATGGCTGGCCTGCAGAACCCTTTGCATGGGCTCCCTATGGGTGACAGAATAACTGCTGCTGCCCATAGGTATCCCCCGAAACCCCTTTTCCCTAGGTACAATATACTAAGGACTTACATCGGGGGACCAGTATGCCGATTGTGGGAAGAAGGTCACCAGCAACCAAATTTAGAGGCAAGAGCACAGTCACTGGGGTCCTGGTTAGCAGGGTCCCAGTGAACACAGTCAAACACACTGACAAACAGGCCAAAAATGGGGGTAACCAAGCTAGAAAGAGACTACTTCCCTACAACACTTCATTACGGTAAATGGCCCGTCCTTATAATTCTAGGCATGTCATGTTTTGTGTGTGTGTGTGTCGGTCGCTTAAAAACCCAAAGGTTACAGGTGGTTCTAGTTAGGTTCTGAATTTACTTACACAAAGCCATACAAATTCGGTAGTTATAGTTATGGCCAGCCCAAGTAACTTTAACTCGTGCCGCCGCCATGCACAGTTTTCTCCTCAATAAACTTACTACAGATGTTATATTGATATTATGAAAGATATCTTGAGTGATGTAATTAGCAGTGCATGGTGAGGGTGTGAGTTATAGTTACCTTAGGGCATGTGTTAGATACTTGACATAACTATAACTGCTGAATGTCTATGGTTTTGTGCAAGCAAAATCAGAATCTAACTATAACCTCCCTCTAACCCAGAGGTCTTCAAACTGGGGGGCGGGCCCCCCTAGGGGGGCCTCAAGTGATCCCAGGGGGGCACCAAACTCTGGCCAAAAGAAATATTATACAGATAACATGCATTTGTTTTAAGCAGAAGCATGTTATTGCAGTTTTAAAAAGGTAACAGTACTTAACTGCCATGTTTAAATAGGTTTAGACATATTTAAAAATTGCCATCTTTCTAAAATAATTGTGAAAAATTCTGAGGGGGGCCCAAAGATTATTTTTTTTCAACTGGGGGGGGCGCAGCATTAAAAAGTTTGAAGACCACTGCTCTAACCTTTGGTTCTTTAAGTGAATGGCTATGGATGTTTAATTTCTATTTCCTACCTAGAACGTCTCTGTAACCTTTTTTTTTTTGCATGGAATTTCTAAGTTTTTTTTTTTAATGTTAAGTAATTTTAGTTACTTTACGAAAATCCAACCACAGCTGAAGGTTACCGGTCGCAGACCCTCCAGTCAACCCTCATTAAACTCCAAACCATGCACCATGCCCTGCCTATGGCCGTGTGCGGTCGGGGGCTGGACGCAGGTCCTGGCCCGGGCCCTACTCCATATAAGCAACCAACACCACGCATAGCCTTTGGCAGTGCGCCAGACGTTGACCACAGAGCATGGCTTGCGGCCAACCTTCTAAAAGCACAAAACGCCACACCTCGCACTGCTTTCGCCAAATACGAAAAAAGACGAGCAGGGGTTGGGTACATATACTCTAACACCCTTGCCTTCGTCCTGGGGATCCCCTGGGACCCTGCCATTGCCAACAAGTATTTTTTCAATAAACGTTTGGCAAAGTCTGGATTTTGCCTACATTTGTTTTTAAAATGTGCAGTCTCCTGTGCTTAATTTAGCCCCCGGGTGAGCCAGTTCCCAAGAGCATGGCCAGTATAATTAAAAAGGAGAGGAGTGCAGAGGGCCCTTCCTCCTAGGGCGTTTATAGCCCCAGGGACCACCACCTTACTACGGTTACATTTTTTTTAATGTATATATGTACGTATGTGTGTATGTATGTATATGTGTGTATATATAAATAATGTTTGATAGCATGTGTAGCTGCAAATACACATGCTATGCATACGTCTGCCATCTAGTGTTGGGCTCCGAGTGTTACAAGTTGTTTTTCTTCGAAGAAGTGTTTTCGAGTCATGGGATCGAGTGACTCCTCCTCTTCGGCTCCATTGCGCATGGGCATCGACTCCATGTTAGTTTTTTTTTTTTTTTTCGCCATCGGGTTCGGACGCGTTTCCTTTCGCTCCGATAGTTTGATTCGGAAAAGCTTGAAAACTTTCCATTTCTCGTTGGTATTGTTTAGATCGCATTACACCTTCGATCATCACTTCCGTACCGTCGAAACAAACATCTTTTCTCGCCCTTCAGGGCGCGCACACACAACTCTGGCCTGGTCGGGCCGACCGCGTGGAAGCCTCATGGATCATTCCGATTCTGTCCTCGTGCCCTGCTAAATTCCCTTATACGGACTAACACCTCGTTTGTAATCTCTGCCTTTCCCCCGACCATCGGAAAGAAAATTGCGAGGCCTGCAGATCCTTCCGATCGAAAAAGACACTCCGGGACAGAAGAGCACAGACACTCGAGATGGCATTGAAAAGCACCGAACATCTCGACATCAAAGAGGAAGAAATCATGCACACCGCAGTCTCCGTTCGAGGATCTGACTCCGACCAGGATTCTGAGGAGGACAGACCGGTCACGGCAGGACAGCACATGAGCACGCCTGCCCCTGTGTCATCTAAGCCCAAACATAAGGCCTTGGACGCCACTGCCGGAAGGCTATGGCTCGACCTGAAAAAGAAAACGCTCGGGGACCAACCCACCAGTCGGCACCGAAGAAGGCCACCCCTCGAAGCTCCGTCTCCGAACCGAACAAACACCGCTCTTCCGAGTCTAAATCTCAAATCATTTTCAGAGCCGAGACCATCCTCAACCCCATTGTTTCGATACCGAAGAAGCCAGCTTCGGAGACAAAAAAACCTAGTTACACTGATGAGCATGGACTTTCAAAAGCACTTAGAGAAAGCCAAAAATCTACTGAGGAGGACTCACAAATGCAACCAATCATGGAAGCAATGGATGAAAGGCAAGCCAGGATTCATATCCATAAAGAAACTGGCAGAATATTAACTGCACCTCCTCCAAAACCAAAGAGGAAATTAGCCTTTCAGGAGGAATTGGACACTACACAGCCTCCAGCTAAAGTGCCAAAAACAAAGGAGAGACCTCTACCTCCTCAATTTTCTCCTCCTCAGTCTCCTCCTCACTCTCCACATCTACATATCTCGCCTCCTATTAGTCCTACACCTATGCAGTGACCATCGCACTCATTTGATTCGCAGCAGGACAATGTGGTTCCATGGGATCTTTATGATCCAGACCCTATTCCAGACAATAACCCAGACTGCTATCCCTCTAAGCCTTCACCACCAGAGGATAGTACAGGCTGCACTCAAGTAATAGCTAGGGCGGCAACATATCATAATGACACCATGCATACTGAGCCATTAGAGGATGATTTCTTATTTAATACACTCTCCTCCACGCATGCAACATATCAGTCGCTTCCTATGCTCCCAGGCATGCTAAAACATGCTGACCAAATATTTAGCGAACCTATAAAGGCAAGAATAATTTCTCCTAGAGTGGAGAAGAAATATAAGCCACCTCCTTCCGATCCTGTCTATATTACACAACAACTACCTCCAGACTCAGTAGTGGTAAGCGCTGCCAGGAAAAGGGCGAACTCGCAGTCGTAAGGTGATGCATCCCCACCAGACAAAGAGGGTAGGAAGTTTGATGCTGCAGAGAAGAGGTTGGCATCTCAGGCAGCCAATCAATGGCGAATAGCCTATTCACAGGCGTTGTTGCTAGATATGACAGGGCCCCCTGGGACGAGATGAAAGATATAATCCAGCATCTCCCCAAAGAACAGCAAAAGAGGGCACAGCAGATAGTGGAGGAAGGGCAAGCCATCACTAACAATCAAATTAGGTCAGCCCTAGACTCTGCAGATACAGCAGCCAGAACCATCAACACTGCTGTGACCATAAGGAGACATGCATGGCTTAGGTCCTCATGATTCAAACCTGAAATCCAACAGGCAGTGTTGAATATGCCATTCAACCAAAAACAGCTTTTCAGTCCAGAGGTCGACACTGCTATAGAAAAAATGCAGAAGGATTCAGACACCGCAAAAGCCATTGGTGCACTATACACCACACAATAAAGAGGATCCTTTCGTAAACCCCAGTTTAGAGGTGGATTTAGAGCCCAAACTGCAGAGGCATCCACATCACATCCAAAGCCGGCCTACCAACCTCAATAACCAACGAGGTGGTTTCAAAAGCACTTAGAGGCCTGTACCCCAGAGGCAGGGGAAAATATCAAACACCAAAACAAGCCTCACACCAAAGTAAACGGTGACTTGTGCCATTCCTTCCCAATCCACACCTCCCCTGTGGGGGGAAGACTGCAAAAGTTCCATAATAACATTGCCACAGACAACTGGGTATTATCAATTATCCGCAATGGCTATTGCCTAGAATTGATACAAACTCCACCAAACATTCCACCAAAACCACACAGGCTATCCACAGACCATATCACTCTGTTACTGGAAGAAGTCAAATCTCTATTACTGAAACGCGCAACAGAAGCCGCGCCACAAAATCAAGTAGGGACGGGAGTTTACTCACTGTATTTCCTCATTCCCAAAAAGGATGGCACCTTAAGGCCAATATTAGAACTCACAACCCTCAATCTTTACATCCTGTCAGAACACTTTCATATGGTAACCCTACAGGATGTTATCCCACTACTTCAGCAACACAATTTCATGGCAACATTAGACCTCAAAGATGTGTATTTTCACATACCCATCCATCCTGCGCACAGAAAATATCTCCTGTTTGTCAATCAAGGAAAGCATTGTCAGTTCAAAGTGTTACCCTTTGGAATAACAGAAGCTCCAAGGGTATTTACAAAATGCCTAGCGGTAGTCGCAGCCTACCTAAGAAGACAACACATACATGTCTTTCCATATCTAGGCGATTGGCTAATAAAATCAAACAGTCATACGCAGTGCAAAACCATGCGCATTATGTAATACAAACCCTGCACACAATAGAGTTCTCAATAAACTACCAAAAGTCACAACTACAGCCTGCACAAATACAACAGTATTTAGGGGCAATACTAAATATTCAAAAAGCGCTTGCAATTCAAAATACTCAGAGAATACAAGCATTCCACAATATATTGGCACAAATACAGACAGGTCAACAGTACACTGTCAAATTTGTCATGAAAGTATTAGGTATGATGGCATCATGTATTGCAATTGTTCCACATTCTAAGACTAAACATGCGGCCCTTGCAACAGTGCCTTGCATAACAATGGTCACAAGCACAGGGTCAACTTCAAGATCTAGTGTTGATAGACCGCCAAACATACATGTCCCTTCAGTGGTGGAATTCCACAAACCTAAACAAAGGGCGGCCATTTCAAGAACCTGTGCCTCAGACCTTAATTACAACAGATGCATCAATGATTGGTTGGGGAGCTCATCTCAACAATCACAACATTCAAGGACAATGGGATGCCCAACACAAATAGCTACACATAAATCACTTAGAGCTGTTAGCTGTCTTCCTAGCACTCAAAGCTTTTCAGCCTCTCCTTATTCACAAGAATGCCTGATCAAAATAGACAACATGACCACCATGTATTACCTAAACAAGCAAGAAGGGACATATATGGTCCCAACTCTCCCTCCTAATTCGAAAAATTAGGAAATGGGCAATACACAACCAAATTCACCTGGTAGCACAATACATTCCAGGGATACACAGCCAATTAAGCGGATGTTCTCAGCAGAAATCAACAGACACACGAGTGGGAGATTCACCCTCAAGTTGACGCGTAGGCTCTCATTATCCTAATGAGACTACTGGATTTTGAGCGGCAAGAACGTTCACAGTGTGGGGGACTAAGTCTGACCCACGGTGAAGGACCCTTGTCACTCTAAATCCGGGTTTTGCTCCGGCTAACTAGCAGTGCCTCATCTCACCCAAAGGGAAGAGACAATTGGGCAGCCGAGCACATGACATCTTATCACTTCCCAGGGAAGTCGTGTTCACTCCGGTCCCAACCGGTTCTCTCATTCACAGTACGGTCTCACATTGAAATGACAAAGGCAGTTTAAGTTTTAAAATTGGTTTAATAAAACGACTGCATTTTAGATAGCAAAGTGTGAGCTGCAATAACCAGAACTACACAACACAGTAGGGTTAAAATAGTAACGATGAGAGTGAAGCACAAGAATAAAGCTATCATAGTGCAGCTAGGTTATGTTCTCCCTAAGTTATATTTCGAGCACAGCATGTGAAGCTCTAAGCCTGCCTTTCAGGTTCCCCCGGGAGGACATCAACCCTCATACCTGAGCAAAGGCCTGTAATCTGCATCAGCATCTGCAACGGGGCAGTCAGCATCTAGTTGTAGGTTCCTGGCTGGAATCTCCCTCTGACGTGTACTAGGACTAGAAAGTGTTTTTACAACTAACACGCAGATGTTCCAAGAAAATGTCCCTACGTAAGGATGTGTATCTTCTACGAATACTGGAGACTAAACTTCTACCACGTTTACCGGAAATGTACCAGACTGTAGCCTTGAATGAAGCACAGGGCGATCAAGAGTGCATTATTTGAAAACAGTGCTGAACTAAGCTAAACAGTGTGATAGAAGGAAATTAAAACAAGACCGTAAAACTGGTTATTTGGAAAATAACAGTGCAAAGCTGAGTAAAATGTATCTAGGGCAAAGTGCACAGCTGCCGAGTATGTTAAACTAACGTGCATGAAGCTATATTAAAAATGGCTACACTACATTACACTACAAAAATTCTTTCAACTGGGGGGGAACACCAGACATAGATCTGTTCGCCACCAGCGAAAATGCAAAATGCCAAAACTTTGCATGCATATTCCCACATCCCCTATCCAAGTGCAATGCTCCATGGATCAATTGGTCAGGGATATTTGCTTACGCTTTTCCCACTCATTCCATTTCTAGTCAACAAATTGCATCAAAACACGCTCAATCTGATACTCATAGCGCCAATGTGGGCACATCAGCCGTGGTACATAACACTACTAGACCTGTCAGTAGTACCACACTCCAAACTCCCAAACAGACCTGATCTGTTGACACAAAACAAAGGGCAGATCAGGCACCCAAATCCCAGCACACTCAGTCTAACGATTTGGCTCCTGAGGTCATAGAATTTGGGTACTTACAACTACCAACTGAATGTATTGAAGTAATTAAGCAAGCAAGAAAACACACTACCAGACAGTGCTATGCTAACAAATGGAAAAGATTTGTGTATTACTGTCAATCTAAAGAGATTGCCCCTCTCACAGCATCAATACAATATATTGTATGCTATTTACTTAATTTACAAAAATCTAATTTAGCATTCTCTTCCATAAAAATACATCTCACTGCAATTTCTGCATATTTGCAAAATATACACCACAGCTCTTTATTTAGAGTATCTGTTATCAAAGCTTTCATGGAAGGCTTAAAACCCATCATTCCACCCAGAACAACTCCAGTTCCTTTGTGGAATTTAAACAGTGCTTATGCGACTTATGGGCCCACCATTTTAACCTATGCACTCATGTCAAATGCAATTCTTAATATGGATGGTTGCCTTCCTAGTCGCAATTACATCATTGTGAGGAGTTAGTGAAATTCAAGCTTTCACTATTGAATAACCGTTTATACAAGTACACAAACATAGTCGTACTACGAACTAACCCTAAATTTCTTCCTAAAGTAGTCTCACCTTTTCATATCAATCAAACAGTGGAACTACCAGTCTTCTTCCCACAGCCAGATTCTGTGGCAGAAAGAGCTCTACATACATTAGACATTAAAAGAGCTCTAATGTACTACATAGATAGAACAAAACCATTCAGGAAAACTAAACTGCTATTTGTAGCTTTTCAAAAACCTCATACTGGTAACCCATTTCAAAACCAGGTTTAGCAAGATGGATAGTAAAAGGAGTCCAAACATGTTACCTTAAAGCTAAAAGACAGCTCTTAGTTGCTCCTAAAGCACATTCCACAAGGAAGAAAGGTGCTACAATAGCCTTCTTAGGAAATATACCAATGGCTGAAATATGTAAAGCAGCTACTTGGTCAACACCACATACATTTACTAAACATTACTGTGTAGATGTTTTAGCAGCACAGCAAGCCACAGTAGGTCAAGCTGTACTAAGAACATTATTTCAAACAACTTCAACTCCTACAAGCTAACCACCGCTTTTATGGGAGGAATAACTGCTTTCTAGTCTATGCATAGCATGTTATCTGCAGCTACACATGCCATCGAATGGAAAATGTCACTTACCCAGTGTACATCTGTTCATGGCATGTTCCGCTGTAGATTCACATGCACCCTCCCACTTCCCCGGAGGCCTATAGCCGTTTAAGTTAAACAACCACTTGTACATATGTGTATGTGTGTGTGTGTAAATATGTTCGTTGGCATGTGTAGCTGCAGATACACATGCTGTGCACATCCCGCCATCTGGTGTTGGGCTCGGAGTGTTACAAGTTGTTTTTCTTCAAAGAAGTCTTTTCGAGTCACGAGATCGAGGGACTCCTCCCATTTCGGCTCCATTGCGCATGGGCGTCGACTCCATCTTAGATTGTTTTTTTTCCGCCATCGGGTTCGGACGTGTTCCTTTTCGCTCCGTGTTTCGGGTCAGAAAGTTAGTTAGAATCTCTGAAAAATCGACGGTATTGTTTGCGTTCGGTATCGGGTTAGTTACAACAGATCGACACCGACTTTTGAAGAGCTCCGGTGGCCCTTTGTTTTTTTTTCGATCCCCCGTCGGGGCCTGGTCGGCCCGGCTACGTGTCTCTTCAAGGCTGATGGAACAGACCCCTTTCCACTTCTGCCCAAAATGTCATAACAAGTATCCATATACAGATCAGCATCTGGTCTGTAACTTGTGTCTGTCTCCAGAGCACAAGGAGGATACCTGTGAAGCCTGTCGAGCGTTTCGGTCGAGGAAGACATTAAGAGACCGAAGAGCGAGAAGACTGCAGATGGCGTCGGCGCCGACAGGACAAGGGCGTTTCGAGGAGGAAGAAGAAACCTTCTCCATCCAGGAATCTGACTCGGACGAGCTTGATCCCGAAGAAACGCCGAAAACCGTGAGTAAGACGTTGAAACATAAAACTCACGAGAAGACAACAAAAGCCCAGGGGACGCCACCGCCAACAGGCCATGGCTTAACCCGAAAAATAGGTGACCGATCATCGGCACCGAAAAAGGGCATGCATGTGGTGAAGTCATCCGACTCCGGTCGAGATACCGCCACACAACAATCTCGGGCCCGAGACAGCGGCTCCGAGCAGATTCGGCACCGAGACAGTGGCACCGAAATGGTTCGGCACTGAGACACCACGAAGCCGAAAATAAAGGAGGTTTCCTCGGAGCCCAAAAAGGCGACCGAAAAGATTTCGATTCCGAAACATCCAGCCTCGGAACCGAAAACAGGTTCCTACACAGAGGAACAGGGATTGTCCTCCCAGATGCAAGGACATAAGTTCGGAGAGGAACTTGAATCAGTTGAGCCAGACTACACTCAAAGAAGGCTCCACATTCAAAAAGACACTGGGAAGATAAGCACTCTTCCCCCAATTAAGATGAAAAGAAGGCTTGCCTTTCAAGAAAAGGACAAACAGCCACAGGCAAAGGTGGCAAGACAAACAACTCCACCACCATCTCCACCACCATCAATGCACACATCACCGGTAGCCACTCCACCACTGATGCAATCCCCGACTCATACTGCAATGAGTCAAGATGATCCCGATGCATGGGACCTTTATGATGCTCCTGTATCAGATAACAGCCCAGACTGTTACCCTGCGAGGCCGTCGCCACCTGAAGACAGTACATCCTACACGCAGGTGGTCTCAAGGGCAGCTGCGTTTCATAACGTCACCTTGCATTCAGAACCAGTTGAGGATGACTTTTTGTTTAATACACTCTCCTCCACTCATAGCCAATACCAAAGCTTACCTATGCTCCCAGGAATGCTAAAACATTCCAAACAAATATTTCAGGATCCTGTAAAAGGCAGAGCCATAACTCCAAGGGTGGAGAAGAAGTACAAGCCACCACCAACAGACCCTGTTTATATTACGCAGCAATTAACACCAGATTCTGTGGTTGTTGGGGCAGCTCGCAAGAGAGCAAACTCTCATACCTCGGGAGATGCACCACCTCCAGACAAGGAGAGTCGCAAATTCGATGCTGCGGGTAAAAGAGTTGCAGCACAAGCAGCAAACCAATGGCGTATTGCCAATTCACAAGCACTTTTGGCAAGATACGATAGAGCTCATTGGGACGAAATGCAGCATTTCATAGAACACTTACCCAAAGAGTTCCAGAAAAGGGCACAACAAGTGGTAGAAGGACAAAGTATCTCCAATAATCAGATACGGTCATCGATGGACGCAGCAGATACGGCTGCAAGGACAGTAAATAATGCAATAACGATAAGGAGACACGCATGGTTGCGTACGTCAGGATTCAAGCCGGAAATACAACAAACTGTGCTGAATATGCCCTTTAATGAACAGCAGTTGTTTGGGCCAGAAGTCGACACTGCTATTGAAAAAATCAAAAAAGATACCGATACCGCAAAAGCCATGGGCGCACTCTACTCCCCACAAAGCAGAGGCACATTTCGCAAAACACAATTTAGGGGAGGGTTTCGAGGTCAACCTACAGAGGCCACAACCTCACAAGCAAGGCCCACTTATCAAAGCCAATATCAGCGGGGAAGTTTTCGGGGCAATATAGAGGGGGGCATTTCCAAAAAAATTGAGGGAAGTTCCAAAGCCCCAAAACCCCTCAAAACAAGCAGTGACTTCCAAGTCACACATCCCCAACACATAACACCTGTGGGGGGGGGACTAAGCCAATTTTACAAACATTGGGAGGAGATAACAACAGACACTTGGGTACTGGCAATTATCCAGCATGGTTATTGCATAGAATTTCTCAAATTCCTCTCCAAACGTCCCACCGAAAACACACAATGTCAAAACAACATATGGATCTTCTAGGACTAGAAGTTCAGGCATTGCTACTAAAAGAAGCAATAGAATTAGTACCAAAACACCGGAAAGTAACAGGAGTTTACTCTCTGTACTTTCTCATACCCAAAAAAGACAAGAGTCTGAGACCTATATTAGATCTCCGAACATTAAATACCTACATCAAATCAGATCACTTTCACATGGTGACATTACAAGACGTAATCCCACTACTCAAACAACAAGACTACATGACAACACTAGACCTAAAGGATGCATATTTCCATATACCGATACATCCTTCACACAGAAAGTACTTAAGGTTTGTATTCCAAGGGATACATTACCAATTCAAGGTGTTGCCATTCGGAATAACAACTGCGCCAAGAGTTTTTACAAAGTGCCTAGCAGTCGTAGCTGCACATATCAGAAGGCAGCAAATACATGTGTTCCCGTACCTAGATGATTGGTTAATCAAAACCAACACGCTAGAAAGGTGTTCACAACACACAAAGTATGTCATAGAAACCCTCCACAAACTAGGTTTCTCAATCAACTTCACAAAGCCACACCTTCTGCCGTGTCAAACACAGCAATACTTAGGGGCTACAATCAACACAGCAAAAGGGATTGCCACTCCAAGTCCACAAAGGGTTCAGGCATTTCACAATGTAATACAGGCCATGTATCCAAATCAAAAATACAGGTCAAAATGGTGATGAAACTCCTAGGCATGATGTCCTCATGCATAGCCATTGTCCCAAACGCAAGGTTGCACATGCGGCCCTTACAACAGTGCCTAGCATCACAGTGGTCACAGGCACAGGGTCAACTTCTAGATCTGGTGTTGGTAGACCGCCAAACATACACCTGGCTTCAATGGTGGAACAGTATAAATTTAAACCAAGGGCGGCCTTTCCAAGACCCAGTGCCACAATATGTAATAAAGACAGATGCCTCCATGATAGGGTGGGGAGCACACCTCAATCAATACAGCATCCAAGGACAATGGGACACTCACCAAAAACTGTTTCACATAAATCACTTCGAACTATTGGCAGTATTTCTAGCGCTGAAAGCATTTCAACCCATAATAATCCACAAACACATTCTTGTCAAAACAGACAACATGACAACGATGTATTACCTAAACAAACAGGGAGGGACACACTCAACACAGTTGTGTCTCCTGGCACAGAAAATATGGCATTGGGCGATTCACAACCACATTCGCATAATAGCACAATTTATTCCAGGAATTCAGAATCAGTTAGCAGACAATCTCTCTCGGGATCACCAACAGATCCACGAATGGGAGATTCACCCCCAAATACTGAATACTTACTTCCAGAGTTGGGGTACACCACAAATCTATTTGCAACAAAGGAAAACGCAAAATGCCAAAACTTCGCATCCAGGTACCCACAAGATCAGTCTCAGGGCAATGCGTTATGGATGAGTCGGTCAGGGATATTTGCTTACGCTTTTCCCCCTCTCCCACTCCTTCCATATCTAGTAAACAAGTTGAGTCAAAACAAACTCAGACTCATACTAATAGCGCCAACTTGGGCAAGACAACCTTGGTACACAACACTACTAGACCTCTCAGTAGTGCCTCATGTCAAACTACCAAACATACCAGATCTGTTAACGCAACACAAACAACAGATCAGACACCCAAATCCAGCATCGCTGAATCTAGCAATCTGGCTCCTGAAGTCCTAGAGTTCGGACACCTAGACCTTACACATGAATATATGGAGGTCATAAAACAAGCTAGGAAACCTACCACTAGACATTGCTATGCAAATAAGTGGAAAAGATTTGTTTATTACTGCCATAATAATCAAATTCAACCCTTACACGCATCTGCCAAAGACATCGTAGGATACTTACTACATCTGCAAAAGTCAAAGCTAGCTTTTTCTTCCATTAAGATACATCTTACAGCAATTTCAGCTTACCTGCAAATTACGCACTCAACTTCTCTATTTAGGATACCAGTCATAAAAGCATTTATGGAAGGTCTAAAGAGAATTATACCACCAAGAACACCTCCAGTTCCTTCATGGAACCTCAACATTGTCTTAACACGACTCATGGGTCCACCTTTTGAGCCCATGCACTCTTGTGAAATGCAATACTTAACATGGAAAGTTGCATTTTTAATTGCCATCACATCTTTAAGAAGAGTAAGTGAGATTCAAGCATTTACCATACAAGAACCATTTATTCAAATACACAAGCATAAAGTAGTTCTACGGACAAATCCTAAATTTTTACCAAAAGTCATATCACCGTTCCACTTAAATCAAACAGTAGAATTACCAGTGTTCTTCCCACAGCCAGACTCTGTAGCTGAAAGAGCACTACATACATTAGACATCAAAAGAGCGTTAATGTACTACATTGACAGAACAAAACTAATTCGAAAAACAAAACAATTATTTATTGCTTTCCAAAAACCTCATACAGGAAATCCAATTTCTAAACAAGGCATTGCTAGATGGATAGTTAAGTGCATTCAAACCTGTTATCTTAAAGCAAACAGAGAACTGCCTATTACACCAAAGGCACACTCAACTAGAAAGAAAGGTGCTACCATGGCCTTTCTAGGAAATATTCCAATGACCGAAATATGTAAGGCAGCTACATGGTCTACGCCTCATACATTTACCAAACACTACTGTGTAGATGTGCTAACGGCACAACAAGCCACAGTAGGCCAAGCAGTACTACGAACATTGTTTCAAACAACTTAAACTCCTACAGGCTGAACCACCGCTTTTGGGGAGATAACTGCTTACTAGTCTATGCACAGCATGTGTATCTGCAGCTACACATGCCATTGAACGAAAAATGTCACTTACCCAGTGTACATCTGTTCGTGGCATTAGTCGCTGCAGATTCACATGCGCCCACCCGCCTCCCCGGGAGCCTGTAGCCGTTTAGAAGTTGATCTTGAACATCTGTATATTTGTAAATATACTACTTTAAACTACATTATGTACATACGTATTCACTCCATTGCATGGGCACTATTACTAGCATATACAACTCCTACCTCACCCTCTGCGGGGAAAACAATCCAAGATGGAGTCGACGCCCATGCGCAATGGAGCCGAAATGGGAGGAGTCCCTCGATCTCGTGACTCGAAAAGACTTCTTTGAAGAAAAACAACTTGTAACACTTCGAGCCCAGCATGGACATCTCTTTTCTTTATACTCTATCATTCCTACCTTACCTTCTGCGGAAAACAATCTAACATGGAGTTGATGCCCGTGCGCAATTGAGCTGAAGAGGAGGAGTCACTCGATCCCGTGACTCAAACACTTCTTGGAAGATAAACAACTTGTAACACTCGGGGACCAACACTAGATGGCAGACCTATGCATAGCATGTGAATCTGCAGCGGAACATGCCACGAACAGATGTACACTGGGTAAGTGACATTTTCCATATATATATATATATCAGAAATAACTATCTGGTATATCAATTTGATTTCAAATAGAATCGCTGCTGGTGGTGCAATTCCAAGCACCTGGAAGGGTGCTGAAATAATCCCCATTTTTAAAAAGGGCAATGCAAATTCCCCTGCCAACTACAGACCTATTAGTTTGATTGATAATTTGCAGATTTTTTTTTCCAAACAACTGCTAGAGAGGTTAACTAGGTGGGTTCAAGAACATCAGGCCCTTTTTATGCTTCAAGCGTGCTTTTGCTCTAAAACTAGCACGATAGATCAGGTCTTTAGATTGATTCTCCTGTATTGGAAATATGTGGTCCTCGCTAAACAACCCCTTTATGTTGTCTTCGTGGACCTCAGATCTGCTTTTGATTTGGTTTCCAGAGCAAAGCTTTGGGAAGCACTACTCCAGATGGGCGTCCCCACCAATCTAGTTCTTCTATTCCAACGGCTACATGATAATACATATGCACAATTGAGGTGGGGCGACCAAGGAGAATTGACAGACAAGATCCCTATATTAAGGGGAGTACGCCAGGGCTGTGTCTAGGCTCCTAAACTATTTACGCTATTTATCAATAAAGTGGTACAAATCCTGTCCTTATGTTCTATTGACGCTCCCACTCTGAATGAGCAAAAGATCTCAATACTGTTGTTTGCTGATGATTCTCTTCTTATCTCCAAGACCCCTATGGGCCTCCAAATCCTTGTGGATAGATTAAAGTCCTTCTGTGATGATCACGGATTGGAACTGAACGTTAACAAAACAAAATTGATGGTGTTTACCTCTAGCTCTAGTCGAAGATGCACCATCAATCTGTATGGGGCCCTATTAAGTAGAGTTAAGACCATAGACTACTTGGGTGTGAGGCTCTCAAATAACTTGCAGTGGGAGGAACAAATCAGCAAAAGTGTGGGGCTTCTTCATCATAGAGCGGCTGCTATCCTGTGCTTTTATAAGAATTCTTTATCTAAAGCTGTATCTCCAGCTATCAAAATCTATCTGGCAAAGGCACAGGGTGCAGCCGTCTATGGCACTGAATTATGGGGTTTCTTTGAGAACAAAAGACTAGCAGTAGGAGAAAACAACTTTGCCAGGGCCCTACTTGTGTGTCCCCAGAGTACTCCTTTGATCCCCATGTTTTTGGACTTAGGTTTTAACCGTATAGCTGACTTGATAGCTCTAAGACCTTTGTTATACTGGGTAAGGATTTGGACTGTCCCGGAACTTATTGTATATAGAGATTCAGTACCTGACATACTAAGGAGGCCAGGAGCGGCCACCATACCCTGGGTTACGCACTTATCCAACTGTTTCCGTACTCTGGGTCTACAAAGGTTTTGGGAAGAGCCACACAATTTGGAGAGATCTGATAAGATCCTCTTGAAGACAGTATATTGGTCCCATATAAAAAGTAACCTGGTCCATTGTACATCCTATGGCAGGTTGACCAATTCATTTACTGACTTCAAGTGGTGCCCCCAGTATGAACAATATCTCGATTGGATTCCTGACTTACTGGGGAAGGGTCTCTATGCACGCTTCCGCTTTGGAAGCCTCCCGCTGTTATCTCTAACCAAAAATTGGGGTGCGTCCTCATTTACCGATCTCTGCCCAGCTTGTCTTGGTTGCACTGAAACCATTGAACATTTCATGTTTTTTTTGCCCTGCTTATACGACCCCAAGGTCAAAATGGATCCGTGCAACCTGCGGAGATCTGGGCTTGAGGCATTGTTTTATAGCGATTAGGATTTTAAAGAGTGATACTTCCAAAAATGTTACCCATGCGGTTAGCAAGTTCCCTGCGACTGATTGGCGTATACGACATTGTTCACTGAAATAAATCTTTTATTCCATGTTATTATCTACCTTAGGATGTAGAAATTAAAAGGTATGAAGAAAAGGGATGTATTATTTTCTTGTTATGCTTTAATCTATGTATGTATGTGTGTGTGTGTGTGTGTGTGTGTGTATATATATATATATATATATATATATATAGTTATCAAGCTAGTCTGCATCTTTTTATTGAATGTTTTTTAAATCTTGCTATTTATGTATTTTTATGCTTTGATGGCCTCAAAGACCGAATAAAGCTATTATTATTATATAGAGTAGAAGGCGTTCTGCCGAAATGCGTTGACATTTCTCTTCAGGATTCTGTAAAACCTTTATAAGCAATAAATTTGATGAATTGCACACTGCTTTGTTGAACACGACTTTGTTCCAATGGTCTGGATCTAATTAACGGGACTGGTGAAGCCGTCAGATGGTTATTGTTCCATCTGTTGAAGATATTATATTTTATATATATATATAATATAGTGCGGAACCCTCTTCCGCCCCCCCTAAATAAAATAGCATCCACAAAGGGTTTGTGGTGCTAGAATCACCAGCTTTCAGGAACAAGCATACTTGAATCCGAAAACCCAATTTTTCAACACAATTTTGGCATTTTACTGGGACATACCCCATTTTTACTATTTTTTATGCTTTCAGCCTCCTTCCAGTTAGTGACAGAAAAATCGGTGTGCAACCAATGCTGGATCCCAGAAAGCTAAACATTTCTGAAAAGTAAACCAAATGCTGAATTCAGCAAGGGGTAATTTGTGTAGGTCCTACAATGTTTCCTTCTGAAAATCACAGCTGAAATAAAAAAAAAATTGAAATTGAGGTAAAAAAACAGACATTTTTCTCCACGTTTTACTGTAACTTTTTCCTGTGATGTCAGATTTTTGAAAGCAATATACTGTTACGTCTGCTGGACTCTTCTGGTTGCGAGGAAATATAGGGCTTGTAGTTTCATCAAGAACCCTAGGTACCGCAAGCCAATGAAGGAGCTGCACCTTCAATGGGTTTTCATTGTATACCGGGTATACAGCAATTCATTTGGTGAAATATAAAGAGTGAAAAATAGGTATCAAGAAAACCTTGGTATTTCCAAAATGGGCACAAGATAAGGTGTTGAGAAGCAGTGATTATTTGCACATCTCTGAATTCTGGGGTGTCCATACTAGCATGTGAATTACAGGGCATTTCTCAAATAGACGTCTTTTTATACACGGTCTTACACTTGGAAGGAAACAGTGTAGAGAAAGACAAGGGGCAATAGCACTTGTTTTGCTATTCTGTGTTCCCCCAAGCCGATAAAAATGGCACCTCACTTGCGTGGGTAGACCTAATGCTCGCAACAGGAAATGCAATATGGTCACATCACATTTTTACATTGAAATCTGACTTGTTTTTTGCTAAGTACCTAGCTGTAGATTTTGGCCTCTAGCACAGCCGGCACCTAGGGAAACCTACCAAACCTGTGCATTTTTTTAAAACTAGACACCTAGGGGAATCCAAGATGGGGTGACTTTTGTGTGACTCTCACCAGGTTCTGTTACCCAGAATCCTTTGCAAACCTCAAAATTTGGCCAAAAAAAACACTTTTTCCTCACATTTCGGTGACAAAGTTCTGTAATCTGAAAGGAGCCACAAATTTCCTTCCACCCAGCGTTCCCCCAAGTCTCCCAATAAAAATGGTACCTCACTTGTGTGGGTAGGCCTAGTGCTCGCGACAGGAAATGCCCCAAAACACTATCTGGACACATCAAAATTTTCAAATGCAAAACTACCTGTTGTTGCAGGGGTGGTCGATCAGGAGGCACCTGCATTTTTGGTCCTGGGCTCGGCAGCCATCTAGGGAAACCTACCAAACCCAGACATTTCTGAAAACTAGACACTCGAGGAATTCCAGGGAGGTGTGACTTGCGTGGATCCCCCAATGTTTTCTTACCCAGAATCCTCAGCAAACCTCAAATGTAGCTAATAAATCACATTTTGGCACATTTCTGTGTGGGATCACCACACCAGGACAAATTTCCTACCACCCAACGTTCCCCTCAGTCTCCTGGTAAAAATGATACCTCACTTGTGTAGGTGGGCCAAGTGCCTGTGACAGGGAAGAGCCAAAAACATGTAGAAATTGAGGGGGAACCAAAGTAGGTCCAAAAGGGCAGTTTGAAAAAAAAATGTTTAGGCTAACAAGTACATCAGATTTTTTGTGGATTCCTGCAGATTACGGAAGGTTCCATCACAAAAATGTGGGGAAAATGTATGATTCCCAGCAAATTTTGAGGTTTGCAGGGCATTGTGGGTAAGAAAATGGTGCGGGTGCATGTGAAGCGCACCACCCTGGAATCAACCAGATGTTTAGTTTTCAGATGTGTCTATATCTTGTGGATTGTTGTACATGGCAGCGTCCCAAAGTAAAAAAAAAAAAAAAAGTGCTGCCCTCACCATACAGAGTGGGACGATTTTGAGAGTTACCAAGCTCTCATGGCCCAAGTGTAAAACCAAAACCCAAAATAATCAAATGTCCTCTTGCTTGCCGTGGGATAAGATGTTTTAGTGTGCGGGGGAGAGCTGAAAGACTGTTACCCACTTCATTTGGGGTGAGGGCATAACCAGGCCCATACTGGATGGTAGCCACCACCCCACTATTTTTTTTTGGTGGGGGGGGGTTGTTTTTTTTTAATTCCCTGGCACCTAGTAGACTTTTCGTTGTAAAGCCGTTCGTTATTTAGCCTTTGTTACAAAGGCTGCTTCCCACAAAACTCCCAACTTTTCTTTTTTCATGATCCCAGTGCTGCATATTGTAGTTGCTCACTCACCTGGGTGCTTAAACTTTCTCACCCCCAGGCCTGTTGCATTTGAGCACTAGAATTAATTTTCTAGAATACATTTGAGTCATCTTTGAAAGATTAGTAAATTAAGATGTACTAATGCGCAAACATAAATCTGACAAGGTACTGTAGAGTAAATCTGATAGAGACTTTTATTAGCAGATTCCTTACCTTAGACTTTTCCCCCAGGCATCAGACTGGATCAGAAGATTTTTCTTCGAGCAATACCTTTGCGCGTCGGTCAGAATATCTTAAATTCCCTTTGTGTTTCAGTCATCTTCCTGCCTGCACAACCTGCAAATCGTATATTATTGCATCCTCTTTGCTCAGTATAGGCACTGTTGTACATTAAATGTCCTTTCATAGTCTAATACCTGGGTGAACAGCAGTTTTCGCATCCCTTCAGTTTTACTCATTCTTCCTTATTTGTTTTTACAGGTACTTACCTCCTGAATGCTTTGTGGTAGGCAAAGAACCCCCAAAAATTTCTAACAAAGTTGATGTGTGGTCCATTGGAGTGATATTCTTTCAGTGTCTTTACGGCAGGAAGGTAATGAACTTTAACATTCGCCTCATCAGATAAAGCAGTGTGGAGATTAAGAAATTCAATCATAATATTATTTTTCAGCCTTTTGGTCACAACCAGTCACAACAAGATATCTTACAAGAAAACACAATATTAAAAGCTACAGAGGTTCAGTTTCCAGTCAAACCTGTTGCAAGTAATGAAGCCAAGGTATGTAAAATTAAGTATTTTAAACTTTATCACCATAAATAAAGCAAATTAAATATACCCATTGTTGCTCTTAGCCAATCTGCCCTTTTTCCAGCCTGTTAAAATCCATCTGACCTGTTGTGAGATGTTCAGAAAGTGTCTTAGTGGTAGCCGGTTTGGCTGTATATACATATGCTGTGCATACTCCTGCCATCTAGTTTTGGGCCTGAATGTGTGGAAGTTGTATTTTGAAGAGGTCTTCGGGAGTCACGCGGTACAGTGACTCCACTTGTTACTGGTAATGTGCATGGGCATCTGCTCCATTTAGATTATTTTCTTTTGCCCCTTGATTGTTACTGAGCTCCAGATTAACACCGTTAAGTGGTTTCTTCGGGCCGTATCTGTTTCTTTCCTTCCTGTCGGTATTATTCTGTCTCACATCACCCTTTCTCGTAGCGACTTGACATGCATCTGCCTGTCCACGTCTGGGATTGGGACGACTTTGAAGCCCCAGTAGAGGCCTTACCTTTTGGGGCCTTACTCCTTATTTCTCCCCTGCAAGCAAGTCTCCTCTGTGATGGAGTAGACTTTGTCCACTGTGTTGTGCCAGATACCCCTGTTACTTTCTACCAGGTCTGCAACCTCTGCCTCTCTCACAAGCACTACGAGGCCTCTAGCAGCACCTGCTGGTCCTTTTGCATGAAGAAAACACGGAGCCCAGGAACTCGATGGTGAGCTCCAGCCGGAACCATCAGCTGCCGAGGAAGAGGCCTTCTCGCCAGAACCCAGCTCACATTCTGACTTGGAAATAAAGGACTTCCCTCCCGCCCTGCAGGCTGAGAGTATAAATCCCCCTCCCCTGCCTCTTCAGCACCACTCGCATTCCAGGCACCTCCCTCCAATGGGCCAGTCGTCCATCCACGAAGCACACCAACAGGCTTTCAGCCCACCACTGCCTCCCGGCCACGCTCTGCACTGAGCGCACAGTTCAGACACCACATCCAGGCTCCGCTTCAATGAAGCTCCTGGAGCCGAAGCACTCTCACCACTCCCTCGGCATCCCACAGCTTCTTTGAAGCACCTTTTGAGCCTAAACCTTCAAAATTGAAACCTCAATCAGTGTCCACGACCCTCATGCCTACACCAAAGCACTCTGTCGAACTCTCTTTCCTCTGCCAAACCTGTTCTCCAGCAGCTGCAGGAATAACCCTACGACCATCAATGTCACATCCTCACTCATCCTAACACTGGACATATCCTCCCCCAGCCACCGGCACCAAGCAAGGATGGCTCCCAAGCGCAGCTTAGTTTCGAGGAAGCTCTCTACTTGCCACCACTGCCTAAGAGCAAGAGGAGTCACGACAATCAGCCCTCTGCAACTGCCTTGCCCACCTACCCCCTTTCCACCGCCCCCTCTTTCTACCACATCTTCCCGTCTTCTGCGCCCACTGTTTTACTCCTCAGGGATCTCCACTCTCAGGTTTCAGGCAGCACCACTTCCTATCAGATCCTAGGCAGACCCTCTTTTCATAGATTGGAGATGCATATTGATGCCATTGTGGAGGATTTCCTTTGGAAACCCTTTCTTCCCCCTAGCGTTCCATGCACACCTGCCTATGTTGGAGTGGATGTCAAAACTGGCTTTTGATATTTTCAAGACACTAGTTAAAGCCCAGGTGCTCACCACTAGGATGGACAAGAAATATAAGGCCTCCTCGCCAGACCAAGTCTACATTAAAGGCAGTCTTCCCAACTCTTTGGTAGTCCACGCTGCCTGCAAATGGGCCAGTGCACAGGATAAAGAAAGAAAAAGGATTGAACTTGCTGGCAAACGTGTCCCTGCACAATCAGACAAGCAATGGCGTATTGCTAATAACTTTGGATAACTTTTCAGGTATGACAATGCTCAATGGGATGAAATAGAGGAACTCCTCCAACACCTCCTAGATAAGTACTGCAAAGGTGGTAAGAGTGTTTCTGAAGGCAAACTCATTTCATATACTAGCATATGCTGTACCCTAGATTCTACAGACACTGCGACTTGCAGCAATAATTCCAGCGTTCTCATCTGTAGACATGCCTCGCTCCATGTCTTCAAGCCAATCAGCAACATTTCCTCAACCTTCTGTTCAACAGGGAGCACCTCTTCAGGCCACAGATTGATCAAATGCTGTAAAAGATTAAGAAGGACACAGAGATTGCCACAACTGTTGGCACCCTCCAAACGCCCTACCCTTGTGGGTCCTTTCTGCTGCCCCCTTACCGAGGCTGCTCCAAAGCCACTTTCCCAGATGATCCCACCCCTTTCCAATGTCAGCAGCCTCAACAACCCTCCACATGGGGGTTATTTTTATGACCCCTACAAAGGCAACAACTCCAAGTGTAGTGGTATGGGTGGTTCCCATAAGCAAGCTGGCCGTGCCAAGCAGTGATTTGACCCTCCTTAACCCTGACCACACGATGCCTGTCGGGGTTTGACTCCAAGGGTTCTTCCCAGCATGGCAGCAGATCACCTCAGAACAATGGGTGCTATACATCATACACCTTGTCTGGAGCTCACTTCCACTCCTCCGAACATCCCACCCCACAAACACATTCTATCCCAACAACACTAATGCCTGCTTAAAGAAGAGGTAGAAGCTCTCTTACTAAAGATTGTCATAGAGCCAGTGCCATCACATTTAAAAGGCGCAGGGGGTATACTCCCTCTACTTTGTCATTCCCAAGAAGGCTGGGTCCCTCAGGCTGATCCTAGACCTCAAACCCCTCAATGAGTTCATCCTGTCCGAACATTTCCACGTGGTCACTCTACAGGATGTCAACAAGGCAAATTTTATGACTGGCCTTGATCTCAGAGATGCCTAATTCCACTTCCCAATCGTCCCAGCTTACCTTTACTACCTCCAGTTTGTGGTAAGTGGCAAACATCAGTTCAAGGTGTTGCCGTTCAGGGTCATCACCACCCCCACGATTGTTTACAGCTTGTTTAGCAGTGGTGACCACTCACCTGGGAGTGTACGAGGGAGCGAGGTCCAGTGGGGAATGCTGTTGAGTGGATTCTTTGCGTGGTGTGAGGAGAAGACTTTTGCAACAATCTGGTCATTGCCTGTGTGCAAGAAAAAGCAACCTTCTTATGCCAGAAGAGGGCCACCATGAAATGAGCTGCCAACATCTCTGTGGTGAACAGGTCATCAGCCATGTGCAATGAGGAATCAGTGATCCTGTATGCCAGGATGCGCTGCTTGTTCAGTGAGGGATTGGCAGCCCCCGCATGCCAAGAGGCGCCTGTGTAGACAGATTGCTGTGTGAAGTGGGCATAGTCCTTGTATTGGTGAGTCGGCGAACCCCAAATGTTATGAGGGGCTGCTGTGCAGGAATCTGCTGTGCCGATTGAGTCAAAGCCTGTGTCCAGTAGATACGATTACCCCGTCTGCCAGAAAAGGTGTGACCTGATTGGGATTGGAGTTTGAGCAGTGTAGCCATTGTGAGGGCCCCTACGTACCCCACCACCATGGGACAGACTTAAGACTTACCCAGCCATAAGGAACTGCACAGAACCTCTGGTTGCTGCACTTGAACGACTGCATGTGACGAACTCAAAGACCACTGAGTGCAGGCGGTCTGAGCCTTGTGCAGTGAACTTACCTAAACCAGCCACTGCTGCTCCAGCACTCACAAAGGGGGGGGGGGGATAACTCAGGAACTCCAGTCTATCCGACCCCGCAGATTCGGTTAAGACTGATTTGCTTGCTAAATGGCGCTTTGATGCTGAAACACTTTTGACCTTAATACAGAGTCAGAGTGGACTCTTAAGACTTGGACATCTTGTTACTGAATGGGGAATAACCACCATCTCTAGTGCAAGGAGGGAGTGGGGCACAGGGAACTGCCTAAGAATAAATAGAAGAGCCCTGAGCCCGGGGGCACTGTGTAGTTTGTGAATGTCGTATTTTTCTTTGTTTTAATAGTGGTAAAATAAAATACTTAACCTATCCACGCCACCACTGAGAGTCAACTGCTGAAGGGGGTACTTGGCCCAGTGGCTCAGGGTCAACAGTAGGCTGGGCCAGGGGCATCAGTAGTAAACTGCCTCAGCTCCTATGGCTGGGGCTAGTAACTCCTGCTTACCCCATGGCTGTTTGAAAGGGGTTCTTACAGTGTGATATATTGTTCAAGGTGTGTGTGGTTGTAAATACATGCTTTTTATACTCTTACTGCCTAGTTTTTGGCACAGACATTCACACCTTGTTTTTCTTCAAAGAAGTTTGAGTCACAAAACCTGTTGTGACTCCACCCTTAGTTACCAATGGACTAGCACACCGATTCCAACTCATGGTTTTCTTCCACCATTGGGCTTGGACATTTGGGAACACTGTTCCAATGTCAACTCATTAATAGGCACTTGATTTCTTATTTTCCCAGTTCGATTTTTTAGGTCATCAGCTCCGTCTTTCCAACCCTGTGGCAAAAACAGTTACTGCGAAAGGGTTTGTCCATACTGGCATGACTTGGGAAGAGACGGACAATGCCAAGGGCACTTCAGTGCATAGTGACCTCGAGCTGCCATCTTTTCCGGGGTCTGCCAAGGTTCACTCGAGAATGCACTGAGGACTAAATTATGGAACGTACCCCATTCTACTGCTGTCCTAGGTGTAATGTGAAAAACCACTGGACCAACCATAATGGGGTCTGCAGTGTCCACCTCACCCCACCACCATCCTAGGAAGCCTCTCTCCCCTTTCCTTGTAAAATGACTCCCTGGTTTTGGAGGTATACTGTGGGCGCACCACGCGATACAGGGGCTATTGTTGTCTGAGATGCGTTTCATATGTCGGGCACGGAGGAAGAAGAGGCTGACCAAGTGTAAACCCAACTCAAGAAGATCCAGAGACTGTGTTCTCCAAGATGTGGACGTCAAGAAAGAGGTAGAGTTCCACAGTGCAGCACGTGGGGCACACTGAGCACACTGTATTCTTGGGCCAAAGATAAAGTATGTCAGCTGCTCCACAAGGCCCCTTTCAAGCTCCTAAATGCCCAACAGCAGAGCATTTCTCCTATTGAGGTGAGCTGGAAACTGCATAAACCTTTGGGTCCTACACCACCAGTCAGTGCACTCCAGACTTGAATGTTTGCATCATTGCCAATGAAGGCATCAAAGCTTACCCATGCTGCGCTTCCACCCTTGGCACCAGAAAACCCCACACTGTCAAAATCACCTGCTGTGCAAGCAACATACTGCTGACAAACTTCACTCTGAGCCAAAACTGATGCTGAAGTCCTCCGTGCAACTGTCACAGAAGTTGAAGAGGTTGGACATCTCAGAGGGATCGGTCTTCGAAAAGCTTGCAGGTGCCCTGGGAAAAAAAATAAAACACCATTCCCACCACTACCATACACACCTTCTCCACCACTGCAACCTCTGCAACCAGACTTATCCACCTGAGCCACAAGATAATGACTCCAGGCCGGGCGGTACATATTACCCGAAGGGACCCCTATGATGAAGCCTCTAGGTCACAACAGGGAGACGACCCATGGGTAGATTATGCAGTTGACCCACAGTATAACCTGTTAAACCATTCGCACCAAATGACAGGTCTGCACACAATGTAATTATTCAGAGGGTTGCACAGCACCACCATCTAAAACTTCATATGATGGAGAATGAGGACGAATTTCCTTTTAAAACCTTGCCCAAAACCGAACACACAATACATCTACAGATGTTTAAAGGGGTGGTGAAGTCAGCCTGTGACAACTTCAAGGAGCCAATAAAGGCCGTGGTGGTCACATGAATTGAAATAAAATATAAGCCTTTCTCAGATGACTTGAACTATTTTTGGTGTCAAATCATTCCAGACTTTTTGGTGGTACATACTGCCAGTAAAAGGTTCTCTGTACAGGCGTCAGTGTAGGTTCCCCTGCCTAACGAGGGGTCAAAGAAGATCCATGGTTCCAGGAGGCAGGTAGCACTTGAGACAGCCACACATTGGTGCACTGCAAACTAGGTAGGCCTCCTCTCCTAGTACAATTGCTACCACTGGGGAAGAATGGAGGATCTGGTAAAGCACATACCAGAGCCCACCAAAAGAGGGGATGAGCTGGTTTCTGAGAGCAAAACTATTAGCAAACCTAATATTAAGCGTGCCATCAATTCTGCAGACAGAGTGGCTAGGGATATCATCCCTCGCGTCGTCCTCCTGGCATGCCTGGCTAAACGTGTTAGGGTTTTGGCCTGAGGTACAAAAACACCTCTCAAAAGTGCATTTTTATGGCAAGCATTTGTTCAGACTTCAGGTAGATGAGAAGCTTGAAAAAATAAGCAATGGGAGGTTCCAAACCAGGAGGCTGAAGACTGAGATCCCCTTATTAATCCCAAAAGTAATTCCTGAGATTTCTTGATTGTGCCCTATAGTAGCTATCTGATAGAGACATCTTTCCGCAGGTTTCTTACCTTAGAATTCATTACCTTAGACATCTCCCCCAGGCATTTCCTGAGGCTGGTTTTGGCCTATTTCAACCTTTTGCTGTTAATAGATCAGTGTGCCCCCCTTTTTTCACATGTCCTCAGGGTTCCCACTTCGTGGGTCCTGTGGCAGGCAGATGTCAGCCAAAGACCCTCGTACTGTTTGTATGTGGTGCCTCGGAGAAAACCATGACTGAGGATTGTGGCTCTTGCTGTTGCCTTTTCCCACAGGTGTTGCGTGACGGGCATATGAAGATCCTGGCAGTGCGACTGGCAGAGACCCCACATCATTGTCGGTCTTGTTGAGGGACGTGGGAGCAAACATGAAACTGATCCAGGAGCCCTTCCCACGAACGTACGTCACCCTGGATGTTGAAGGCGAAAATATTGAAATGCAGGTGGTCAAAGTCACTACATCCACTGACGTCACACAAGTCCTGCGTTTCTGACACTATCTCCCTGCCTCCATCTGAGGAGTTGGTGCATGAGTCCACCCCACATCTCCCTTCTTTATCTGGAGCCAGGGCGACTGGCCCAGATACAGGATTATTATAATTCCCTCCATGCCATCTTTGAACCCCTACCTCCCTCTAGTGTGCCTTCGAGCCCCAAGGAGGTGATCAGTATCCTACCTGAATCCACTCCGGCAGGTTTCCCATGAGCATCAGATAGGCCCTCTGGATCCATACTCTGATCCTTATTGGCTCCAGCGCACAGCCCTTCAGGGTTCCCCACCTGTGATGCTGGAGTTTGACCAGCGGACGGCAGTGGCGCCGGTCAGTGCTGAGCCGCTCACCCTCTTAGACGCCGAGATTGCGCCGGGCGGCATCAGGTGTGATGACAGTGATGCTGTCCAGCTCCGTCACCTTCCCCCACCTCCTGCTAAACAGTCCCTTGCTGTTTTTCTTATTTAGGACAGGTTTTTTGAAAGGAGCTGGTGTGTAGGAATCCCATGGATAACACTGTCCAGCCCCCTCTGGAAGGTAATTGGCTGACGGCTGAATGAGGCTAGTGGCCTTGAGTCCTTGTCAGCTTTGGACCTCCTCCTAACCCCCAACCTTGCTACAGAGATGTGCTCCGCCTTCTCTGAGGTGCTGAGGATGACAGAAGTGATCCTAGATTTGCAGCTCCCCTCTGTGGAGGTGATCACTGACCCCCTCAAGATCAATGCTTTACCAGGGCCCAACAGGCATAGAGCCTCTGCTCCCCTGTAGTGAAGCACTGTATGATCTTTTATTAGGGGCCTGGGCTAAGCCCGCTACAGGGGCCCCTGTGGAACGGTCCATAACCCATACACTGGCCTGTCCCCAGGAACCCAGCTTGTCTCTCCTGGCACCCAATTCTGAGAAGTTTTGTGGTGCATGCCTATATGGCCTCTTCTGACCCCCAGCATCCTCCTTAGCGTTCGTCCAGACAGGGAGTCCAGATTCCTGGAAACTTGTGGAAGAAACCTTTTCTCCTCAGTCAGCTCATCCCTGCGGTCAATAAACACTGCATGTGTTCTGGAATGCTTTTCCTATGCATTGTGGGATTCGGTTGCACGCCTTCTGCCTTTGCTTCTGGAGGGGATCTGGAGTGAACTCACCCAGGCACTCCAGGATGGGCGAAAGGGGAGCTAAGTTTGCAGTAAAATGTGTTATGGATATCACTGACTCAGGATGTCGAGACAAGGCTCATTCTGTAGCACTGTACTGTCATGCCTGGTTACACCACTCAGGACATCCACCCTGGAGGACATTCCCTTTGATGGTGCCCCCCTGTTTGACACACATGCTGAATCTGCGTTGCAATGCTTAATTTCCCATGCGGAGCAGTGGGGCAAGTGGTAGTGTCATTCTACATCCATGCATCCTTGCACTTCTTTAGCAAAATGCTCTCGATATACCTTAGCAGCGTGGGCTCTTGCCGCTGGTCTCTCCAGCACTGGTGCTACACAGGTTCAAACTCCTCGTGTTCTCTATGGAATGGAATTTTTCATTCATCCTTGTTTGTCTTCCTTGTTTGTGGTATTTTTGCCGACATTCTTAGTCTGTGCGGGTGCAGCTCATGTCACTCCTCTCTTCTGCGGACGGTCTTGTCATTACACTGACTCTTCACCACAAGGAGATATGATACTTAGCGCTTAGACGCAAGGCCCTTTACCTTTGATGCTACTGGCACCTCTTCTGCAAGAGTCCACACACCACCCAAGACCTCAAGATATCTAAAATGTTATTCTTAAGGCACTGCCATGACATCATCTTCTGTGTTGATGGCTATCTTCCATCTTACAGTGGATAACATGTTTTTTAACGCATGTTCCTTGAAAGTTATGAGTCCGTCTTTATTGGGATTAGTTCGTAATGGGGATTGGTTACTCCCTTTGGACACAGCCCCCCTGGTCTGTTCTTTTCACTCTTTTCTACAGTGTCATAATATTTCTAGCCCTCCAGGGGTAGTCATAACACTTCTGCGTTCTTAGGGTTCCTTACTTCATAACGAAATAGTCCCCTCTTGCTCTGTACCTCCCTTTCTTCGCAAAGATACACATATACTTTAGTATAATGAATGCAGTGAGTGAGTGTTGTCTTATACCTTTCCATGATTTTAATGTCTTCTTTTTCCTGTAGGTGCATTATTTCTTATTGTAGTAAGCTGTCCTAATGTGTGGTGAGCACCTATGGTGTTATCACCTTATGCCATGTCCAAGTATCCCCTATTAGTGAGGTGTAGTCAGTGCCTAGAAAGCCAGGCTCTCTAGAGGTAGCTGTGGATGTGGAGCCATTGCTTATCTTGGAGACAAGCAAAGCTCATGCAATACCACTTATAATCACACAACACTTGCACACGTGAAAGAACCACAGTGTTACAAAAATAAAGGTATTTTATTTTAGTGACACAAATACTAAATTACTAGATAGGCAATTCTCCAATAGGCGGTAAGTAAACACACTATTGTATGTACAGTAGTAATCAGAAATAGGTATAAAAAGCAATAGAAAACAGTGAAATGCAATAGGCAGTAATGAGGGCCTAGAGGGAGACCAAACCATATACTAAAAGTGGAGTGCGAAGGTCGGGTCCCCACTCAAGGAAGTGGAATCCGTAGAGGGGAGTTGGAGATACTAAGAAACCCCAAAGGTAAGCACTGGAGTATCCCCTCCCAGTGACCAGGACGAAAGAGTCCATGCAGCTCAGGATGAGAGGAGATCCACGCAGCCTGTTGTCGTTGCAGTTGGTGCCTGTAGATGCAGGCAAGTGACTCCTTCACTCAAAGGGTGATTCCTCGTTCCTTCTCATGCAGGCTGAAGATTTGCCACCCTCAGAGGATGCACAGCCGGGGAAACGTTGCAGAAGCTGGAAGGAGCCAGAGAAACAATGTTGCAGGGTGAAGCCGTTGCTGGAGCTGCAGATTGTAGGTTCCTGTGAAGTCCATTTATGGGTCCAGTGGCCAGAAGTCGAAGTAGACATTGCAAAGGAGTCCTGCTGGAATCTTGCAAGTGGAATCTGCGGACCCACCCAAGAGGGAGACCCTAAATAGCGCTGGAAGGGGGATTGGTCACCTAGCCTGGTGACTACCTATCACAAGGGAGCTCTGACATCACCTACCTGACCTGGCTACTCAGATGCTCCCAGAGGCCTCTGCCGACCTTGGATTTAAGAGGGCAGAATCCAGGAGCCCTCTGGAGGAGCTCTGGGCACCACCCCTGAGGTGGTGATGGACAGAGGTGTGGTCACTCCCCTTTCCATTGTCCAGTTTCGTGCCAGAGCACGTACGGGATGTCCCTGAACCGGTGCAGACTGGTTTATGCAAGGAGGGCACCAAATCTGCCCTTCAAAGCATACCAGCGACCTGGGAAGGCTACCCCTCCAAGCAATGAAACAACTATTTCCAAAGGGAGAGGGTGTTACCTCCCTCTCCCAGAGGAAATCGTTTGTTCAGCTTCCTGGGTTTGAGCTGTTCAAGCAGCAGGAGGGCAGAAACCCATCTAAGGGGTGGCAGCAGCTTCGGCTGCCCGGAAAACACCAGAAAGCTGGTAGTAGCAATGCTGGGGGTCCTGTAAGAAGCTCCCATAGTGCATGAAATCATAGAACCGATACTAGCAACAGTATTGCGGTATGATTCTGACATGTTTGATACCAAACATGCCTAGGTTCAGAGTTACCATTATGTAGCTGGACATAGGTAGTGACCTATGTCCAGTACATGGGTAAAATGGCGTCCCCGCACTCACGAAGTCCAGGAAAATAGAGCTGGAGTTTGTGGGGGCACCTCTGCTCATGCATGGGTGCCCTCATGCACAGGTACCTGCACCCTGCTCTCTGCGCTAGAACGGCCTACCAAAGGAGTGACTTATAGTGACCTGGTGCAGTGACCTGTAGTGAAAAGGGTGCATGCACCCTTTCATGCAAGCTGCAATGGCAGGCCTGCAGGAAACACTTTGCATGGGCTCCCCATGGGTGGCATAATATTTGCTGCAGCCCCTGGGGGACCCCCTGGTGCCCAAATGCCCTGGTTTCCTGGGTACCATATACTGCGGACTTATAAGGGGGCACCAGTATGCCAAATGTGGGGTATGTGTGGTCTAAGCAACCAAATTTAAAGTGAGAGAGCACAATCACTGGGGTCCCGGTTAGCAGGATCCTAGTGAACACCGTCTAAACATACTGACAACAGGTAAAACAATTGGGGGTGACCATGCCAGAAAGAGGGGACTTTCCTACACTTTCCCTACTGGAGTTTGTAGTTAACTGGTGTTGAGAAACTTCTGGCGTTTCCTATTGGTGATTAGTCTATGCTTCCTGTTGGAGTAAGAATCAAGGGCAGTTGAGGCGAGAAGGTTTATCGGAGCCTCGAAAGCAACAATTGATAGGTGTAGGAAAGTGCCTCTTTTGACATGGCGTGCACACACATGCACACTTTTTGCCTGGTTTCTGGTGTAATTTCGACTGAAGTTGCACTGGGTTCCTGCTAACCAGGACCCCAGTGCCAGATCTCTTGCCCTTAAAACTGCACAGTAGTTTTTTTCAATTGACAAAACCTTTAGCACCCACTGTAAGTTCCTAGTAAATGGTTCCCCTGGTACATAGGGCCTGGGGTACTAAAAAGGGTCCCTAAGTGCTGGCGTATGAATTGTCACCCTAGGGGACCCCTTACCAAGCACATGAGGCTGCCATTGCTGGCTGCGTCTCTTGGTGCATACAAATGTGGAAACATGACATGGCAGACTGCCTGTGTGCCATGTCCAATAAACACATAATCCAAATAACATTGACTCTACAGGGATAGATTCACTACGATGTCTTTTGACAATTTATCAGTTATTAATGTACGTATTAATAATCACATAATTTCTTTAATTTCAATCATCTTAAACAACAAACTCCATTGACTACAAACAGTTTTGCTCAGTTGAGTTATAAGGCCAAAAATGCACTCTTTACACATAACACAGAGAAAAGACACCCAAAGGGTGTATCATTCGCAATCATTTATACACAATCCTCGCATACTAAAATGTCTATAACTGACGTCCACGTATATCAAACAACTACAATTGTGGTCCATCACATTAGGTAGTCCATCACATTTTACACCAAGTGCCTCTTTCCACTAGTACTCTCTTGTATTGTGGACTCAAGACTGATGAGATAGTAGTCTTATTCATTTATCCCTTTTACAATATCATAAAGAACTCCACAGAATGTCATGTTGACGTGTTTCAGCCTCTTGACTTCTGGCCACTTAACAACTATATAAGGATCACGTATCCTTAGCTTTAAAAGTAAACAAAAACAATCTTACTGGATGCTATAATCTAAGTCCAAACACCCCATGTGATTATTTTCGTATTTGAGTGAGAGAAGAGAGAGGAACCACTTCCACAATATTACATATCAGACTTCAAGTAAGACACTATAACAGTTATTTGTGTACACTTTTCAATTCATGCAGTGCTCAGTCAGCGAACACATCAAGGTGTTCAGCCCCTTGTATCCATCTCACAACCACCAATCGAATTAAGGAGCGCACCTGGAGTGACCCACCAAGCCTAAGGGAGATACACCGTGCAGGGTTGCATCATTTCATATGGAAGTACCTCTTGTACGGGCATGAAGGGCTAAAATTCCTTCAGGTACAGGCTCTCCATGTAGTCACTCATCGCTCAAACAAGAAAAACGATATTGACTGCTGGTTTAATCACCAAATTGGAATCTGATGGAATCTGATGCTAGGGACTTCAGTGCCATCTCTTCTCTAGAAATATTATTTTTTGCAAATTGCTTTTTTCTTATAAAGTAAATCAAACTCTCTCTTTAGAAACACACGGTGCAAGGTTGCGTCATACCACAATTTAGAGCATTAGTCCCATCTTCTTTTGCCTCTGCAAAGGAATTGGGAATCCACTGGGCTCTTTCCATGGTCTACTTACTTCTTTTTAGTGTACCATACAGAGAGCCAGTTTCCTACAATAGGTAAGGTTGTAGTTTTCCTGCTTTGTATCTGTTGGTGAGAGAAATCGGTTTCAATATATTGTGACAACTCACCTCTGCAAATTCCTATTTATCTACATCTTTGCTGATCCCTTCCTGCTGCCCCAGCATTCTCCTGCCTCCATTGATTCACCTTCACCAACTTACTGCATCTGGTTACAAAACATTGTCTACCACTTATTCCTCTAATTTATACAGAGTTTCATTGGGCTTCCGACTACTGGGATTCCTGCTGGTTCCTCAGTGATGTTCTTTTGACCTATATCTGTGCTCCTGCTTGTGTATCTCTTCTACCTCGTCTGGTAGTTAAAGAACGGTTTTGGCCTCATGACCAATGCAGCAGTAATATCTTTGCCTTTCCTTTTAAACGGCAGACCCTCTTAAAAAAAAAAAAAAAAAAGCTGCAGATTCCTTACCTTAGAATTCCCGACCGTCAGCTTTGAATCCGGAATTTTTTCTGCTGAGCAGTACCCTGCGCATGCCGTTGGGTGGCGTCGTTCGGATCCACGTGCGTCGTCCGGCTCCGCATGGCATAGTCAGCATTGATGGAGCCGTCTGTGACATCACAGTCTTCTATATAGGCACCACCCCAGCGCGCATATGTCAGTTCCTTTCCTTCGTGGTAAAGCGCAGGTCCGGATAGAGCTACCCTTTTTTTTCAACGTTTCATCAGAGACTTTTTTGATTCTGTGCTTTTGACTTCAAAGAAGACTGGTTTCAAATCGTGTGGTGCATGTCATCGTGCCATGTCGGTCACTGATCCGCACCAAGTTTGTCTCTGGTTCCTCGAAGGACCACGATACGGAATCGTGCTCAGACTGTCGGGCCATGGCTCTGAAGGCCTTGAAAGAGAGAGATCTCTCAAACTTCTAGCGGCCCTGCAGCCATCTTTGGTCAGCGCGTCTCTGAGGAGATCATGGTCCTGCTCTAGGAGGTGTTCGCGGCACCGCTTCAGGAGCCCCAAGTCATCTTCCTCGCAGTCAAGGTAATTGGGGCATTCAGGTAAGAGGCACAAAAAGAAAAAAGTCCAAACAGATTTTGACTTTACCACGCCCATCGGCCAACGAGGTGTCCAGGGACGACGTTCGGAGCACGGCTCCACGGAACTGTCACCAGGGTTGACTGCGTCTCTCCGCCCCCAACCCCCCTTTTCCGGGAATCGGAGCGACCCGCTTAAATTAAGGAATTTTACTAGGCTATGCGACATGTTTTTCAGTGGGCTGAACCCTCGGTTGGGTCTTCAGGCCCCGCGGTGTCAGCAGGGGCCCCATTGGATCTGACATTTGCGGCTTTGGCCTCGGTGCCGTTGGGGACCCCAGGATCCGATAGTAGATTCAGACCGGTGCCGGGTTCTCAGTCGACCTCCTCCGGCACCGGGCTTGACATTGATGCTCCCTCCACCACTGGCACCTACTGGTGGTGGTAGCCACATCCTCATTCCGGATGAGCCGGAACGACGTTGTACGACGCCACTTCGGCGCCGATCAGGCCCAGGTCAGTGCCTGAGGGTTATTTTGAACAGCCAGGCACAAGTGAGGAGTGGGAGGGGTCTGAGGACCCTTTGGAATATGGATTGGAGCATGAGGACTGATATGAGGATCTAGGAGAAGCCATTGGACTGGATACTTCTCCAGATACTGGCATGCTCTCTCCTTCCGCTGTGGCTACTGAGGAGGGGGCATCTTAAGCTATGGTGGTGCGTAGGGTAGCTGAGGTCTTGGACCTAGATTTGCCTGTGGTGCCAGTCAGGACTAATCTCCTGGCGGAGGTGCTTCAGCCAGGTGTTGCTACATCGGAGCCGATGTTACCCTTCAATGAAGCCTTCACAGATGTCCTTCTGGGAACGTGGTCCAAACCCAGCACAGGGGCTCCTGTGAATAGGGCAATTGGCCCCTGCCATAGACCAACACCAACTGACCCTGTTCTCCCAGATAGGGAATCCAAGAGGCTGGACCAACTAGGGAAGAAGATGTTTTCTTCCTTCAGCCTGGCATTGAGGTCGGTAAACACCTCTTGCCTATTGGGCAGTTTTTACTATACTTTATGGGATATGGTGGCACAAGTGCTGCCCCGGGTCCCGGAGGGTTACGGGACACTCTCACACAGGCTGTCAAGGATGGGAGAGATGAAGCCTAGTTTACCATCAGGTGTGGCTTGGACATGACCGACTCGCTGGGCAGGGCAATTTCTTCAACAGTGGCCCTCCGATGCCACGCCAGGCTACTTACCACTGGTTTTTCGGGGGATGTCCATTCAAACTTGATGGACATGCCTTTCGAGGGCACAGGCCTTTTTGGTGAAAAAGCAGACTCTGTGCTTGAGAGATTCAAGGATTCTCGAGCTACGGCCAGGTCCTTGGGTCTCTCAGCGCCTGTTTACCAGCAGTCTGTCTATCGCCCCTTTCGCAGCTTCGGGAGGGGCGTGATTCCATGCCAACAACAGGTTAGCCATTGTGTTCCAGCTTCACAGCATCCCGCACGAGGTCGTGGTACCTTCAGACCCAGAGGGTCTAACCAGAGGTCGGCCACCACCCAGCCCCCCTCTTTCACAATGCCCAAGCCCTCATAGTATGGTTCTGCAAGACCATGTCCATCTAGTTGCAGGGAGGAGTCCGTTTCATCTCCCTCACTGGCAATCTATAGCATCAGACAAATGGGTCTTTTAGATCATACAGCAGGGCTATTCCCTCCCCTTCTAGTCTTTCCCTACCTCTATTCCTGCGGTAAAAGAACGGCTGATGGAGGATCATTTGATCTTGCTTTGTGAGGAAGTTACGGCTCTCTTGTCCAAGGGAGCCATAGAAAGGGTCCCAATATCAGAACTAGGCAGTGGTTGGTATTCCCAGTACTTTCTGATTCTCAAAAAGAACAAGGGTCTTTGCCTAGTTTGGATTTAAGGGACGTCAATCTCTTCCTCAAAAAGGAGAAATTCAAGATGCTCACTCTTGCTCAGGTCTTGTCTGCCCTAGACCAAGGAGACGGGATGGTAGCGCTAGACTTGCAGGATGTGTATTTGCACATCCCCATCCTTCCTCCCCACAGGTGTTACTTGTGGTTCAAGGTGGGCCACAAGCACTTTCCGTTTACCATGCTCCCCTTCGGTCTCACCAGTGCCCCTCAGGTGTTCACCAAAGTGCTGGCATTGGTAGCAGCTCATCTGCGCACGTTTGGGATCCCAGTCTTCCCCTACCTCGATGACTGGCTGTTGAAGGCTCCTACGCCCCAGGCTCTTGTCGCCCACCTCCAGACTACGGTGGACCTCCTGCATTCGCTGGGTTTCACTATAAGCGTGCCGAAGTCCCACCTGATTCTCTCTCAGAAGCTCCCTTTCGTCGGAGCTGTTCTGGACACAGTGCAGTTTCGGGCCTATCCTCCAGAGAAGCGAGTCCAGGATATCCAGGTTATGATACCGATGTTTCAGCCTCTATCCTGGATTTTGGTGAGGCAGACTGATGGCTTCCTGCATCCTGTTAGTCAAACATGCCAGATGTCTTATGAGGGCTCTAAAGTCCCAGTGGGCACAGCATTAGGGAGATCTCATAGGGAACTGCAAATGAGCTGTAGTGGTGGTTAGTGAACTGCGATTGGGTCAAAGGCAGACTCCTCTCCCTTCCCCAACCAGATCTCACAGTAGTGACAGATGCATCACTTCTGGGATGGGGCGGCCATTTGGGAGAGACACAGTTCAGGGGCCTCTGGTCTCCGGCGGAGTCCGGGCTCTCTATCAAATTATTGAAGCTCAGGGCGATTCGGCTACCATTGAAAGCATTTCTTCCTGTTGTGAAAGGGAAGTTAGTGCAGGTGTTCACGGACAGCACCACTGCAATGTGGTACTGCAACAAGCAGGGTTGTGGGGTCGTGGACCCTTTGTCAAGAGGCTCTGTGTCTCTGGACATGGCTGGAACAGCAGAGTATAACCCTGGTGGTTCAACACCTGGCAGGTTCTCTGAATGCCAGGGTGGACAAACTCCGCTCTCGATGCCTAGCGGATCACAAATGGTATCTGTAGGAAGTTGGCTTTGTATATACTATCTCAAAGAGAGGTAGTGTGCACAGAATCCAAGGGTTCCCCTTAGAGGTTGATAGTCGCAAAATTAGATAATAATAATGCTCTATTTTATTGGTAGTGTGGTTGAGCAGTAGGCTTATCAGAGGGCAGTGTTAAGCATTTGTTGTACACACACAGGCAATAAATGAGGAACACACACTCAGACTTAATTCCAGGCCAATAGTTTTTATATAGAAAGATATATTTTCTTAATTTATTTTAGAACCACAAGATTCATGATTTGAGGTAAGTACATACAATTCAAGGTACTTCACACAGGTAAGTATAGAACTTTGATTTAAAACAGTAGTACACACCGCTTTGGTTAGAATGGCAAGCTATTTTAAAAGTGGACACAGTGCAAAAATCAACAGTTCCTGGAGGAGATAAGTTTGGTTAGGTTTCTCAGGTAAGTAAAGCACTTAGGTGGTCATTATGACCCTGGCGGTATTATAACCGCAGGGCCAAGGCAAAGGCTGGCGGTACGGGGAGTCGGGGGGCCCCTGCCCTGACCATGCCCCTGGCATGGGCAGTGCAGGGGCCCCCTGACAGGGCCCCATGCGGCTTTTCACTGTCTGCTGTGCAGACAGTGAAAAGCGCGACAGGTGCAACTGCACCCGTCGCACGGCCGCAACACCGCCAGCTCCATTTGGAGCCGGCTCCTATGTTGCGGCCGTGATCCCCGCTGGGCCAGCGGGATCTCCAAATGGCTGCGGCGGGGGTGCGGCTGCATGGCGGTCAGATCTTGACCTCCATAGTCTCCTGGGCATAGGCAGACCACCGTTGGGGGTTCAAGGCAACCCCAAAGCCAGAGCACCAGCAACACAGGGCCGGACAGGTGCAGATTTTAAAGGAGCGCCCAAAACACATAGGGGCCTATGAAGAACAGGTGTGCTCCGGTCCGTACCTGCGTCCTCTGGGAGCAGACCAGGGGGTTTTTGTAGAGCACTGGAGGGGTGGGGGAACACACACAAGCCCACAAAACACACCATCAGCCTCACAGGGGTGACCGGGTGCAGTAGGCAAAGTAGGCATCGGGTTTGCTATAGAAAGCAATGAGGGACCGGGGGGGTCACTTAGGCGATGCATGGGAGCTTTTCAGGCCAGCCACCGACTGGGCTAGGATGAGGGCCATCTGCTGGCCACTCCTGCACTGGTAGGTGGTTCCTTTCCGTCTTGAGGGCTGCAGGTGGAGTGCTTGGTCCAGGCGTCGGGTTCCTTTGCTACCAAACAGTCGCAGTCAGGGGGAGCCTCTGGATCCTCTCTGCAGGCGTTGCTGTGGGAGCGCAGGGGGGTCGAGTCAGGGTGTCCACGTCGTTAGTCGCCTGGGAGTCCTCTCTGCGATGTTTGTTATCCCTAACCCGAGCCAGTGGCATCGGGTGCAGTGTGTGAACTCTCACGCTTCTGGCAGGAAGTGAGTCTCTTTAAAAGTTGTTTCAAAGTTGCAAAGTGTAGGAAGTTGGCTCTGTATATACTATCTCAAAGTAAGAGTTAGTGTGTACAGAGTCCAAGGGTTCCCCTTAGATGTAAGATAGTGGCAAAAAGAGATAATTCTAATGCTTTATTTTGTAGTAGTGTGGTCGAGCAGTGGGCTTATCAGAGGGTAGTGTTAAGCATTTGTTGTACACACACAGGCAATAAATGAGGAACACACACTAAAAGACGTAACTCCAGCCCAATAGTTTTTATATAGAAAAATATATCTTCTTAATTTATTTTAGAACCACAAAATTCAAGATTTGAAGTAAATACATAAAATGCAAGGTACTCCACACAGGTAAGTAAGAAACTTTGAATTAGAGCAGTAACATACACAGTTTTAGTTAAAATGGCAATAAGCTATTTTAAAATTGCAAAAATCAACAGTTCCTGGGAGAGGTAAGTAATGGTTAGTTTTTCAGGTAAGTAAGACACTTACAAGTTCAAGTTCCTGGGCATAGGCAGCCCACCATTGGGGGTTCAAGGCAACCCCAAAGTCACGGCACCAGCAACACAGGGCCAGTCAGATGCAGAGGTCAAAGGAGGGCCCAAAACACATAAGCGCCTACGGAGAACAGCAGTGCTCCGGTTCCAGTCTGCCAACAGGTAAGTAACTGCGTCTTCGGAAGGCAGACCAGGGGGGTTTTGTAGAGCACTGGGGGGGAGAGGGGGACAGAAGCAGGCACAAAAAACACATCCTCAGCGGCACAGGGGCGGCTGGGTGCAGTGTGCTTAGCAGGCGTTGGATTTTCAATAGGAATCAATGGAGGGACCTGGGGGTCACTATAGCGGTGCAGGCTGGGCACAGGGGGGCTTCTCAGGCCAGCCACCGACTGGGCTAGTCAGAGGGTCGCCTAATGGTCACTCCTGCACTGGAGTTCGGTTCCTTCTGGTCCTGGGTGCTGCGGGTGCAGTGCTTCGTCCAGGCATGCGGTTCTTTGTTCCAGGCAGTCGTGGTCAGGGGGAGCTTCTGGTTCCTCTCTGCATGCGTCTCTGTGGGGGTCTGGGGGTTGCTCAGGTTACTCACTAGGTTGCAGTCGCCTGGGAGTCCTCCCTGCAGCATTGGTTCTCTGGAGCTCGAGCCGGGGGCATTAGGTGCAGAGTGTAAAGTCTCAGGCTTCTGGCGGAAAGAGTGAAACTTTCTAACAACTTTCAAAGAACTCAAAGTTGTTGCTGTTTTTAAACATTGCCACTGTTCCCTGGAGTTTCTTGGTCCTTTGGGTTCAGGGCAGTCTTCAGAGGCTTCAGAGATTGCTGGTCCCTGTCGATGCCTCGCTGTGCAGGTTCTTTGAGTCTGGAGACAGGCCGGTAGGGCTGGGGCCAAGTCAGTTGGTGTCTCCGTCGTCTCTGCAGGGCTTTCAGGTCAGCAGTCCTTCTTGTTGTAGGTTGCAGGAATCTGATTTCCTGGGTTCTGGGGTGCCCCTAAATTCTAGATTTAGGGGTGTGTTTAGGTCAGGAGGGCAGTAGCCAGTGGCTACTGTCCTGGAGGGTGGCTACACCCTCCTTTGTGCCTCCTCCCTGAGGGCATGGGGGCATATCCCTAATCCTATTGGGGGTTTCCTCCAAAACCAAGATGGAGGATTTCTAAAGGCAGGGGTCACCTCCGCTCAGGGCACCTTAGGGGCTGTCCTGACTGGTGGGTGACTCATCCTTGTTGTCCTAATTATCTCCTCCAGCCTTGCTGCCAGAGGTGGAGGCAGTGGCCGGAGGGAAGGGCATCTCCACTAGCTGGGATGCCCTGGGGTGCTGTAATAAAAGGCGTGAGCCTTTGAGGTTCACCACCAGGTGTTAGTTCCTGCTGAGGGGAGGTGAGAAGCACAGAAGGTGCCAAAGGCACTCTCCCCATGTGGCCAGAAACTCGTCTGGTTGTGGCAGGCTGGCAGAAACTGGTCAGCCTAGCACTAGGAGTCGGACTGGTATTCTGGGGCGTCTGTAAGATGCCCTTTGGACGCATTTTACAATAAATCCCACACTGGCATCAGTGTGCATTTATTGTGCTGAGACGTTTGGTACCAAACTTCCCAGATTTCAGTGTAGCCACTATGGAACTGTGGAGTTCGTATTTGACAGACTCCCAGACCTTATGCTCTTTATGGCTACCCTGCACTTGAAGTGTCTAAGGTTTGGCTTAGACACTGTAGGGGTATAGAGCTCATGCAACTATGCCCTCACCTGTGGTATAGTGCACCCTGCCTTAGGGCTGTAAGGCCTACTAGAGGGGTGAATTACCTATGCCACAGGCAGTGGGATGTGGGCATGGCACCCTGAGGGGAGTGCCATGTCGACTTAGTCATTTTCTCCCCACCAGCACACACAAGCTCTGAGGCAGTGTTCATGTGCTGAGTGAGGGGTCCCCAGGGTGGCATAATACATGCTGCAGCCCTTAGAGACCTTCTCTGGCCACAGGGCCCTTGGTACCAGGGGTACCATTTACAAGGGACTTACCTGAGTGCCAGGGCTGTGCCAATTGTGGGAACAAAGGTACAGTTTAGGGAAAGAACACTGGTGTTGGAGCCTAGTTAGCAGGGGCCCAGCACACTTTCAATCATAACTGGCATCAACAAAAGGCAAAAAGGTAGAGGGTAACCATGCCAAGGAAGGCATCTCCCTAAACAACCCCCTGCCCCCCAAATGAAAGAGGATGAGACTAACCTTTTCCAGGAGAGTCTTCATCTTCTAAGTGGAAGAACCTGGAAAGGCCATAGGCTTTGGCATGGGGAGTCCCATGTCTTTGTTCCACTGGTCAAGGCCATCATCATTTGTTTGGGACAGAACTGCTCCTATCCTATGCTCAGAGGCATCAGTCTGTACAATTAACTGCTTAGAATAATGGTGCTGGGTCCTGGTTAGCAGGGTCCCAGCACACTTTAAATCATAACTGGCATCAACAAAAGGCAAAAGTTTAGGGGGGTAACCATGCCAAGAAAGGCATTTCCCTACAGTATATCCATCTGGAGGTGGCGCAAGGACTCTTTCAGCAGTGGGAAGAGCCTTGGTTAGATCCGTTAGCCTCTGCAGGGAACGCGCAATGTCAGCAGTATTGCATGTTGGAGTTTCCAAGGCGGCAATCACTCTGACGCTTTTCATCACAAGTGGAATTGAGGCCTCCTATACGCATTTCCGCCCATACCACTTCTGCTCAGAGTTATCAAGAATGACCGGGCCCAAGTCATCTTAGTGGCTCCGGATTGGGCACGGAGAGTCTGGTATCCCGAGCTACTCAAAATTAGCATCAATCTTCCAATCAGGCTGCCTCTTCGAGAGGATCTTCTATCGCAGCACCAGGGGAGGGTTCTCCACCCGAACCTGTCAACACTGCGCCTTCATGTGTGGACTTTGAGCGGCAGCAGTAGATGGCTTTTGACCTTCCTCATGAAGTCTGTAAGGTTATTTTGGCAGCCAGGCGACCCTCCACTAAGAAGGTTTACGACTGCCGTTGGAAACGCTTTGTATATTATTATACAAAGGTCTATTGACTGCTTCTTCTTTCTGACATTGCGTTACTGAAGGTAAGTAACTTGGTCTTATGGCAACAGGCCTTTCTGATGTCCCAATGTTTTCCCTTTGTACCCACCTTTGGGCTGGGGAAAGTCTTGGGGCCCACCCTCCTGTGCGGGTTTTTGGGAGCCTTTAGAAGACTTAGTTTTTATCCTTGTTTTGATTACCCTCTGTCCCTTGTGGGGGCTTTTTGTCCTTTTTTCTTGTGCCCCCACCAGTGGAAGTCTTGGTCACCCTTGTTTTGAGCTAGTGTTCTGCCTTCTTCCACAACTCTAGAGGTGAAAGTGGACCTAGGTCTGAGAGGTACTGGTGCAACTTTTCTTGAACACAATTCCTCAGCAGATGCTCTTTCATCATTAGATTCTAAAGCCTTTTCATAATCATGCACGTTGTTACCTTTTAACCAGCCACCTAAAGTTTTCACTGAGAAGTCCACAAAATCAACCCAGGACTGGCTCTTGGTTTATCGAGTCTCCCTGAATTTAATTCTCTGCTCCTCAGAAATAATCCCTCAATCCGGGTAGCCTTCGTTAGATCATAGGAGCTTGTATTTGCCTCATTCAGTGAGAGGAGTCTATCCCTACACTTTCCTGAGAACAGTTCCCAAAGGAGAGTTCCCCAGTACTCTTTCTTAAGTCTTCTGGAAATAGGCCCTCTCATAGGCTGTGAACCACTTGATGTCCTCACCCTCCTCATATTTGGGGATTTTAGGGTCACAGTGCTCTACTCTGTCCCTAGTTATATCGCTGCCACCATTCATGGGTGCTAAACCCATTTCTGCTCTCTCCCTCTCTATAGCTAAGATCCTGTGTTTCAGGTCCAGTCCCTTAACCTGTCTAAGAGGTCTATCTCTGGAGGTTGAGGAACCTTCGCCATCCTGTAGGAGGCTGGCCTGGTTTGTAGTGGGTACATATGGTACTTACACCTTATACCAGGTCCATTTATCCCTTATTAGTTAAATGTAGACCGTGTCTAGAAGCCAGGCTCTATCAGGTAGCTGTAGCTGAGCAACCAAGGCTTATCTAGGAGACATGCAAACCTCATGCAATACATCAATCAATGAATGAATCAAATTTATTAAGCGCGCTACTCACCCGGTAGGGTCTCAAGGTGCTGTGGGGGGGTGGGGGAGTTACTCTTCAAAATGCCATGTTTTTAGGTGTTTTCTGAAGGTCAGGAGGTCCTGGGTCTTGCGTAGATTGGTGGGGAAAGAGTTCCAGGTCTTGGAGGCAAGGTAGGAGAAGGATCTACCTCCGGAGGTGGTGCGAAGGATGCGGGGAGACTGTGGTGAGAGCGAGGTCAGCCGATCGGAGGAGAAGAGTGGGTGTGTGGAAGTTCACTCTTTCATTGAGGTAGACTGGTCCAGTGTTGTGGAGGGATTGTTGTGGGTGTGGATGAGGATTTTGAAAGAGATCCTTTTGCTGATGGGTAGCCGGTGAAAGAGTCTGAGGTGGGTTAGTGGCGTGGGAGGTTCAGGATGAGCCATGCGGCTGCCTTCTGGATCCACTGGAGTTTCTGCTGAAGCTTGACTGCGGTACCAGCGTAGAGGACATTCCTGTAGCCTAGTCTGCTGCTGATGAGTGCATGGGTGACGGTTTTCCTGGTTTCTATGGGGATCCATTTGAAGGTCTTACGCAGCATGCGGAGGGTGTTGAAACATGAGGAAGTTCTAGAGTTGATTTGCCTTGTCATGGAGAGAGAGGAGTCTGATGATGCCGAGATTGCGTGGGTGGAGGGTGTTGGGGGTGGTCCTAGGGCGGTGGGCCACCTGGAGTCGTCCCATACTGTCCTGTTGGGGCCAAAAATGATGATTTCGGTTTTGTTGGAGTTTAGTTTGAGGTGGCTTTCTGTCATCCATTTGGCGGTGGAGGAGTCCGGCGTGGAGGTTTGTCTTGGAGGTGGTGGGGTACCTGGTGAAGGAGATGACGAGCTGGGTGTCTGAGTAGGATATGATGGTGATTCCATGGGGGCGGAGGATGCTGGCGAGAATACCACTGTAGTCACTCAGTACTCACACACATAAAAGACAATACTCAGTGTTACAGAAATAAAGGTACTTTATTTTGGTGACAAAAAGCCAAAAATACTGTAGAGACTATACTCCCTTAGGAGGTAAATAATATACAGGTTATATACACTAGTATGCAGAAATGGGCATAAAACCAGTTAGAAAATAGTGCAAAAAGTGAAAATCACAATACTTAGAAATGGGTCTGGGGGAACACAAACGATACACTAAGAAAGTGGAATGTGACTGTCGGTTTCCCACCTAGGCAAGTGTAGTGAGTAGAGGGGCACTGGGAGTATTTGAAAACACCAAAGGTAAGTAATAGAACCCACCAAAGAGCCCCTGAAAGCAAGAGTAAATCACAGTAGTTTTCCTAGAACACACAAGAACACGAGAAAGAAGATTATGCAAGAACCTTAAGAGACTGCATTCGGCTGGGACTCTCAGCAATTCAGAGAGCCCACAGAATACCAGGCAGTGCGCACAGGAGTATCACAGCACGGGGACAAAGGAGATGCAAAAGGAGGCCCACACAGCACTACAACGACTCCACCAGAGAATCACTCAGGAAGTTGTGCGTCACAGGATAGAGTGGTGGGGGGGCAGGAGCTGCACGTTGCATGAAGAACTTCGTGGAAGGATGCCAACAAGCCTTGGCAACTGCAAAAAACGCGGTTCACGGTTTGCGTGGGGAGGCAAGCTCTTACCTTCACCAAAGATGGATAGTAGGACATCAGGACCATCTGGACCACTAAAGTCCATCACCCGTGATTCAGGATCCACGCAACTCGTCAGGAGAAGGGACCCATGAAGCCGGTCATTGTTGCAGAGAGGTGCCTGCTGAAGCAGGGGAGTGACTCCTTCACTCCAAGGGAGGGTCCTTCGTTCTTCTGGTGCAGGCTGAAGACAGGCTGTCCTCTGAGGATGCACGACTGGGAAACAGTTGCAGTTGCTGGCAGGCGCTGAAGATACATTGCTGCAGAAGTCATCTTCGCTTCTTTGTTGCAGTTTGTAGAGTTCCTGGAGGGTCCAGATGCAGTTTCTTTTGTGAGAAGGTGAAGTAAAGGATGCAGAAGATTCCTGCTGGAGTCTAGCAATCTGAATCTGAAGAACCACCCAAAAGAGAGAGAGCCTAAATGGCCCTGAAAGGGGGATTGGTCAGCTAAATAGGTAAGCACCTATCAGGGGAAGGCTCTGACATCACCTGCTGGCTCTGGCCACTCAAATGATCCCAGAGCTCCCTGCCAACCTGTAATCCAACGGCAAAACGCGGAGGATCTCTGAACACCACCCCTGGTCTGGTGATGGACAGGGAAGGGGTGACTTCCTTTTGCTTTGTCGAGTTTTGTGCCAGAGCAGAGACTGGGGAAGGGGTCCCTGTTTTCAAAGGGAGAGGGTGTAGCACCCCTCTCCCAAAGGAAATCCTTTGTTCTGCCTTCTTGGGCTTGAGCTGCTCAAGCAACAGGAGGGCAGAAACCTCTGAGAGGTGGCAGCAGCTGGCTAAAAGGGCAATACTGGGGTCCTCTAAGGAGCCCGCAGAGTGCATGGAATCATAAAACAAATGCTTGCAAAAGCATTGGGGTATGATTCAAACATGTTTGATACCAAACATGCCCATATTCGGAGTTACCATTATGTACCTGGACATAGGTAGTGACCTATGTCCAGTACATGTGTAAAATGGCGTCCCCGCGCTCACAAAGTCCGGGAAAAGGGTCCTGGAGGTCTTGGTGCACCTCTGCTAGTGCAGGGGTGCCCTCACACACAGGTACTCTGCACCCTGCCCTCTGGGCTGGAGGGCCTGCTATAGGGGTGACTTATAGATGACCTGGTGAGTGTAACTGGCAGTGAAAGGGTGCATGCACCTTTTTCATACAGGCTGCAATGGCATTCCTATAGAAGTCTTTGCATGGGCTCCCTATGAGTGGCAAAAGAAATGCTGCAGCCCATAGGGATCCCCTGGGCACCTAAGTACCATATACTAGGGACTTATAAGGGGGCACCAGTATGCCAATTGTTAGTGAAATACTGGGTTAACAGTATGCAATAACCATAATTTAAGGGAGTGAGCATAACTACTGATGTCCTGATTAGAAGGATCCCAGTAGACACAGTCAAACACACTGACAAACAGGCCAAATGTGGCAGTAACCAAGCTAGAAAGAGGCTACTTTCCTACACATCCTCACTAGAGGGAGGTGTCCTAGACATCTGGGTTACAGGTACCTCTATTTCAATTTGAGGAGAGTCTTTCTTCCTCCTCACTTGAGTTGTCCTGATCCTAAATTACAGGGTCAGTGGCCTCATCTGAAGGTCATATTCTGCCAGTAGCCTGGAGCCTTGCACTGGTAGGGTTTGAGCCTGTTTTTATTCTGTACCCTTTACAGAGGATGTAGGAAAATGCCACTGTTGGCATAGTCACCCACCACCTTTTACCTAGTGTTGATGCCAGCTTTGATTGGAAGTGTGTGGGACCCTGCTAACCAGGCCCCGGCACCAGTGTTCTTTCTCTAAAACTGTACCTTTGTGTCCACAGTTGGCACAGCCCTGGCACACAGTTAAGTCGCTTGTAGAAGGTTCCCCTTGTGCCAAGGGCTCTGTGGCCAGGGAAGGTCCTTAAGGGCTTCAGCATGTATTATGCCTCCCCCAGGGACCCCTCACTTAGTACATGCACACTGCATTACAGCTTGTGTGTGCTAGTGGTGAAAAAAGACAAAGTCGACATGGCACTCCCCTCAGAGTGCTATGCCCACAAACCACTGCCTGTGGCATAGGTAAGTCACCCCTCTAACAGACCTTACAGCCCTAAGGCAGGGTGCACTATACCACAGGTGAGGGCATAGCTGCATGAGCACTATGCCCCTACAATGTCTGTCAATTCTTAGACATTGTAAGTGTAGGGTAGCTATACTGAGTATTTGGTCTGGGAGTCTGTCAATTACTAACTCCACAGTTCCATAATGGCTACTCTAAAATCTGTGAAGTTTGGTATCAAACTTCTCAGCACAATAAATGCACACTGATGCCAGTGTGGGATTTATTATAAAATACACCGAGAGGGCATCTTAGAGATGCCCCCTGAATACCGGTCTGACTTCTAGTGCTAGGCTGACCAGTTTCTGCCAGCCTGCCACAACCAGACAAGTGTCTGGCCACATGGGTTGAGTGCTTTTGTCACTCTGTGGCCAGGAACAAAGCCTGCACTGGGTGGAGGTGCTTCTCACCTCCCCCTGCTGGAACTGTAACACCTGGCAGTGAGCCTCAAGGGCTCATGCCTTTTGTTACAGCACCCCAGGGCATCCCAGCTAGTGGAGATGCCCGCCCCTCCGGCCACTGCCCCCACTCTTGGCGGCAAGGCTGGAGGAGATAATGAGAAAAACAAGGAGTCACCTACCAGTCAGGGCAGCCTCTAAGGTGCCCTGAGCTGAGGTGACCTCTGCCTTTAGAAATCCTCCATCTTGAGTTTGCGCCCATAGGAATAGGGTTGTGCCCCCCTCCCCTCAGGGAAGGAGGTACAAATAGGGTGTAGCCACCCTCCAGGACAGTAGCCATTGGCTACTGCCCCCCCAGACCTAAACACACCCCTAAATTTAGTATTTAGGAGTGACCCTCAACCCAGGAAAGAAGGAGTCCTGCAGAGAAGACAACTGACTTAGCCCCAGCCCTACCAGCCTGTCTCCAGACTCAAAGAGCCTGCACAGCGACGCATCCGACAGGGACCAGTGACCTCTGAGGACTGCCCTGAACCTGAAGGACCAAGAAACTCCTGAGAACAGCGGCACTGTTCAAAATCTGCAACAAAGAAACAACTTTTAAAGTACTCAGTCTTCCTGCCGGAAGCGTGAGACTTCACACTCTGCACCCAATGCTCCTGGCTCGAGTTCAGGAGAACTAACACCGCAGAGAGGACTCCCAGCCGACTATGACGACGTGGGCACCCTGAGCTGACCCCCCTGCATCCCCACAGCGACCCCTGCAGAGAGGATCCAGAGGCTCCCCCCTGACCGCGACTGCCTGGTAACAATGGAACCCAACACCTGGACCAAGCACTGCACCCGCAGCCCCCAGGACCAAGAGGAACCACCTACCAGTGCAGGCGTGACCAGCTGGCGGCCCTCATCCTAGCCCAGTCAGTGGCTGCTCCGAGAAGCCCCCCTGTGCCCTGCCTGCATCGCCTAAGTGACCCCCGGGTCCCTCCGTTGCTTACAATAGCAAACCCGACGCCTACTTTGCCTACTGCGCCCGGCCGCCCCTGAGGGTAGTTTGTGGGCTTGTGTGTGTGTCTCTTTTCCCCCCACCCACCCCCCTCCTAATTGCTCTACAAAATCCCCTTGGTCTGCTCTCTAAGGACGCAGGTACTTGCCTGTAAGCAGACTAGGACCGGAGCACCCCTGCTCTTCATAAGTGCCTATGTGTTTTGGGTCCTCCTTTGACCTCTGCACCTGACCAGCCCTGTGTTGCTGGTGCAGTGGCTTTGGGGTTGCCTTGAAGCCCCAACTTTAGGCTGCCTGTGCCCAGGAGACTGACTGTGTAAGTGCTTTACTTACCTGAAAAACGTAATCAAACTTACATCCCCCAGGAACTGTGATTTTTGCACTATGTCCACTTTTAAAATAGCTTATTGCCATTTTAACGAATGCTGTGTGTACTACTGTTTTAAATCAAGGTTCTATACTTACTTGTGTGAAGTACCTTGCATTTTATGTACTTACCTCAAATCTTGAATCTTGTGGTTCCAAAATAAATTAAGAAAATATATTTTTCTACACAAAAACTATTGGCCTGTATTTAAGTCTTTGAGTGTGTGTTCCTCATTTATTGCCTGTGTGTGTACAACAAATACTTAACACTGCCCTCTGATAACCCTACTGCTCGACCACACTACCCCATAATAGCGTATTAGTATTATCTAATTTTGCCACTATCAATCTCTAAGGGGAACCCTTGGACTCCGTTCACACGGTCTCTCACTTTGAGATAGTATATACAGAGCCAACTTCCTGAACACACTGATGCAAGTGTGGGAGTTATTCCAAAATGCACACAGGAGGCATCTTAGAGATGCCCCTGTATGGTAGCCCAACTGCTAGTGTAAGGATGACCGGTCTATGCCGGCCTGCCACTTCCAGACGAGTTTCTGACCATATGGGGTGAGTGCCTTTGTGCACTCTGTGGTCAGAAACAAAGCCTGTCCTGGGTGGAGGTGCTTCACACCTCCCCTGCAGGAACTGCAACACCTGGTGGTGAGCCTCAAAGGCTTAAGCCTTGTGTTACAGTGCCCCAGGGCACTCCAACCAGTGCCCCGCCCCCCCAAACCCCCCCAGGCAAGCTCCCACTTTTGGCAGCAAGTCCATAGGGATAATGAGAAAAACAAGGGTGAGTCACCCCTCAGCTAGGACCACCCCTAAGGTGTCCATAGTTGAAGTGACCCCCCTCCTTGAGAAATCCTCCATCTTGCGTTGGAGGATTAGGGCCAATAGTGATAGGTATGTGCCCCCCTCCCTAGAGGGAGTGGGCACAAGGAAGGTGTAGCCACCCTCGGGGACAGTAACCATTGGCTACTGCCCCTTGACCCTAACACACCCCTAAATTTAGTATTTAGGGGTGACCCTGAACCCAGCTTTTCAGATTGCTGACGTTCTCAAGAAAGGACTGCTGGGCTGAAAACCCCACAGAGAAGAGGAGACACTGAGTCGGCCCCAGCCCTACCGGCCCGTCTTCTGCTTCAAAAAGCTGCAAGAAAAGAAGCAACGCATTCTGCAGGACCAGTGACCCCTGAAAAGTCTCCAGGGGACACCTGCACCACCGAGGACCAAGAAACTCCCGTGGACAGCAGACCTGTCCAAAAAGAAGACAAAGAAACCATCTTGGGACTCTCACCCCATTCCAGAAGCATGAGCCCAACTACTCTACCCCTGGCCCGAGTCCAGAGAAACCAACCAGCCAGAGAGGATCCCCAGGCGACTTCGATGACCTGTCCACCGTGGCCTGACTATTCTACACCCTCACGATGACGCCTGCAGAGGGAATCCTGAGGACCCCCTTGACTGCGACTGTCCAGGACGAAGATATCTGTCCCCTGGAGAAGCAGTGCACCCCCAGGCCTGAGAAACCAACTACCGGTGCAGCAGCGACCAGCAGGTGGCCTTCACCCTTGCCAAGTCGGTGGCTTGCCCGAGAGGTCCCCATGTGCCCTTGCTGCAGCGCCTAAGTGACCCCTGGGTCCCTCCATAGAGTTCTATTGAGAACCCGACACCCTGTTTGCACACTGCACCCGCCGCCCCCATGCTGCTGAGGGTGTGGTTTTTGTGCCTACTTGGGGCCCCTCGAGTACTCCTCCAAACCCCCCCTGGTCTGGCCTCCGACAACGATGTTTACCTGCAAGCAGACCGGAACTGAAGTACCCCCTCTTCATAGGGGCCCATGTTATTTTGCCTCCTGTTTGACCTCTGCACCAAATCAGCCCTGTGTTGCTGGTGCTGGGTGTTTGGGGTTATCTTGAACCCCCAATGGTGGGCTACCTATGCACTGGAGATTGAACCCATAAGTTTGTTTCTTACCTCAAAAACTGTCATTTACTTACCTCCCCAGGAACTGTTGAAAATTGCACTGTGTCCACTTCACTTTTAAAATAGCTTTTTCCCATTTTAAAGAAAACTGTACATTGTTGATTCCATTCAAAGTTCTATTACTGTATAAAGTACCTTTCATGTAATGTACTTACCTGCTAAATTATCTTGTAGTTTTAGAAATAAATTAACAAAAGGATATTTTTCTATCTAAAAACCTATTGGCCTGGAGTTAAGTCATTGAGTGTGTTTTCACTTATTGCTTGTGTGTGTACAACAAATGGTTAACACTACCCTCTGATAAGCCTTACTGCTCGACCACAAAACAAGCATTAGTATTATCTATTTTTGCCTCTGTCAAGCCTCTTGGGAAACCCCTGGACTCTGTGCACAATATGTCTCATGCCAGCATCCTACAGAGGGCCTTTAACTGCTTGTGGAAAAGCTAAAGGTAAGAGGTGGCAGTGAGCTCCACCACCCTGAGGTACTCATTATTTTACTGAAGTGGAGACCTTTTTGAACTAGAGAAAAAACACTAACATGTTCTTGCTGTCTTAACTGAAGTAAGTTTGTAAGCTTTACTGTTACACTACAGGGACCTAACCAGGGTCCTAACAGTTACTTTTAGGAATTTAGAAAAATACCCAATTCAAAAAATGCGATTTAACTAAAGGCACTTTTTGGATTTACTTGTGTAGTCACTTACTGACCAAGTGGTATCAGCAAATGCAATGTCGCAGACCACACCACTGTTCCACCAATGTAGGAAGCTGGCTCTCTATATAGTGCACTAAAATGAAGTACACTGAGCAGAGTCCAGTGGATCCCCAGAGGCTTGCAGAGGCAGGCGCAGGTCTAGTGCTCTTTTTGCTGTAGTGTGGGCGAGCAGTTATGTTTATCAGAGGGTAGTGCTAAGCATTAGTTGTACCCGGATTCAATAAATGAGACACACACTCAAAGAAGAAATCTACAACCAAATGAGAAAAATAACACTTCTTTTTATGTTTCAAACCTAAGAACTGTGTAATCAGGTTAGTACCTTTTCAAGCATAAATACTTTTCAGATTCAAAAATCAACACAGGGCAATTCTCGGAGTTCTTCAGTGTTAACCTTTGGAGGAAAACAATGTTCAGCAAACACAGGGTTAACAATTACTTCAGAGGCCTATTTTAGAGACGTAAGGTAAGTATTGGGCACTGATCAGAACCAGACCAATAGGTCACTCTGGGCAGCACTGGGGCAGCCAGGTGCAGGGGTGCAGTAAGGTGTTGGGTGCCCAGTGGTTTTCAATGAGAGTGGGTCCTTGGGACAACCAGGCTGCAGGCTCTGGCCAGGAGGCCAGTCTGAGAGGAAAAAAGGGTAGGTTCTAGACATGGGTGCTCCGGGGTGTAGGTGCACCTTTGGTACTTTTCTCCAGGGGTGATGGATGCAGGGGTTTCCTTAGGCATCAGGTTTCTTTGTCCAGTAGTATTCGCAGTTTGGCGGTCCTGCTGGTTGAGACTGTAGATGTCGTCATGGAGTCCAGCAGGGGAGTACCTAGGGTGGACTGAAGCTCAGAAGAACTGATGAGACGTTGTTGGCACCAGTGACCCACCTCAGATGGCGACAAGGGCAGTGGTTGCCAGAGGTGTCTGGTTTTCTCTCCTCTCACCACAAGGCTGCAAGAGAGGGGGCCTGCATGCAGAGGCTGCACGCAACTTGTGGGAGACCAAGAAGAATGAAATCTGAGTGAACTCAGACATTGGATAGCTGGGGAAACTTGCTGGCACCTTTGGTTGGCTTCACCTCAGGTTGTGAACATCAGGTGCAGAGATCACTTCGGGTGTCTGGTCTTTGCTGTTCTGCAGGCTGCAGAGTCTTTTTTTTGAGACTTGGATGCAAAGCAGAATCCCCTTGGAATGTCCATACTGCCTGGTTCATGTGATAAAACCCCCTCCCAGTCCTGCTTTTGTCTCTGGCCCTCGTGAGCGGTGGCTCTCACCTTGGGTGGGGGGGGGGGGGGGGTGCGGAAACTCATCTATGGTAGATAAACTGCTCAGGACAAGTCACTCAATCCACTATTAGCTGGTAGGTTTTCAGGGAGCACCTATAAGGTGCGCTCTGGGTGCAGTTATTATTAAATCACTCATTGCTGTCAGTTAGGGTTTATTAACCTGACAATTTTGACACCAAACATCCCTGTATTCCGAGAAGCCGTCATGTAGCTGAGAAACGCGTAGTGACCAGTGTCCAGCACATGTATTTAAAATGGCTTCCCTGGTCACTTACTATGTCTGAGAATCGACAGACATAGCAGGGGCATAACTGCTCATGCAGATATGACCGCACATGTAATATAACGCACCCTGCCTTAGGGCTGTAAGGCCTACCAGAGGGATGGCTTGCATATATTGCATACAGTGTTATGGGACATGGCACACAGGGTGTGTCCTGTCCTGTTTTCACTTTTGTCTGCACCAAGACATGCAGTCTACAATGGCAGCTGGTCGTGCTTGGTGAGGGGTCCCTCAGGGTGGCACAATTTGTGCTGCAGCCCTAAGGGGCCCTCCTTAGTACCCCAGGCACTAGGTACCAGGGACTTAAAGTGGGTTCTAAAGGTTTTGCCAATTGGGAAAAACAACTGCACATTTTTTGGGGAAAGATCTGGCACTGGGGTCCTGGTTAGCAGGAACCCAGTGCACTTTGTCAAAACTACACCGGAAACCAGACAAAAGGGGGGGTGACCTTGTCGAGAGGCGCTTTCCTACAGCCTTTCTACAGCTACCTGATCAGCCATTTGTGTTCAATTCACCTCAGTTTCTTGAAAGGGCTGATTGATATGTTACCACCAACACTATTTGTGATGACACAGTAGACCTTAATTTATTTTACACCTTCCTTGAAGGAGGCTGGCCTGGTCTTTGGTGTACACAGAGGTGAGGTACCCGGTACTGAGTCCAGGCAACCCTTAGTGATAGTGTACATGGTTCTATATAATCAGAGCTCTCAAAGGGTATCTGTGGAGAGCAGCCACAGCTTATCCAGGAAGGTGTAAAACAACTTCAGATACCACATAGATCAGTCAGTGATTTGTACACAAGAAATAACCACATCAGTGTTAGAAAAATAATGTACTAAACTAATTTTGGTATATCTCCTAACCGGAGATATATACACACAAAACATATACTTACAAACAGTTAAGTAAAGCATAAAATGACATGGGTCCCTATGGAGGGTGGGAGGGGGGGGGGGGGGGGCAAACCATATACTTAAAAAATAGAATGTAGAAGTCACTACTAACCAAAACCACCACCCAAGGACCCTTAGGACTGGGGAAGCACTAAAGCACCAAAGATGAGTAGCTAAGATTCCCCAGGCACCCGTGTGCTGAGTAGTAATCCTGGGTCAATGTCCATAGGAGAACAATGGGAAGTCGTGGTTAAAGTTTCTAGGACCCTTCCCAAAGGATCCAGAGGAAACCCGTTGGGACTAGCGAGGTTCAAGAGTGCTCCCACCCATGAATACCCAGAGAAGCGGAGTACCTACACCAGGGATCCCAGGTACATTAGGGTGAAATTATGTCAGAACCTCTGTAGGAAAATGCCACTGTTGGCATGGTTACCCCCTAACGTTTTGCCTTTTGTTGATGCCAGCTTTGATTGAAAGTGTGTTGGGACCCTGCTAACCCGGCACCAGTGTTCTTTCCCTAAAACTGTACCTTTGTCTCCCCAATTGGCACAGCCATGGCACAGTTAAGTCTCTTGTAAAAGATACCCCTGGTACCAAGGGCCCTTTGGCCAGGGAAGGTCTCTAAGGACTGCAGCATGTATTATGCCACCCTGGGGACCCCTCACTCAGCATATGCTCACAGCTTGTGTGTGCTGGTGGGGAGAAAAATACTAAGTCGACATGGCACTGCCCTCAGAGTGCCATGCCAACCTCACACTGCCTGTGGCATAGGTAAGGCACCCCTCTAGCAGGCCTTGCAGCCCTAAGGCAGGGTGCACTATACCACAAGTCATAGCTGCATGAACACTATGCCACTACAGTGTCTAAGCCATTTCTTAGACATTGTAAGTGCAGGGTAGGCATAAAGAGTATATGGTCTGGGAGTTCGTCAAACACGAACTCCACAGTTCCATAATGGCTGCACTGAATACTGGGAAGGTTGGTATCAAACTTCTCAGCACAATAAATCCCCACTGATGCCAGTGTGAGATTTATTGAGAAATGCACTCAGAGGGCATCTTAGAGATGCCCCCTGCATGCTAGCCCAACTGGTTTTGCTAGGCAGACCAGTCTCTGCCAGCCTACCACTTCCAGACGAGTTTCTGGCCACATGCGGAGAGTGCCTTTGTGCACTCTGTGACCAGGAACAAAGCCTGTCCTGGGTGGAGGTGCCTCACACCTCCCCCTGCAGGAACTGTAACACCTGGCGGTGAGCCTCATGGGCTCAAGCCTGGTGTTAAAATGCCCCAGGGCACTCCAGCTAGTAGAGATGCCCGCCCCCTAGACACAGCCCCCACTTTTGGCCGCAGGTCCAGAGGAGATAATGAGAAAAACAAGGAAGAGTCACCCCCTCAGCCAGGTCCAGCCCTCAGGTGACCAAAGCTGATGTGACCCCCTCCTTAGAAAATCCTCCATCTTGCTTTTGAGGATTTAGCCCAGTAGGATCAGGGATGTGCCCCCCCTCCTCCAAGGGAGGAGGCACAAGGAGGGCGTTGCCACCCTCAGGGACAGTAGCCATTGGCCTCCACCTTCCAGCCCTAAACACACTCCTAAATCTAGTATTTTGGGGCAACCCTGAACCAAGGAAATCCGATTCCTGACGACCTAACAAGAACTGCTGACCTGAAAACCCTGCAGAGAAGAAGGAAGACAACAACTGCTTTGGCCCCAGCCCTACCGGCCTGTCTCCTGATTCAAAGACCCTACAACAGAACACATCCAGCAGGACCAGCGGCCTCTGCTGACTGAGAGGATTGCCCTGCAACTCCAAAGGACCAAGAAACTCCCATGGACAGCAGCTCTGTCCAAAGTAACAAGAAGAAACCATCTTTAAAGGGACTCTCACCTCACTCCGGAAGCGTGAGTACCCACCACTCTGCACCCATTGCCCCTGGCCCATGTCCAGCGAAACCAACACGGCAGAGAGGACCCCCAGGCGACTGACGACGTGTCCACCCTGAGCCGACATCCCTACACCCCCACGATGACGCCTGCATAGGGATTCCAGAGGACCCCCTTGACCGCGACTGCCCGGTAACAAAGAAACCCGCTGCCTGGAGAAGTACTGCACCCGCAGCCCCCAGGCCCGTGAAGAACCAACCACTGGTGCAGCAGTGACCAGCAGGCAGCCCTCACCTTTGCCCAGTCGGTGGCTGGCTGGAGAAGCCCCCTCTGCCCTGCCTGCATCGTCATAGTGACCCCTGGGTCCCTCAATACATTTCAATACAAAACCTGACTCCTTGTTTGCACACTGCACCCAGGCGCCCCTGTGCCGCTGAGGGTGTATTTTGTGTGCCTGTTTGTGACCCACCCCAGTGCTCTACAAATCCCCCCACCCCAGTGCTCTACAAATCCCCCCTGGTCTGCTCCCAGAGGATGCAGGCACTTACCTGCTAGCAGACTGGAACCTGAGCACCCCTGGTCTCCATAGGCGCCTATGTTATGTGGGCCCCTCTTTGACCTCTGCACTTGACCGGCCCGGTGGTGCTGGTGCTGAGTGTTTGAGGTTGACTTGAACCCCCAACGGTGGGCTGCCTATGCCCTGGAGACTGAACTTGTAAGTGCTTTACTTACCTCACAAACTAACCTGTACTTACCTCCCCCAGGAATTGTTGAATTTTGCAGTGTCCACTTTAAAAAAAGCTTATTGCCATTTTATCCCAAACTGTGTACATTACTGTTTTGATTCAAAGTCCTATCTTTACCTATGCCAAGTACCTTACATTTAATGTACTTACCTGCAATCCGAATCTTGTGGTTAAAAAATAAATTAAGAAAATAATATTTTTCTATATAAAAACCTATTGGCCTGGAGTTAAGTCTTCGATAGTGTGTTCCCGTTTATTGCCTGCGTGTGTACAACAAATGCTTAAGACTACCTTCTGATAAGCCTAACTGCTCCACCACACTACCACTAATAGAGCATTAGTATTATCTATTATTGCCTCTGTCAAACATCTTGGGGAACCTCTGGACTCTGTGCACACTATTTCTCATTTTGAGATAGTATGTAGAGAGCCAGCTTCCTACAACCTCCCTTTGAAGTCGGTGGGGACCTTGGTTATCCAGCTGCTGTCGTGACCCATGGACCAGGTCAGTGGAACCCAGGCATGGATTCTGGGCAAAGGGGACCTAAGGAAAGAGGGAACAGAGTCCAGGTCTCCCAAAGGTGACCAGGGAATGTAGGAGGGCTATGTCCACCCATTGGATAGAGACTTCTAGCTGCAGATTCCTTACCTTGGAATTCCCTGGCGTCCCCTTCGAATCTGGGATTTTTTCTGCTGAGCAGTACCCTACACGCGCCGTCTGGTGGCACCGTTCAGATCCGCGGGCGTTGTCAGCATCGTTGGAGCCGCCTGACATCACAGTTGTTTATATAGACGTCACCTCGGCGTGTGTACGACAGTTCTTTTCCTTCCGCGGCGGTTAAGCACCAATCTGGATTAGAGCTACCCTTTCTTCGACGAACGTCACAGCTTTTTCACCTTTTTGACTGTTTGAAGTTATGTCTTCGAGAAGGACTGGGTTCAAACTGTGTGGTGCATGTCATCGCACCATATCAGTAATGGACCCGCACCGAGTTTGCCTTTGGTGCCTCGAGAAGGATCACGACTCATCCTCGTGCGCCGACTGTCGGGCCATGGCTCCAAAGGCCTTGAGGGAGAGATCCCTCAAGCTTCTTGAGGCCTGACAGCTGTCTTCGTTCGGCGCGCCACCGAGGCGATCACGGTCCCGCAGTAGGAGGAGGTCGCGGCACCACTCCCGGAGCCCCAAGTTCTTTTCCTCGCATTCGAGGTCGTCTGATCATTTAGGTAAGAGGCACAATAAGAAGTAGTCCAAGCGGACTTCGACTTCGCCATGCCTGTCCGCTGAAGAGGCGTCTACGGAACATTGACGTTCTGAGCGCGGTTCTATAGAGGCGTCGTCCCCCTTTTCCGGAGACCGGAGCGACCCCCGCTCAAATAAAAGATTTTTATGTGGCCATGCGTCTCCTTTTTTAGCAGGCTGCACCCTCGGTTGGGTCTTCGGGCCCTGCGGGGTCAGCAGGGTCCCCTTCGGGATCGACGTTGGCGGCTTCGGCCTCGGCACCGTTGGGGACCCCAGGACCCGATACCGGATCTGGACCTGCGCTGGTCCCCCACAGTCGACCTCCTCCAGCGCCGGTCCGTCCGTCGTCCACCGGTGTTAGCCCCATCCTCATTCCGGATGATCCGGAGCGACGTCGTACTACGCCAACTCCGACACCAATTCAGCCCAGATCATTGTCTGAGCATTATTGGAACAGCCAGGCACAGGAGAGGTATGGGAGGGGTCTGAAGATCCTTTGGAAAATGACATAGTACAGAACTGGTACAAGGATCTAGGGCTGGCCAGTGGACTGGACACATCTCCAGATACTGGTGTGCTCTCTCCTCCTAATGTGGCTACAGAGGAGGGAGCTTCTTATGCTATGGTGGTGCGTAGGGCAGCTGAGGTCATAGACCTAGACTTGCCTACGGTGCCAGTCAGGACGAATCTCCTGACAGAGATGCTTCACCCGGGGGTGACAACATCAGAGCTGATGTTGCCCTTCAGTGAGGCCCTAACAAATGCCCTTCTGGGTACATGGTCCAAACCCAGCACAGGGGCTCCTGTGAATAGGACAGTCGGCTGCCTCCATAGACCAGCTCCAACTGACCCTAGTTTCCTCACCCAATACCCCACCCCAGAGAGCTTGGTGGCCCAAGCCTCTACTTCCCGTGGTGCCTTCCCTACCACTCTCCCGGATAGGGAATCCAAGAGGCTGGATCAGCTTGGAAAGAAAATGTTTTCTTCCACCAGCCTGGCATTGAGGTCCGTAAACACCTCTTGCCTATTGGGCCGTTTTTCCCATACTTTATGGAATATGGTGGCACAGGTGGTGCTCCAGGTCCCGGAGGGTTACATGACACTCTCACCTAAGCTGTCAAGGATGGGAGAGATGCAGCCAAGTTTACGATCAGGTGTGGATTGGACACGACCGACTCCCTGGGCAGAGCGATTGCATTGTCAGCGGTCCTACGTCGCCACACCTGGCTTTGTTCAACTGGCTTTTCGGGGGGGGATGTCCAGTCAAGTTTGATGGACATGCCTTTTGGTGGCTCTTGCCTTTTTGATGAGAAGGCAGACTCTGCGCTTGAGAGGTTCAAGGATTCTCGAGCTACGGCCAGATCCTTGGGCCTTTCAACGCCAGCAGTCCGTCTTTCGCCCCTGTCGAGGCTTCGGAAGGGGCGTGGTACCACGCCAACCACAGTTTAGCCACCGCCCTCAGGCTTCACAACATCCCGGAAGAGGACGTGGTACCATTGGACCCAGAGGGTCTGGCCAGAGGTCGGCCTCCACACAGCCCCCCGCCACTGAATGGTATCTCCATCCGGAGGTGGCACAAGGATTCTTTCAGCAGTGGGGAGAGCCTTGGTTAGATCTGTTCTACTCCATAGAGAACGCACAATGTCAGCAGTTTTGTGAGTTGGAGTTTCCAAGGGGGCAGTTGCCAGGCTACGCTTTTAGTCGCAAGTGGAGTTCAGGCCTCCTGTACGCCTTTCCACCCATTCCACTTCTGCCCAGAGTTCTCAAAATCAAGAACGACCGTGCCCAAGTAATCCTAGTGGCTCCGGATTGCGCACAGAGAGTCTGGTATCCAGAGCTTCTCAAAATGAGCATCAGTCCTACAATCTTCTGTCGCAGCAGCAGGGGAAGGTTCTTCACCATAACCTGTCAACATTGCAACTTCATGCATTGAGGTTGAGCGGCGACAGTTGATGGTTTATGACCTCTCTTCCAAAGTCTGTGATGTCATTCTGGCAGCCAGTCGTGCCTCTAAGTCGTTTTACACCTGCCGGTGGAAACGTTTTGTTTCATATTGTACAGAGAGGTCTATTGAGCCTCTTTCTTCTTCTCTTTCTAATATGCTTTTGTTTATTCTATCTCTTGCCCAACAGGGTTCCTCTTTAGGGAACATTAAGGGCTATCTTGCTGCCTTATTGGCTTTTCTACGCTTGCCCGATCAACCATCTTTGTTTAAGTCTCCTATAGTACAAAGATTTTTGAAAGGGCTTGTGCATTTGTTTCCACCTGTGCCTCTTGTCATGCCTCAGTGGGATCTTAATCTTGTTCTTACCTTCCTGATGTGTGCTCCTTTTGAGCCCTTACATAACTGTCCTATCCAGCTGCTTACTACTAAAACAGCCTATTTGGTGGCAATTACATCTGCCAGGAGAGTGAGTGAGCTGCAGGCTTTATCTTTAAAACCACTGTATCTCACGATATATCCTGACAAGGTAGTATTAAGTAATAAAACTCGTGCTCTTTCCTCCCTAAGGCGGTGACCCCCTTCCATCTGGGTCAAAATATCACCCTGCCTACCTTCTTTGCACCACCGCATCCCTCTAAGGAAGAGGAGCGTCTCCATCAGCTGGACCCAAAAAGAGCATTATCGTTCTACTTTGACCGCACAAAAGAGTTCCGGGTGGACGACCAATTCTTTGTGGGATATGTTGGTGCAAAGAAGGGTCAGGCAGTACAGAAACGGTCCATTTAGCTTTGGGCCGAGGGCTCACTCTACCAGAGGGAAAGCTGCTACCACTGCGTTAGCTCTTGGTGTGCCGGTGATTGACATCTGTCAAGAGGCAATGTGGGCTTCCTTGCACACGTTTTTGAGACACTACTGCCTGGATAGCCAGGTTAGAAGGGAGAGGCATTTTGCGTGCTCAGTCCTGCAGGACTTCCTAGTATAAAATATATCCTTCAGACCCACCACCAGGGTTTATAGCTTGGGTATCTATTCTAAGGTAAGGAATCTGCTTCTAAAAGTCTCTATCAGATGAACAAATTACTCACCTTCGGAAAGAAATTATCTGGTTGGGTGTAAGGAATCTGCAGCTAGATAGTCTCTATCAGATTATTAGTTACCGAAGGTAAGTAACTTGTTCTTCTTGGAGTTGATTTCCTGAGTGACAGTTGTTGAAGTGCAGCTGTGGTGTCAAGGCGATGCAGGCAGATCCTAGGTGTTGTCCAAGAGCTATCCTACGTCAGTTGTCGGATTTCAGAGGAGTGAGTGGTCAGCAGGACCACCAACAAGCCTTGGCAAATGCAAGGAAATGTTGTATGGAGTGTTGGAGGATTTATGGACCAGAAAGGTCCCAGAGAGACTGCCTTTGCAGGTAAGTCAGGCTAGCCCTCAGCAAGCAGGAAAGACCACAGCAATCCTTGTCAACGACAAACAGGCGTGGTGCACAGGAGTTCTGGCCACACAGCTCCAACGAGGGACCACAGACCTCTAAGTAGCAAAGAAGACAGGTCAGACTTCCGGAGAGCCACAGAACCACCACCTGTGAATCGGCCGTGGCACAGCAGGGTCCACACACCGGTTATTGGCATTGAGGTGTCTGCGGATGCAGGGGAGTGACTCCAAGGGTAACTCCTCCTTGCTGTCTTAAGTGCAAGCAGAGTCCTTGTGACTCTGGAGGATGCACGACCACAGAGGTTGCAGAGTCCTTGCAATGCATGGGGACAAAGTTGCAATAGGAGCCCTCCTACCAGCTGCAGTCTTGTCTAGGTTCCCGGCAAAGTCCAGCAACAGTTTGTGTCCAGGTTGTAGAAGTGGCTGGCAGACGAATCTTGCCCTTGCAGATGAATCTAGGGTTCAACCCTCAGGGGAGCCCCTAAGTAATCCCAGAAGGGGGTTGGACAGCTTCTGCAGTGACTCACCTATCAGGGGGTTAGGGATGCTAATCTGGTGACTGACCACTCAGATACTCCTAGGGGCCTCTGCTCATCTTAGTTCCAAGATGGCAAACTCAAGTGGCCACCTGGCAGAGCTCTTGGCACCTTCCTAGAGGAGGCATTGGACAAGTGGGCTGGTGACTCCCCTGTCCTTAGTGTTGTTTTGCGCCAGAGTGGCATCCAGCAGCTTCTGCACTGGAGTAAAGTGGTTTATGCAAGGAGGGCACCATATGTGCCCTTCAAAGCAGTCTGGTAGCACTCGGGCACACCCCCCACCCTAGCCCAGAGACACCGATTTCTAAAGGAGAGGTGGTGACGCCTCTCCTCTGCAGGAAAGTGAGTTAGCTCAGCAGCAGGAGGGCAGAACAGTGTCTGAGGTCGGCCGCAGCACTGACTTTCACCGAGACCCAGCAATGCAACACAGGCAGATATGGGGAAAATCCTCTAAGGAGCCCCTGCCGTACTTGGTATTATGCAACTAACACTGGAATCGCTGTAGTTGCATAATTCCAACCTGTTTGATACCAAACATGTCTAGGTTCTGTGAAGCCATTATGTAGTTGGACATCTTGTGTTGACAAGTGTCCACTACATGCCTTAAGATGGATTTGCCGCACTTGCAAAGTCCAGAGAATGGGATGTTGGGTTTGCAGGGGTGCCTCTGCTCATGCAGGGCACCCTCACACCTAGAGACATGCACCCTGCCCTGGGGCTGAAAGGCCTATCTTACGGGTGACTTATAGGGTCAGAGTGCATTGACCATGATATAAGGGGAATCTTGTATCAGGGTGAAAGGTGCATGCACCATTACACACAGGCTGTAATGGCAGGCCTATAGTTACATTTTGTATGGACTCCTATGGGTGGCATAATACATGCTGCAGCCCATGGGTGGGACCCCTGGTGTACAAGTGCCCTGGGTATCCAAGTACCATATACTAGGGTCTTACAGGTGTACACCAGTATGCCAATTGTGGGGTGTAAAAGTTGCTTGCCATCCACATTTAGGGGAGAGAACACTGACACTGGGGACCTGGTTAGCAGGATCCCAGTGTACTACAGTCAAAACACAGACACCAGTCAAAACGTGGAGGTAACTATGCCAGAAAGATCCTACTTTGCTACATTCCTCATGTCCACGCCGGTCAAATTGATGTATAGCTGTTCCGTATGTCACTAGACACTGAAAACCACATTTCTCATTGTGATTACTTCAGCTTGTCGTCTGAGCAAACTAGAGGCTCTGTCTATAACACAGTGGTACAGAAGAGGATCAGCTCCAAATATATTGTCTTGTGCAGCAAGATCTGTTTTTGGACTGCCCAATAAGCAGGTTTCTGAAGGGGTGCATTCTCATTCCATCAGAGCAAAGGGTTATACTACTGTGCTGGCACTTGGTGTGCCAGTCTTGGACGTCTGCAAGGCTACTACATGGGCGTCAGTCCATAGGTTCATGAAGCAGTGCTGCTAGCTAGGTTCAGCGGAAGGAGCATTTTAACCAGTCTGTCCCACATGATTTCCTGGGCTAAACAATTCCACAGATCTACCATCTGAGTAGATAGTGCTTTAGCATCTATTCACAAGGTGTAGAATCTGCAGTTAGAAATATCCATCAAATAAAAGTTACTTACCTTTGGTAATGTTCTTTCTGGTGGTTTCTTTATCTAACTGCAGTTTTCACACTGGCAGACCCACCTCCCTCTTCTGTGGAACGGATTCATCTTGTCCATACTAATACGATTACAATCTAGAGATCTGCACACTGGAACAATCTGATTATTGAAGGCTGTACATCTGATGGCGCATACAGATACCAGAAAGAAACTGACATGAACATTTAGAGGTGGCAATTATATGAGATCCAACATCACACATAGGGTGGGAGGGACCTGATGCCGTGCCACATGCCACCTAATGACACATGGCAATTGGTGAGAAACCTCTCCAGATTCTTTCTGGTGCCTATAAGTTTTCACAAGGTGAAGACTCTGCAGTTTGGTAGAATATCTAGCAGAAAGAGCTTTACCAAAAGTAAGTAACATTTCCTTTTTGAACATTTCGGTCTTTGCTGTATGCATTCAGTGATGTAGCAATGCCGAATGTGGCTGGAACGCAGAGCACAGATGCGAGTTGGAAAAACTTTGACAGGCAGAATCTTGTTCCTGTATTCTGTTGACGCAACAGAGTGATTACAGGAAGAACATCATCACTGTAATGCAGGAGAATGAATGTGGTCCACTTCTGTGCCGCCTGGACAACAAGAGTGAGAAAACTAATAGTTATCAGAAGATCAGTCTTGAATGCAAGGCAATGGCTGGAGAATCTTGTCTTCTCCAGAATCTTGTAGAGATCGTATATTAAATAAAAATGATTGCCTGCAAGAATCTCCTTTCCCTTGCAAGGGTCATGTTGAGGTGTGGCTAAAAGCATCAGATCGCCACCAGTGTTGAATGGAGACTGTTTGCTGCATGTTACGTTTGAGACCAGTTTATTAAAAATGCACCCAACTGAGCTCTTAAAGTTACTGTCATTGGTGGAATTCCTTTCCCCAACATTATAAGAATTCCAGCAGCCAACTACGTGCAGTGCATTCTTGCAATCTGGTAAGGGGGTGGCTCATTTTTAGTCACCACATACGCCATTTCCTCCTCTTGTTCCAGTCCCACTAGTTTTTCAGTCCTAATTTCAAACATTTTGCTTTACTACTTACCTAATTTAACAGAGATTTTAATTGTGATAACTACTGTTTTAATTAACCTGGTTCCCTGATGCTGCAAGTATTTGGATGCATGTGCATAGTAAGTGAAATATGAATCTGATAGACGTTTAGCTGCAGGCGATCATTTTTATTTAATGTTCGATCTCTACAAGATTCTGGGAAAGAGAAGATTCTCCTGCCATTGCCGTGCATGCAAGGCTGATCTTTCGATAACTATTTGTTTTCTCACTCTTAACTTTGAATTCTCCCCAGCCCTCAGACTGGATCCAGAAGAATATTGTGAGCAGCAGCCCTGCGAGCTGTTAGGTGGTGTCGATCGGCTCCACGTCCGTTGTCTGGATCGTCCGCACCAGATATAACTTGGCAGGTCCTACATATGTGCTACCCCAGTGTGCTGACGTCAGTTTTTTTCTTTCCGCTCCAGTGGGCACTGATTCGTAGAGTGCTGCCCCTCAGTCAATTTTTGACTGCCTTTTTTTTCTCAACTTTTTGACAACTATTTTTTCGAGTGTCTACTCCTGGTGCGTCAAGGATGTCCTCCAGAAAGACCAGTTTCAAGCCCTGTGGATCTTATCAGGCAATGTCTGTGACTGATCCGCACCTTGTGTGTTTTTGGTGCCTGGACCATGACCCAAAGTCTTGCTCAGAGTGCCATGCATCCGAAGGCTTTGAGGGAGCGATCCCAGAAGCTGATGCCGGCCCAGTTCTCAGCTTTGTGCAAGTTGAGCTCTCTGTCGCAAAGAAGGTCCCGGGATCGGTTGCGGAGACCTCCATTGTTGTCGTCCCACTCAGTCCTCAGGGTGATTGGGTAATTCGAGGCACAAAAAGAGACCCAAGAAATCGAAGCATTCTTCAACTTCTCCTTGTCCGCCGGCCGATGAGATGAGGGAGCATCAACGCTCTAGGCCGTATAGCCTGCAGAACCTGTGTCTGGATAGACTCCATGCCTTCCCAGGTTTTCTGGGAGCAAGAACGGTCCCTGCCCAACTCTGAGTTTATGGGGCCATGAGCCTCATTTTTGGGCTGGGCAGCCCGACACTGCTGGGGTGCCTTTGGGTCCTGCAGAGTCTGAAGGGACCCCTTCAGGTTCTGTACCAAGGGGTACTCAGGGACCCAGTCCAGGATCCAGACTGATGCCGATCCCCATTGTGATCCCTGACTCTGACACAGTGCCGGATGAGCATTGTACAACTCTGGCCCTGGTAGGAGCCTTGCCTCCTAAATTGGATCCTGAGCCCTTTAACTATGGGTTAGGTTTCGGGGACTAATGGGAGGGGTCACTGAACCCTTTATTACACTAGCCCCATGGCGCTAAGGACTGGAAGGAAGACTTGGGTGAGGCCAGCGGACTGGATACTTTTCCAGATACTCCCATGCTTTCTTCTCCTACCATGGCTATGGAGGAGGGAGCGTCTTATGCTAAGCTGGTAAGGAGGGCAGCTGAGGTCCTGGAACTTTAGCTGCCTTTGATGGCCATCAAGACTAAACTCTTGACGGAGGTACTGCAACCAGGAGCATCCACCTCAGAACCTTTGCTCCCGTTTAATGAGGCCCTCACTGATGTCCTACTGGGTACCTGGTCCAAACCCAGCACAGGGGCTTCTGTGAACAGAACAATTGCCTGCCGCCAACCCCCCACACCTGGAGACCCAGGCTTTTTGACCCAACACCCTACCCCTGAGACCTTGGTGGTCCAAACATCTACCTTCCGGGGGTGTTCCTTTCCACTCCCCTGGATAGGGAATCCAAGAGGCTGACTCATTTGTGAAGATGTTTTCTTCTGCCAGCCATGCATTGCAGTCCATGAACACAGCATGCTTTTTTGGCTGTGATTCCGACATGCTGCGGACACGGTTGCACAAGTGCTGCTACAGCTCCCAGAGGAGGCCCGGGTTGTACTCTCTGAGGCTGTTGCCAACAGGAGAGATGCTGCAATTTGTTGTGGACTGGACACGACTGACTCTATAGGCAGAGCAGTTTCATAGACAGTGGCACTGAGGAGCCATGTTTGGCTGAGGACATCTGGCTCTTCTCAGGATGTCCAAGATTCGTTGACGGACATGCCCTGTGATGCCACCCATCTCTTTGGAGACAAGGCAAACTCTGCGCTCGAGTGCTTTAAGGATTCTCTGGCTACAGCCAGGTCCTTGGGTGTCGCAGCAGCCCCACATCCCCCTCCCAGTCTGGCTTTCGCCCCTTTAGTAGCTATGGAAGGGGCCTCCAACTTCATCCATTCCTGCCAGCCACCATGCTGCGCATGCTGCCCAGCGTCTTTGTGGCTAAGGGTGTGGGATCCACCAACCTTGTGGATCAGTAGGCCAGCGATCTGGACAGCCCCTTCCCCCTCTCCCCCTCAATCCACAGTCCATCACGTCAAACAGATAGGGTTTGCAGATATGGAAAAACAAAGGGAAGGTTTATAGGAATAGGCGCTCACATTGAATCACCAGGTTATTTTATAGGTCAAACAATCATGGGCACTGTGCTCCTGACAGGAGGGTCCTCCCCACTCCTCCAATGATTCTCAAAAAGAAACACAACATAGTCAACAAATGTCAAGGCACTTGTGAATCAATAAAGGATCAAAAGTCTGAGTTTGTATACAATAAGGTCTTCTTCCAAACAATCAGGTACACCGTAGACTGAGAAATGTTATCATGAATCCAATTTATTCTTTTGGTGTGAACTTCATATACTGGTAAGACCGATAACAGCCAACGTGTGTTTCGTCTTAATAGAAGATAATCTCAATGACTTCCTCAGGGCTCAATGAATTGTGAGTGCAGTAGTAATGACGATATGGAAGTATCCAGAGACAATTATTCCTTCTGGAGATCCCAATTAATAAGAGTCCAGTATTAAGCACTGCAATAATGGATCTGCGTTAATGCATGAGGGGTGTGTGTATATACCCTTTAGGTGGTGTAATGGAAAGACACGAAGTAACGTGTACGGAGAGCCTAGTCTCTCTCTCCGGGCGGCGTGGCTCAGTGGCTACAGTGTACCTGATTGTTTGGAAGAAGACCTTATTGTCTACAAACTCGGACTTTTGATCCTTTGATTCACGAGTGCCTTGACATTTGTTGACTGGGTTTTGCAGATAGTCTGAAGGGACTGCTCCCACCTCCAGACAGCGACAGACCTCCTGCATTCGTTTTAGTTCACTATAAACATGCTAAAGTCACACCTGACTCATTCTCAGATGCTCCCTTTCATCAGAGCTGTTCTGGACACAGTGCAGTTTCAGGCTTATCCTCCGAGTGGCAAGTCCAGGATATTCAGGCTATGATACCAATGTTTCAGCCTCTATCTTGGATTTTGGTGAGAATGACTGAGGCTGCTGGGCCTCATGGCCTCCTGCTGGTGACACCTGCCAGATGGCATATGTGGGCTCTGCAGTGGAACCTGAAGATTCGGTGAGCACAGCATCAGGGGAACCTCTCCTACAAGGTCCAGATTTTGGAGGGAACTGCGAAAGTTCTGCAGTGGTGGTTGACGGATCGCAGTTGGGTCAGAGGCAGATCCCTCTCCCTGCCCCAGCCAGACCTGACAGTAGTGACAGGTGTCACTCCTGGGATGCAGCGACCATCAGAGAGGTGGAGATCAGACTCCACATCAACCTGTTGGAGATCCATGAATCCGGCTTGCATTGAAAGCCTTCCTTCCCTCTATAAAGGGAAAGATGGTACAGGCGTTCACAGACAACACCACTGCCATGTGGTACTGCAACAAGCAGGGCGGGGTTCAGCAAATGTGCGGATCTTTGAACTCCAGTGCAGAAAAACTCAGCTGAAAATATCTAGCAGATCACGAATAGCATCCGCACCTGGAGGTGGTGCCTGGACTCATTCCAAAGTGGGGGGAGCCGTGGTTAGATCTGTTCAGCTCTGCAGAGAATATGCAGTGGCAGCAGTTTTGCGTGGGAGTTTTCAAGGCGGCAATCACTTGAGGGTGCTTTTCGTCTCAAGTTGAACTCTGGCCTCCTGTAGCCTTTTCGACCATACCAATTCTGCACAGAGTTAGTAAGAAGATCAAGAAGTACTAGGCCCAAGTAATCCTTGTGGCTCCGGACTGGGCGAGCTCTTGAGCATGGCCACCAATCCTCCAATCAGACTGTCACTTCGGGAGGATCTTCTGTCACAGCAGCATGGGAGGGTTCTGTACCTGAGCCTGTCCATTCCTCCTTCTTGCGTGGAGATTGAGTGGTGAAAGTTGATACCCTTTGACCTTCCTCCTGAAGTCTGTAACATAATCTGAGGGAAATTCAAGCATTATTATCTAAACCATCCTACCTTTCTGTCTATCCTCACAGTGGTGCTTCACACTAGGGTCTCTCTTCTGCCAAAAGTGGTTATGAATTTCATGTAGGTGAATCCATCACCATGCCTATTTCTTACGCGCCCTCCACATCCTTGTAAGGAAGAGGAGAAACTCCACCACCTGGACCCGAATAGAGCATTGGCGTTCTATGTTGATCATACAAAAGTTTTGAGTGAATGAGCAACTCTATGTAGGGTATGTGGGTGTAAAGAAAAGTCGGGCAGTGCAGAAGCAGACCATCTCCAGATGTGTTGTACTCTGCATCAAGAACTGCTATGCGCTAGCCAAAAAGCAACCCAGAGGGTTTACTTGCTTATTCTATCCGAGCTAAAGCTGCATCCACTGCGGTAGCACACAGAGTATCAGTCCTTGACATCTGTCAGTCGATATCATTGGCATCTCTGCATGTTCACCAAACACTGCTGCCTGGACATTCGGGTCCATAGGGACGGGCACTTTGACTGTTCGGTCCTGCAGGACTTTCTAGTGTGAACTTCTTCGGCAGACCCTCCTTCGGGTTATGGTATTGCTGGTGTATCTATTGCAAGGTAAGGAATCTGCAGCTAGAAGTGTCTATTAGCAGAACAAGTTACTTACCTTCGGTAGCGCCTTATCTGATAGAGAAAATATCTAGTTGCAGATTCCTTACTGACCCACCCAGCCTCCCTGATCTGCAAACTAATTTCTAGAATCAGGGACTCCTATTGCAGGACCTTAGTTTTGACACACCAGTAGTCCGTTTCTTCATAGCTCTGTGCTTATGGCATGGAAAGTTGTGAAAAGAAACTGACAGCGTGCTGGGTGGCACCTATATAAGACCTGCGATGTCCTATCCGGCACAGACGCAGACAATGGAGACCGAGCCAATCGACACCACCTACTGACGTGCAATGGTACTTCTCATGAAAATCTTCAGATCCAGTCTGACGCCTAGGGAGAATTCAAAGGTAAGAGATCTGCAGCTAGATATTATCTCTACCAGATAAAGCATTACCAGAGGGTAAGTAACTTGTTTATTAAGTTCCATTAAACAAATTTAAAAAAAAAAAAAGAAAAAAAGATTTTGGGCTGAAATAAGTTGGTAGTCTGTCTTGACTTTTTACTGCAACCTGTGTAGGAAGGAAACTGGTCAGAGGAGCGGAACTAAAGCACGTGACGGGTAAGGAGAAATTGGAGAGGGAAAAATGGACATGTAGAATCATGTGTAGGAGGCTTAGGGCTAAGGAAGAATAGTGATTGAAAAATCGACCCATAAAAATTAAAGAAAATCATGCACATTTGTATGCTTTGCCATTCACCGCTGATATCTGTAAACCTGGACCTTGCTTCCTATGCATAAATTAAGTATGATAATTACATTTATATATAATCTACACCAGGCACATTAATATTTGAATGTTTCACTTTATCCGGCGTACCCTTTAAATATAAAAGTGTGGAAATATTGCTTTACATAGTTGGTCACAACTTTAAAACTTTTTTTCAGGCCTTCATAAGACGTTGTCTAGCATACCGCAAAGAAGATCGATTTGATGTCCATCAACTTGCAAACGATGCTTATCTTCTACCTCACATGAGGAGGTCAAATTCATCTGGAAATTTACATATGACTGGGATTGTTGCATCACCTGCACCACCTGCTTCAACCATTATTTCATACTGAAATATCATGTCAGCACTGACATAATAGTCTTTGACTAGCTTTCAGTTGCACACTTTAGTTTGGATACGTTTGGCTGTTTTTACATAAAACAAGTTACAAGATACTGTAGTTGTGTGTTGTTCAAACCGAGGGTCCTTCTCTGTTGTCATTTGTATGTGAGAGTGGATCATGGACTGTGAATTAATTAATCCTTCTGACTGGAACATGAATTATTGAAGGATATCGTTGCCTGCAACACACACAGCTGGCTACGTTTGTGGCTAACACGATGACTTTTGGGGAACACTGTATATACTTTTTGTAATACTTAAATATGTTTAGCTGATACCGTAGGTTCTAACAAGAAGGGCAGTTTTCATTATTTGAAAAGCATGTAGATAGAATGTTAGATCTATTTGAAAATCCATTGAAAATGGACTGCCTAGGCAGAAGCAACCCCTCACCTCAGCAGTTAGTTTTAAAACCAAAGGAGGATATCGACGGGGTTTACATGTTTGATTATGTTGTTTTAGTAGCTCTTTTTGGATAACATTGTAAGTAGCAGTTTGCCTTTCCTGTTGCTGCATTTGAAAAACTGTATGATAATTTTACAATCCTCAGGTTTGACCTAGAAAGCCATATATGCTCCTTCATTGGTTGTAGATTTCAAAATAATTATTCCTAATTTACACATTTCTCAGATCTTCATGTATTGATTTTTGAGTCAACTAATTTATTTAAACTGTAATAATGGAATTGCAGTGTTTTAAGAATGTACTGCTGCTTTTAGATTCAAACTGGTGTTTCCGGATTGTGTGCTCGGTGTAATGACGTCAGCCTGTTCCAACTGCAGTGTCATGTAAAAAATAGCCTATGCAGGATAATGATAAATGCCCTTCTGACTCAATTGTATAATACTGTACAGACGTCGTTTTCATTTTTTAAATTTCAGCAGCTTGTTCCTGTACAAATGTTTAAAGTATTGCTTTTTTTCTAATTTGATATTGTACTTTTCCTTAACTTCTTGAAGGCGCTTTTAATTGCTGCTACAAAATGTTGATTTTGTCTTTTTGCAAAAGACAGAATGGCCTGAAAAAGTACAGGTTGGTGATGTTAGAAATATTTAAATTCGGGTGATTAACAATCAAGGCATGCATAACATCTGTTATCATATACAGTACCGTTAAAGTCGATTTTTTCAGTTCAGAATTTGGAGGGCATTTTTACGCTACGGAATCCCGAGGAATTGTTCATTGCCATTCTATGTTTTGGAACTTGCTATCTGCTGAGTAAGAGGATGTTTCTGAATAGAAATATTTTTGTGGCTCTCGTCCAGTTATTGTAAAACATGAAACATTTTCTAACTGCCATGTACGGTGGAAACTGTTTTGCTCATAATACATTTTTCTATAAATTATTTCTGTCACTGTAACATTCATGATGTTAAATTCATAAAAGTAATTTTGCAGAAAAGGAGACTACGTTACCACAGGTGTTCATTTAATATTGTACAGTTATCTGTGGCTCTTGTTTCTGATGTTGCAGACTATTTCCTTTGTTGTTGTACATAAAGATACATTAATTGTCTCTTTAAATGCTGCTGAAATGTAGAGAATGTAGCCAAAACAGTAATAAACTATGACAATTGAAATTGTCCGTCAAGCTCTCTACTTAGTTTCATGGGTACTTTCCCTTACAGGTTCTTTACACTATGTAATGGTTAGTTTCCCCCCTAAGCATTGCTAAAGCCTTAAGTTTGATGATGCGATAATAGCATTAACAATTTTTGTCATCTCTTCATTTGGTATCCATCTGGCATTTGCTAAGGTCATCGAGGTGGTTGGACAATATCTTCCGATAAAGGCCAGTGCATGGTATCCGGTTTATTCATGTCTTCAGCAGACCTGTGCTCTTTTCCACCTGCCTTTTTCGGACAGTTAAGTATCCTTTTTCTATCGTGGTGCATTAAATGAATTGGGGAAATTAGTGGTCGCATTGGCGTGTTATCTCTGAAAGGGGACAGTCAAGCACAACAAGAATGTGATAGTGTGTGTGGGGCACACTTTGGTTGTTGGTGTTTCTCTGCTTGTTGGGTCTCATGCCATTGTACATACTGCTCCCCTCAAGCAAAGTAGGTGTTCTTTTAAGTGGTCCCTTTTAAAGCACTGGTTCCAAAACGTAGTTATCAGGTCAAATGAGTTTTTTGGTATTGCTCCAGTTGTGGCTATCCACAGTGATGAAATGTAAAGAGCAACCTCCTCGTGGGTGCATCGTTCAATCCTCCTGGCTCCAAGTTATGCCGTTTTCAGACCCTTTCTTTAGGGTTGTGAAACTGACGAGGGGGGCGGGGGGGTCTGTTGGTTACTTGTTTGACGACCACACACAACATTCCTCCTCCTATAGATCTATTGGGGCAAAAAAATAGGTCCCCCCACTTATTTATTACGATATTCAGACAGTTCAGTGCATGATGGATACTACCACAGCAACGTATCTGGTTCCCATGGGAGTCTGTAAATGCTGGTGCTGGAAGGGAAACCATGGGGAATCCAGGAAACTAAACAGAGGACTGCTCTCCTCTTTGTCCAGACGAGAACACTAAAACTGCCTAGACAACACATCCCAGAGATGTGCCACAAAGAACATTTGATTACATTCACACACTGTTAATTTAGTGAAATTGAATAAGACCTTTAAAATTAATGCAAAGTCAAGATCGCTGCAAGCTCCTGTGCAATAAATCCACCTGGTATCCCAGGCAGGCATTCCAGTGAGGTAGAAGCAACTCGACACAGTCCAAAAATAATTTTAAAAAAATCTTCAGAATTCTAATCGCTAACCGGTTATAGCAAGAACGTGTAAAATGGGTCAAATATAACACTGCATGCCAAGAATTGTGAGTTTTTTTTCAGTTTGCACTGCCTGTGACCTCGTTTCAGCCGCCTCCCTGAAAAAAGGTTTGGCTGTCTGTGAGCTCAATGTGACATCTCCTTTGTATGTGTTTCACTTATGCCGCAGCAAGTCTTGTGTGTGACTCACTGCTATAACAAATCACAGCAGCCTTTGTACATGTTAGCGTGGGCTACCTTGAGAAGCAGCAGACAATTAACAACTATTAGTTATACCTGGTAGCAATCTTTTGATTGGCACAGTAACATCAACAATTTATCTCTTATAAATTCAATATCTACAATAATCTCTAATTAGGCTGAACTGATCTCCCGAAAATACACTTGGGAGATGAATTGTGCTTTTACATTGACGGATTGCCAAGCTACCTACCCCTTGATTGGGACTTGCCTTTATAGAGAAGGATTGTGCTGTGTTGGTGATAAATCCCCACAGCACCTCAGCTGAAGATTTGGAGGTGGGCAATTGACTGGTACACAATCACTTAATTTTTACTATGGCATGTGTCTGTGTGTAAAAATATGCAGGAGGATGAGAAACGGCACCTACAAGTATACAACTGTCAGGACTCTTTATATTGATGCTAAAGACTGACAAGGTAGCTTTTATCTGACCTGAAATTGTAATTACTGACACTGCAGTCCATGGCAGTTATCTATCCTTAGACCTTGAAACCAGGGTATTGCAGTGCAATACAACTACATAATCTGATAGAGACTCTAGCTGCAGATTCCTTACCTTTTGAATTCCCTGGCGTCCGCTTCAAATCTTTTTTTTTTTTTTGCTGAGCAATACCCTGCGCGTGGCATCGGGTGGCGTCGTTCGGCTCTGCGTGGCGTCAACGTTGTTGGAGCAGTCTGTGACGTCACAGTCGCCTATAAGGGCACCACCCTGGCACGCGTAAGTCAGTTCTTTTACCCCCAAACTTCCACGCCAGAAGCGCAGAGTCAAGTCTGATGGAGACTTCTAGCTGCAGATTCCTTATCTTTGACTAGATACCCAAGCAATAACCTCCTGGCGGTGTGCTCCAGATACCTCTACCCTCTGCCATTTTTGGCAGGCCTTTTTTCAACCCTTTTGTTGAAGATTTTTCGTCTGTGCAAGATGTCCTTGAGGAAGACGGGGTTCAAGCTGTGTGGCACTTGCCATCGTGTCATGTCAGTGACAGACCCCCACCAGGTATGTCTCTAGTGCCTCAACAGAGACCATGACTCAGTCATGCACCGACTGCCGAGCCATGGCTCCGAAAGCTTTGAGAGAGCGGTCTCTGAAGCTCATGGCAGCCTGCCAGTCGACGTCGGTAGGTTCGACCCCCTAGGAGGTCACAGTCCCGCTCCAGAAGGAGGTCGCAGGACCACTCCAGGAGCCCCATGTCCTCTTCTCATTTGGGGCACTCGGGGAAGAGGCACAAAAAGACGACTAAGCGGACTTTGACTTTGCCACGCCAGTGGGCCAGTGAGGCTTCACGGGAATACTGACGTTCCAAGCATGGTTCTGCGGAGCCAATGCCAGGGCTGACTTTGCATCCAAACCTTTCCCCCCCTCCCCCCTCTTCCCCTCTCCACACCCTCCAATGCGGGAGCCGGGGCAACTCCTGCAGGTTCAGCAGGGGCCCCATCGGGTTCGACGCCTGCAGCTTCGGCCTCGGTGCCGTTGGGGACCCTGGGATCCGATATCGGATCCAGATGACACTGGTTCCACACAGTCAGCCTCCTCTGGCGTTGGTCCCAACGTCGCCGCTCCCCCACCACCGCGCCCACCTGTGGTGCGAGCCCCAGCCTAATTCCGGATGATCCAGAATGACGACGTTAGACGCAGATTCCAACTTCGACAGCGCTGACATGGCCCAAATCAGTGCCTGAGGCTTATTTTGAACAGCCAGGCACAGGTGAGGAATGGGAGGTGGCTGAGGATCCTTTAGAGTAGTACTGGTATGAGGATCTAGGGGAAGCCAGAGGACTGGATACTTCTCCAGATATTGGCATGCTCTCACCTCCTTCTGTGGCTACAGAGGAGGGAGCTTCATATGCAATGGTGGTGCATAGAGCAGCTGAGGTCTTGGACATAGAGTTGCCTACTGTGCCGGTCAGGACTAACATTCTGACAGAGGTGCTTCAGCAGGGGGTTGCTACATCAGAGCCGATGTTCTCCTTCAACGAAGCCCTTACTGATGTCTTGTCTTGCTGGGGACGTGGTCGAAACCCAGCACAGGGGCTCCTGTGAATAGGACAATCGGGCACCACTATTGACCAGCTCCTATTTACTCTAGTTTCCCCACCCAGCACCCCACGCCAGAGAGCTTGGTGGTCCAAGCCTCCACTTCCCATGGTGCCTTCCATTCCGCTCCCCCGGATAGGGAATCAAAGAGGCTGGACCAACTTGGGAAGAAGATGTTTTCTTTCTCCAACCTGGCATTGAGATATGTATACACCTCATGCCATTTGGTCTGTTTTTCCCATACTTTATGGGTTACGGTGGCACAGGTGCTGCCCTAGGTCCCGGAGGGCGTACAGGACACTCACTCAAGTTGTCAAAAATGGGAGAGATGCAGCAAAGTTTATGGTTCGGTGTGATTTGGACACGACCAACTCGCTGGGCAGGCTGATTTCATTGACAGTGGCCCTTCTTTGCCACACCTGGCTTCGTACAACTGGCTTTTTGGGGGATGTCCAGAGAAACCTGATGGACGTGCCGTTCGATGGCTCACGCCTTTTTGGAGAAAAGGCAGACTCTGCACTTGAGCAGTTCAAGGACTTTAGAGCTACAACCAGATCCTTGGGCCTCTCTGTGCCTGCTCCCCAGCCGTCTGCCTTTTCCCCCCTTCGATGCCTCTGAAGGGGCGTGGTACCACGCCACCCACAGGTCAGCCACTGTCCTCGATCACAGCATTCAGTGCGAGGATGAGGTCGGGGTACCTTCAGACAAAGAGGGTCTAGACAGAGGTTGACCACCACCCAGCCCCTCTCTTCCACAGTGCCCAAGCCCTCCTAGTATGATTCTACAAAACCATGTTCGTCCATTTGGAGGGAGTATTCAATTTCATCTCCCTTTCTGGCGGTCCATAATATTGGACAAATTGGTCTTGCAGATCCTACAGAAGGGCTATTCCCTCTTCTTCCAGTCTTTTCCTCCATTTGAAGATCGGCTGATGGAGGAGCATTTAATCTTGCTTCCCAGGAAGTTACGGCCCTCTTGGCCAAGGGAGCCATAAAAAGGGTCCCAATGTTAGAAGTGGACAGTGGTTGTTATTCCAGCTACTTTCTGATTCCAAAAAAGGACAAGGGTCTCCGTCCTATCTTGGATTTAAGGGACGTCCATCCCTTCCTCAAAAAGGAGAAATTCAAGTTGCTCACGTTTGCTCAGGTCTTGTCTGCCCTAGACTTGCAGGATGCGTATTTTCACATCCCAATCCTGCCTACTCACAGGCGGTTCAAGGTGGGCCACGAGCACTTTCAGTTTATCGTGCTCCTTCTGTCTCACTAGTGCCGCACGAAGGGTCACCAAGGTGATGGTGGTGGTAGCAGCTCATCTGCGCATGTTAGGGATTTCAGTCTTCCCCCTACCTCAACGACTTGCTGTTAAAGGCTCCTAAGCCCCAGGCTCTTGTCAGCCACCTTCAGACGGTGGCAAACCTCTTGCATTCACTGGGGTTCACTATAAATGTGCCAAAGTCACACCTGATTCCCTCTCAAAAGCTCCTTTTCATTGGATTCGTTCTGGACACAGTGCAGCTTCAGGTTTAACCTCCCAAGCAGCGTTTCCAGGATATTCAGGTTATGATACTGATGTTTCGATCTCTATCCTGGATTTCGGTGAGACAGTCTCTGAGGCTGTTGGGACTCATGGCCTCCTGCATCCTGTTAACCAAACATGCCAGATAGCATATGAGGGCTCTGCAGTGGGACCTAAAGTTCAGTGGGCTCAGCATCAGGAAAATCTTACCAATACGTCTCAGATCTCGGAGGGGAACTCCAAAAGACCTGCAGTGGTCGGTAGTGAACTGCGATTGAGTCAGAGGCAGACTCCTCTCCCTTCCCCAGCCATCTCACAGTAGTGATGTGAGTCACTTCTGGGATGGGGCGGCCATCTGGGAGAGACGGAGATCAGAGGCCTCCGGTCTCCAGCGGAATCCAGACATCATATCAACTTATTGGACTGCTGGGCGATCCGACTGCCATTGAAAGCATTTCTTCCTGTTGTAAAAGGGAAGATAGAGCAGGTGTTCACAGACAACACCACTGCAATGTAGTACTCCAACAAGCAGGGCGGTGTGGGGTCGTGGACCCTTCATCAAGAGGCTCTTTGTCTCTGGACATGACTAGTAAAGCAGGGAATAACCCTGGTGGCTCAACACCTGGTAGGTTCTCTGAACGCCAGGGTGGACGAACTCAGCCATTGATGCCTAGCCGATCACAAATGGTATCTCCATCTGGAGATGGCGCAAGGACTCTTTCAGCAGTGAAGAGAGCCTTGGTTAGATCTGTTAGCCTCCGCAGAGAACGCGCAATGTCAGCAGTATTGCACGTTGGAGTTTCCAATGCAGCAATCGCTCGGCAACGCTTTTCATCGCGTGTGGAGTTTAGGCCTCCAGTACCCATTTCCACCCATACCACTTCTACCCAGAGTTCTCGAAGATCAAGAACGACCGGGCCAAAGTGATCGTAGTGGCTCCAGATTAGGCACATAGTCTGATATCCCAAGCTTCTCAAAATGAGCATCAATCCTCCGATCAGGCTGCCCCTTCGGGAGGATCTTCTGTTGCAGCAGGGGAGTGTTCGCCACCCGAACCTGTAAACTCTGCACCTTCATGCGTGGTGATTGAGCGGCAGCAGTTGATGGCTTTTGGCCTTCCTCCTGAAGCCTGTAAAGTTATTTTGGCAGCCAGGCGTCTCTCCACTAAAACGGTATATGCCTCCTGTTTGAAACACTTTGTATATTATTGTACAGAAAGATCTATTGATCCTCTTTCTGCTTCTCTTTCTGATATCCTTCTCTTTATACTTTCCCTTACCCAGCATGGTTCTGCCTTGGGTACTCAAGGGCCATTTTTCTGCCTTATCAGCATTCCTTCGGCTGCCTGACCAGCCTTCACTTTTCAAATCCCCCATTGTACATAGATTCCTCAAAAGGCTTGTACATATGTACGAGCCTTTACACAACTGTCCCCTCTAGCTGCTCACCATCAAGACAGCGTTCTTAGTGGCAATAACATCTACCAGGAGGGTGAGAGATGCAAGCTCTGTTATCAAAGCCACCGTATCTCACTATCTATCCAGACAAGGTGTGTAGGAAGTTGGCTTTGTATATACTGTCTCAAAGTAAGAGATAGTGTGTACAGAGTCCAAGCGTTCCCCTTAGAGGTAAAATAGTGGCAAAATTAGATAATTTGAATGCTCTATTTTGTGGTAGTGTGGTCGAGCAGTAGGCATATCAGAGGGTAGTGTTAAGCATTTGTTGTACACACACAGGCAATAAATGAGGAACACACACTCAGACTTAACTCCAGGCCAATAGTTTTTATGTAGAAAAATCTTTTCTTAATTTATTTTTAGAACCACAAGTTCAAGATTTGAAGTAAGTACATAAAATGCAAGGTACTCCACACAGGTAAGTTAGGAACTTTGAATTAGAGCAATAGCATACACAGTTTTAGTAAAAATGGCAATAAGCTATTTTAAAAGTGGGCACTTAGTGCAAAAATCAACAGTTCCTGGGGGAGGTAAGTAATGGTTAGTTTATCAGGTAAGTAAGACACTTACAAGTCTAAGTTCCTGGGCATAGGCAGCCCACCGTTGGGGGTTCAAGGCAACTCCAAATTTAACACACCAGCAGCTCAGAGCCGGTCCGGTCCAGAGGTCAAAGAGGTGCCCAAAACACATAGGTGCTTATGAAAAACAGAGGTGCTCCGGATCCGGTTCTGCTTATAGGTAAGTACCTGTGTCTTCGGAGGGCAGACCAGGGGGGGTTTGATAGAGCACTAGGGGGGGGAGGGGAGAGACACAAGTAGGCACACAAAACACACCCTCAGCGGCACAGGGGCGGCTGGGTGCAGTGTGCTAAGCAGGCGTCAGGTTTGTAATTGAAATCAATGGAGAGACCCGGGGGACACTAGCGGTGCAAGCAGGGCACAGGGGAGCTTCTCGGGCCAGCCACTGACTGGGCTAGGTAGAGGGTCGCCTGGTAGTCACTCCTGCACTGAGGTTTGGTTCCTTCTGGTCCTGGGGGCCGAGGGTGCAGTGCTTGGTCCACGCATCGGGTTCCTTGTTACAGGCAGTCACGGTCAGGGAGAGCCTCTGGATTCTCTCTGCATGCGTCGCTGTGTGGGTCTAGAGGGGGTCATCTCAGGCTACTCACAAGGTCGCAGTCGCCTGGGAATCCTCCCTGTAGTGTTGGTTCTCTGGAGCTCGAGCCAGGGACGTTGGGTGCAGAGGGGGCATTCTCATGCTTCCAGCGGGAAGAGTGAGTTCTTTAAAGATTGCTTCTTTGCTGCAAAAGATGTTGCTGTTGTTGAGCAGAGCCGCTGCTCACAGGAGTTTCTTGGTCCTTTGGTTCAGGGCAGTCCCCTGAGGCTTCAGAGGTCACTGGTCCCTGTTGGATGCATCGCTGTTGAAGTTTTCTTTGAGTCAGGAGACTGGCCGGTAGGTCTGGGGCCAAAGCAGTTGTCGTCTGTCTCTGCAGGGCTTTCAGGTCAGCTGTCTTTCTTGTTTCAGGTTGCAGGAATCTGATTTCCTGAGTGCTGGGTTGCCCCTAAATACTGAAATCTGATAGAGACTTCTAGCTGCAGTTTCTTTACCTTAGAATTTCCTGGCGTCCGCTTCGAATCAGGAGTTTTTTTGTTAGCAGTACCCTGCGCGCGCGCGCAGTCGGACGGCGTCGTTCGGATCCGCGTGTGTCGGCCAGCTCTGCGTGCATCGTCAGCGTCGTTGGAGTCGTCTGACGTCACGGTTGTCTATATATAGATGGCGTCTCGGCGCGCGTACATCAGTTCTTTTCCTTCCGTGCCGGTTAAGCGCAGTTTTGGAAAGAGCTACCCTGCTTCGACGGTATGTAGACGCTTTTTTGACTGTTTGGAGTCATGTCTTCAAGAAAGACAGGATTCAAGCCGTGTGGTGCGTGTTATCGCACCATGTCGGAGACGGATCCGCACTGAGTTTCTTTGGTGCTTGGACAAGGACCACGATTACACCTCGTGCTCCGATTGTCGGGCCATGGCGCCGAAGGCCTTGAGGGAGAGATCCCTTAAGCTTCTTGCAGCCCGACATTCGTCTTTGGTCGGCGCAACTCCGCGGAGGTCATGCTCTCACAGTAGGAGGAGGTCGAGGCACCGCTCCCGGAGCCCCAAGTCCTCTTCCTCGCATTCGCGGTCATCGGAAGGTGAGAGGCACAAGAAGAATAAGTCCAAGCGGACTTCGTCTTCGCCACGCCCATCGACCGACGAGGCATCTAGGGAACGTCGACGTTCCGAGCGCGGTTCTGCGGAGCCGTCGCCAGAGTCGACTCTGCGTCTTCCCCCCCTTTCCGAGGACCGGTCGACCCCCCCCCGCTCAAATTAAAGAATTTTACGAGGCCATGCGTCTTGTCTTTGAGCGGGCTGTACCCTCGGGTGGGTCTTTGGGCCCCGCGGGGTCAGCAGGGGCCCCTTCGGATTCAACGCTGGCGGCTTTGGCCTCGGCGCCGTTGGCGACCTCAGGATCCGATAACGGATCTGGACCGGTGCCGGTTTCTCACATTCGACCTCCTATGGCGCCGGGTCAGACGTCGACGATTCCGCCACCGGCGCCCACTGGTGGCAGCCCCGTCCTTATTCCGGATGAGCCAGAGCGACGTCGTACGACGTCGACTTCGACTGAGCAGATTCGGCCCAGATCATTGTCTGAGCATTATTTGGAACAGCCAGACGCAGGAGAGGAATGGGAGGGGTCGGAGGACCCTTTAGAATCAGGATTGCAACAGGACTGGTATGTGGATCTAGGGGAGGCCAGTGGACTGGATACATCTCCAGATACTGGTATGCTCTCTCCTCCTAATGTGGCTACGGAGGAGGGGGCTTCTTTCGCTACGGTGGTGCGTAGGGCAGCTGAGGTCTTGGACCTAGATTTGCCTACGGTGCCAGTCAGGACAAATATCCTGACAGAAGTGCTTCAGCCGGGGGTGTCAACATCAGAACCGTTGTTGCCCTTCAATGAGGCTCTTACAGACGTCCTTCTGGGTACGTGGTCCAAACCCAGCACAGGGGCTCCTGTGAATAGGACGGTCGGCCGCCGCCATAGACCAGTTCCCAGCGACCCTAGTTTCCTGACACAACACCCCACTCCTGAGAGCTTGGTTGTCCAAGCCTCTACTTCACGTGGTGCCTTCCCTTCCGCTCCCCCGGATAGGGAATCCAAGAGACTGGATCAGCTTGGGAAGAAGATGTTTTCTTCCTCCAGCCTGCCATTGAGGTCTGTAAACACCTCTTGCCTATTGGGCCGTTATTCTCAAACTTTATGGGATACGGTGGCGCAAGTGCTGCCCCAGGTCCCGGAGGGCGTACGGGACACGCTCACCCAGGCTGTAAAGGATGGGAGAGATGCAGCCAAGTTTACAATCCGGTGTGGCTTGGATACGACCGACTCGCTGAGCAGAGCAATTTCATAGTCAGTGGCCCTTCGTTGCCACGTCTGGCTACGTTCTACTGGTTTTTCAGGGGATGTCCAGTCCAGCTTGATGGACATGCCCTTTGATGGCTCTCGCCTTTTTGGCGAAAAGGCAGACTCCGCACTTGAGAGGTTCAAAGATTCTCGAGCCACGGCCCGATCCTTGGGCCTTTCAACACCGGCACGACAGCAGTCTGTTTTTCGCCCCTTCCGAGGCTGCGGGAGGGGTGTGGTGCCATGCCAGCCACAATTTAGCCACCGTCCTCAGGCTTCACAGCATCCCGGAAGAGGACGTGGTCATGGTACCATCCGACCCAGAGGGTCTGGCCAGAGGTCGACCACCACACAGCCCCCCTCCACTGCGCCCAAGCCCTCCTAGTGTGGTTCTGCGGGATCACGTCCGTCCAGTTGGAGGGAGGATTTGTTTTCATCTCCCTCACTGGCTTTCCATCACCACGGACAAGTGGGTCCTACAGATCATACGGAAGGGCTACTCCCTTCCCTTCCAGTTTTTCCCTCCTTCTATCCCTCCGACAAAGGAATGGCTGATGGAGGACCATTTAGCTTTGCTCCGCAAGGAAATTTCGGCTCTTTTGGCCAAGGGAGCCATTGAAAGAGTCCCGATATCAGAAGTAGACAGTGGTTGTTATTCCCGCTACTTTCTGATTCCCAAAAAGAAAAAAGGCCTTCGCCCTATTTTGCTCAGGTTTTGTCTGCCCTAGACCAAGGAGACTGGATGGTAGTGTTGGATTTGCAGGATGCGTATTTCCATATTCCTATCCTGCCAAGCCACAGGCGTTACCTGCGGTTCAAAGTGGGCCACGAGCACTTTCAGTTTACCGTGCTTCCTTTTGGTCTCACCAGTGCCCCTCGGGTGTTCACAAAGGTGATGGCGGTGGTGGCAGCTCATTTGTGCAGGTCAGGGATTTCAGTCTTCCCCTACCTGGACGATTGGCTGTTGAAGGCTCCTACGCCCCAGGCTCTCGTCACCCACCTCCAGACGACGGCGGACCTCTTGCATTCGCTGGGGTTCACTATAAATGTGCCGAAGTCACACCTGACTCCCTCTCAGCTCTTTCATCGGAGCGGTTCTGGACACAGTGCAGTATCTGGCTTATCCTCCCAATCAGTGGGTTCAGGATATTCAGATTATGATTCCGATGTTTCGGCCTCCATCCTGGATCTCGGTGAGACAGACTCTGAGGCTGCTGGGACTCATGGCTTCCTGCATCCTGTTTGTCAAGCATGCCAGATGGCGCATGAGGGCTCTGCAGTGGGACCTGAAGTTCCAATGGGCACAGCATCAGGGAAATCTTACCGACGTGGTTCAGATCTCGGAGAGAACTGCAGAAGATCTGCAGTGGTGGTTAGTGAACTGCGAGTGGGTCAAGGGCAGACCCCTTTCCGTTCTCCAACCAGATCTAACGGTAGTGACAGATGCGTCACTTCTGGGATGGGGTGGCCATCTGGGGGAGGTGGAGATCAGAGGTCACTGGTCTCCGGTGGAATCCGGGCTCCACATCAACTTGTTGGAGCTTCGGGCGATCCGGCTAGCATTAAAAGCATTTTTTCCTGTTGTGAAAGGGAAGGTGGTGCAGGTGTTCACGGACAACACTACCGCAATGTGGTACTGCAACAAGCAGGGTGGTGTGGTGTCGTGGACCCTTTGTCAAGAGACTTTACGCCTCTGGACATGGCTGGAACAGCAGGGCATGACCCTGGTGGTTCAACACCTGGCAGGTTCTCTGAACGCCAGAGCAGACTAACTCAGCCGAAAATGCTTAGAGGATCACGAATGGTGTCTCCATCCGGAGGTGGCGCAAGGACTCTTTCAGCAGTGGGGAGAGCCTTGGTTAGATCTGGTCGCCTCCGCAGAGAACGCGCAGTGTCAGCAGTTTTGCGCGTTGGAGTTTCCAAGGGGGCTATCGCTAGGCGACGCTTTTCGTCGCGAGTGGAGTTCAGGCCTCCTGTATGCTTTTCCGCCTATACCACTTCTGCCCAGAGTTCTCAAGAAAATCAAGAACGACCGGGCCCAAGTAATCCTTGTGGCTCCGGATTGGGCACGGAGAGTTTGGTATCCAGAGCTTCTCAAAATGAGCATCGGTCCTCCAATCAGGCTGCCTCTTCGGGAGGATCTTCTGTCGCAGCAGCAGGGGAAGATTCTCCACCCGAACCTGTCAACTCTGCGCCTTCATGCGTGGAGATTGAGCGGCGACAGTTGATGGTTTATGGCCTCCCTCCCGAGGTCTGTGATGTTATTTTGGCAGCCAGGCGTCCCTCTACTAAGTCGATCTACGCCTGCCATTGGAAACATTTTGTTTCTTATTGCTCAGAGAGGTCTGTTGATCCTCTTTCTTCTCCGTCTAACATCCTTTTGTTTATTTTGTCTCTCGCCCAGCAGGGTTCCTCCTTGGGGACTCTTAAGGGCTATCTTGCAGCCTTATCGGCTTTTCTTCAGTTGCCTGATCAACCATCTCTGTTTAAATCACCTATAGTACAGAGATTTTTGAAAGGGCTTATACATCTGTTCCCGCCTGTGCCTTTCGTTATGCCCCAGTGGGATCTTAATCTGATTCTTACCTTCCTTATGTGTGCTCCTTTCGAGCCCTTGCATAACTGTCCTCTCCGGCGGCTCATTATTAAGACAGCCTTTTTGGTGGCAATTACATCTGCCAGGAGAGTGAGTGAGCTGCAGGCTTTATCTTCTAAACCTCCTTATCTAATGATATATCCTGACAAGGTGGTGTTAAGAACTTGTGCCTCTTTTTTCCCCAAGGTGGTGACCCCTTTCCATCTGGGTCAAAGTATCCCCCTGCCCACCTTCTTTGCACCACTGCATCCCTCTAAGGAAGAGGAGCGTCTCCATCGACTGGACCCAAAAAGAGTGTTATCGTTCTACCTTGACCGCACTAAAGAGTTCGGGGTGGACGACCAACTCTTTGTGGGGTACGTTGGTGCAAAGAAGGGTCGGGCAGTACAGAAACGATCCATTTCGCGCTGGGTCGTTCTCTGTATAAAAATATGCTACGCTTTGGCGAAGAAGCAGCCTCCTGAGGGCTTGAGATCTCATTCCACTAGGGGGAAAGCTGCTACCACTGCGTTAGCACGTGGCGTACCGATGGTGGACATATGTCAGGCCGCAACGTGGGCTTCTTTACACACGTTTGCAAAGCACTACTGCCTGGATAGCCAGGTGAGGAGAGAGGGGCATTTTGCCCATTCTGTCTTGCAGGACTTCCTTATATTAAAAAAAAAAAAAAGAAAAATCTCCTTCAGACCCACCGCCATGGGTTCTAGCTTGGGTATCTATTCTAAGGTAAGGAAGCTGCAGCTAGAAGTCTCTATCAGATGAACAAGTTACTTACCTTCGGTAACGAAGTATCTGGTAGAGACTCTATCTAGCTGCAGATTCCTTACACCCGCCCAAGCCTCCCCGCTCTGGGGAAATTTTTTCTCATGTACATGTGTATATATATATGTGTGTGTGTGTGTGTGTATATATATATATATGTTCGATGGCATGTGTAGCTGCAGATACACATGCTGTGCACAGTCCGCCGTCTGGTGTTGGGCTCGGAGTGTTACAAGTTGTTTTTCTTCGAAGAAGTCTTTTCGAGTCACGAGACCGAGGGACTCCTCCCACTTCGATTCCATTGCGCATGGGCGTCGACTCCATCTTAGATTGTTTTTTTTTCCGCCATCGGGTTCGGACGTGTTCCTTTTCGCTCCGTGTTTCGGGTCGGAAAGTTAGTTAGAATCTCGGGGAAAAAACGTCGGTATTGTTGCGTTCGGTATCGGGTTAGTTAGAACAAATCGACACCGAATTTTGAAGAGCTCCGGTGGCCCTTCGGGGTAATTTCGATCCCCCGTCGGGGCCTGGTCGGCCCGACCACGTGCGACTTCAAGACTGATGGAACGGACCCAGTTCCGCTTCTGTCCAAAATGCCATAACAAATATCCATATACGGATCAGCATCTGGTCTGTAACTTGTGCTTGTCCCCCGAGCACAAGGAGGATACGTGTGAAGCCTGTCGAGCGTTTCGGTCGAGGAAGACGCTGAGAGACCGAAGAGCCAGGAGATTACAAATGGCATCCACGCCGACAGGTCAACAACGGTTCGAGGAGGAAGAAGAAGCTTTCTCCATCCACGAGTCGGATTCAGAAGAACTCGACGCCGAAGAAACAACAACCGTGAGTAAGACGTCGAAAATAAGGACTCACGAAAAGTCCACAAAAGCCCAGGGGACGCCACCGCCAACAGGCCATGGATTAACCCAAAAACTAGGTGACCGACCCAAGGCACCAAAAAAGGGCATGCTGGTGTCGAAGTCATCCGACTCCGGTCGTGATACCGCCACACAGCAACCTCGGAGCCGAGACCGCGGCTCTGAGAAACTTCGGCACCGAGACAGCGGCACCGAAGAGATTCGGCACCGAGACACCGCTCCGAAACCAAAGAAAATTTCTTCGGAGCCGAAAAAGACTTCCGAAAAGGTTTCGGTCCCGAAACATCCAGCCTCGGAGCCGAAAACTAGTTCCTATACAGAGGAACAAGGGTTAACCACCCAATTACATAGATTTGGAGAGGAGCTTCAAGCTGTAGAGCCTGACTACACGCAGAGAAGGCTTCATATTCATGAAGACACAGGGAAGATAACCACTCTTCCCCCCAATCAAGATTAAAAGGAAACTTGCCTTTCAACAAGGGGACAAGCAACCACAGGCAAAGGTGGCAAAGAAAACAACCCCACCACCTTCTCCACCACCATCAACACATGCATCACCAGCGACAACTCCACCACTAATGCACTCACCAGCTCATACCACAATGAGTCAGGATGATCCCGATGCATGGGACCTCTACGATGCTCCAGTGTCTGACAATAGCCCAGACTCTTATCCTACAAAACAGTCACCACCTGAGGACAGTACATCCTATACACAGGTGGTCGCAAGGGCAGCCGAGTTTCACAATGTCTCCTTACATTCGGAACCAATTGAGGATGACTTTCTCTTTAACACCCTATCCTCCACCCATAGCCAGTATCAAAGCCTTCCCATGCTCCCAGGAATGTTAAGACATTCAAAACAAATTTTTCAGGATCCAGTTAAAGGCAGAGCCATAACTCCAAAAGTGGAGAAAAAATATAAGCCACCGCCCACAGATCCAATATATATTACAACACAACTAACACCAGACTCAGTAGTTGTGGGGGCAGCTCGTAAGAGAGCCAACTCTCATACCTCAGGCGACGCACCACCTCCAGACAAGGAGAGCCGCAAATTTGATGCTGCGGGAAAAAGGGTTGCAGCACAAGCAGCAAATCAGTGGCGTATTGCCAATTCACAAGCACTTTTGGCAAGATACGACAGGGCTCATTGGGATGAAATGCAACATTTCATCGAACACTTACCCAAGGAGTTCCAAAAAAGAGCGCAACAGGTGGGGGAAGAGGGACAAAGTATCTCAAATAATCAGATACGGTCTTCCATGGATGCAGCAGATACAGCTGCAAGGACAATAAACACTGCAGTCACAATACGAAGGCACGCATGGCTGCGCACTTCTGGGTTCAAACCGGAAATCCAGCAGGCTGTGCTCAATATGCCGTTTAATGAACAGCAATTGTTTGGGCCGGAGGTAGACACTGCCATCGAAAAACTCAAGAAGGACACCGATACAGCCAAAGCCATGGGCGCACTCTACTCCCCGCAGAGCAGAGGCACATTTCGGAAAACACCTTTTAGGGGAGTGTTTCGAGGTCAACCCACAGAAACCACAACCTCACAAACAAGGCCTACCTACCAGGGTCAATATCAGAGGGGAGGTTTTCGGGGGCAATTTAGAGGGGGCCAATTCCCAAAAAATAGAGGAAAATTCCAAGGCCCCAAAACCCCTCAAAATAAGCAGTGACTCACAAGTCACACACCCCCATCACATAACACCTGTGGGGGGAAGACTAAGCCAATTTTACAAACTTTGGGAGGAAATAACAACAGACACTTGGGTCTTAGCAATTATCCAGCAGGGTTATTGCATAGAATTTCGCCAATTCCCTCCAAACGTCCCACCGAAAACACACAATATGTCAAAACAACATATAGATCTTCTAGGACTAGAAGTTCAAGCATTGCTACAAAAGGGCGCAATAGAATTAGTACCAATTCAACAAAAAAACAGGAGTTTACTCACTGTACTTTCTAATACCCAAAAAGGACAAAACTCTGAGACCAATACTAGATCTCAGAACACTAAATACCTACATAAAATCAGACCACTTTCACATGGTCACGTTACAAGACGTAATCCCACTGCTCAAACAGCAAGACTACATGACAACATTAGATCTAAAAGATGCGTATTTCCATATACCAATACATCCTTCACACAGGAAATACCTAAGGTTCGTATTCCAAGGAATACATTACCAATTCAAAGTGTTGCCATTCGGAATAGCAACTGCGCCAAGAGTTTTTACAAAATGCCTGGCAGTAGTAGCTGCACATATCAGAAGGCAGCAAATACATGTGTTCTCGTACTTAGACGACTGGTTAATCAAAACCAACACGCTACAACAGTGTTCACAGCACACAAAATATGTCATACAAACCCTTCACAGGCTAGGTTTCTCCATCAACTATGCAAAGTCACACCTTTTGCCGTGTCAAACGCAGCAATACTTAGGAACGACAATCAACACAGCAAAAGGGATTGCCACTCCAAGTCCACAACGGGTTCAAACATTTCACAAAGTAATTCAGGCCATGTATCCAACACAAAAGATACAAGTCAGAATGGTAATGAAACTACTAGGCATGATGTCTTCATGCATAGCCATTGTCCCAAACGCAAGATTGCACATGCGGCCCTTACAACAGTGTCTAGCATCACAATGGTCACATGCACAGGGTCAACTTCTAGGTCTGGTGTTGATAGACCGCCAAACATACATCTCGCTTCTATGGTGGAACAGTACTAATTTAAACCGAGGGCGGCCTTTCCAAGACCCAGTGCCACAATACGTCATAACAACAGATGCTTCCATGACAGGGTGGGGAGCACACCTCAATCAACACAGCATCCAAGGACAATGGGACATACATCAGAGACAGTTTCACATAAATCACTTGGAAATGTTAGCAGTATTTCTAGCGCTGAAAGCATTTCAACCCATAACCCAAAAATAAATTCTTGTCAAAACAGACAACAATGTATTATCTAAACAAACAAGGAGGGACACACTCGACACAGTTGTGCCTCCTAACACAGAAAATATGGCATTGGGCGATTCACATCCACATTCGCCTAATAGCACAATTTATTCCAGGGATTCAGAACCAGTTGGCAGACAATCTCTCTCGAGATCACCAACAAACCCACGAATGGGAAATTCACCCCCAAATACTAAACAATTACTTTCAAATTTGAGGAACACCTCAAATAGATCTATTTGCAACAAAGGAAAACTCAAAATGCCAAAACTTCGCATCCAGGTACCCACAAGATCAATCCCAAGGCAATGCTCTATGGATGAACTGGTCAGGGATCTTTGCATACGCTTTTCCCCCTCTCCCTCTCATTCCATATGTAGTAAACAGGTTGAGTCAAAACAAACTCAAACTCATACTAATAGCACCAACATGGGCGAGGCAACCTTGGTACACGACACTACTAGACCTGTCAGTAGTACCTCATGTCAAACTACCCAACAAACCAGATCTGTTAACACAACACAAACAACAGATCAGACATCCAAATCCAGCATCTTTGAATCTAGCAATTTGGCTCCTGAAATCCTAGAATTCGGACACTTGCACCTCACACAAGAATGTATGGAGGTCATAAAACAAGCTAGGAAACCTACCACTAGACACTGCTACGCAAACAAGTGGAAAAGATTTGTGTATTACTGCCAGAATAATCAAATTCAGCCATTACACGCATCGCCAAAAGATATAGTAGGATATTTACTACATTTGCAAAAATCAAATCTAGCTTTCTCTTCCATAAAAATACATCTCACCGCAATATCAGCTTACCTACAAATTACTCATTCAACTTCACTATTTAGAATACCAGTCATTAAAGCGTTTATTGAAGGCTTAAAGAGAATCATACCACCAAGAACACCACCTGTTCCTTCATGGAACCTCAACATTGTCTTAACAAGACTCATGGGTCCACCTTTCGAGCCCATGCATTCTTGTGAAATGCAATACTTAACGTGGAAAGTTGCATTTTTGATTGCCATCACATCTCTAAGAAGAGTGAGCGAGATTCAAGCATTTACCATACAAGAACCATTTATTCAGATACATAAAAATAAAGTAGTTCTAAGAACAAATCCTAAATTTTTACCAAAGGTTATCTCACCGTTCCACTTAAATCAAACAGTAGAATTACCAGTGTTCTTCCCACAACCAGATTCTGTAGCTGAAAGAGCACTACATACATTAGACATCAAAAGAGCACTAATGTACTACATTGACAGAACGAAACTAATTAGAAAAACAAAACAACTATTTATTGCCTTTCAAAAACCTCATACAGGAAATCCAATTTCAAAACAAGGCATTGGTAGGTGGATAGTTAAGTGTATTCAAACCTGCTATCTTAAAGCAAAGAGAGAGCTGCCTATTACACCAAAGGCACACTCAACCAGAAAGAAAGGGGCTACCATGGCCTTTCTAGGAAATATTCCAATTAACGAAATATGTAAGGCAGCAACATGGTCTACGCCTCATACATTTACCAAGCACTACTGTGTAGATGTGTTAACTGCACAACAAGCCACAGTAGGTCAGGCTGTACTAAGAACATTATTTCAAACTACTTCAACTCCTACAGGCTGAACCACCGCTTTTGGGGAGATAACTGCTTACTAGTCTATGCACAGCATGTGTATCTGCAGCTACACATGCCATAGAACGGAAAATGTCACTTACCCAGTGTACATCTGTTCGTGGCATGAGTCGCTGTAGATTCACATGCGCCCACCCGCCTCCCCGGGAGCCTGTAGCCGTTTAGAAGTAGATCTTGAACATTTGTACATTTGTAAATATATTACTTTAACCCTTATTATGTACATACGTATTAATTCCATTGCATGGGCACTATTACTAACATACACAACTCCTACCTCACCCTCTGCGGGGAAAACAATCTAAGATGAAGTCGACGCCCATGCGCAATGGAATCGAAGTGGGAGGAGTCCCTCGGTCTTGTGACTCGAAAAGACTTCTTCGAAGAAAAACAACTTGTAACACTCCGAGCCCAACACCAGACGGCGGACTGTGCACAGCATGTGAATCTGCAGCGACTCATGCCACGAACAGATGTACACTGGGTAAGTGACATTTTCCATATGTTTCATTTTGGCAACTTTTGCCTTTCTTACAGGCATGATGGTGTTTTTCTCCAAACAATCAAAGAGGTTGAAAGTGTATTGGTTGGTTCTTCCATGACTCTGTGCTTCTGGCGCGGGAAATTGTGGAAAAGAACTGACGTACGCGCGCCGAGACGGCGTCTATATAGACAACCGTGACATCATAGACGACTCTGACGATGCACGCGGAGCTGGTCGACGCATGCGGATCCAAACGACGCCGTCCGAAGGCACGCGCACAGGGTACTGCTCACAAAAAACTCCAGATTCGAAGCTGACGCCAGGAAATTCTAAGGTAAGGAATCTGCAGCTAGATAGTCTCTACCAGATACTTCGTTACCGAAGGTAAGTAACTTGTTCTTTAGGGGTGTGTTTAGGTCAGGAGGGCAGTAGCCAATGGCTACTGTCCTGGAGGGGGGCTACACCCTTTTTGTGCCTCCTCCCTGAGGGGAGGGGGCACATCCCTAATCCTATTGGGGGAATCATTCGAAACCAAGATGGAGGATTTCTAAAGGCAGGGGTCACCTCAGCTCAGGGCACCTTAGGGCTTGCCCTGACTGGTGGGTGACTCCTTGTTTTTCTCATTATCTCCTCTCGACTTGCCGCCAAAAGTGGTGGCTGTGTCCAGAGGGGTGGCATCTCCACTAGCTGGGATGCCCTGGGATGCTGTAACAAAAGGCATGAGCCTTAGAGGCTCACCGCCAGGTGTTCCAGTGTCGCAGGGGGAGGTGAGAAGCACCTCCACCCATTGCAGGCTTTGTTTCTGTCCTTGGACATCATAAAGGCCCTCACCCCAGGAGGGCAGAAACTCATCTCAGTGGCAGGCTGGCACTGACCAGTCAGTCCTGCACTGAAGGATTTGGTAAATTACAGGGGGCATCTTCTAAGATGCCCTCTGTGTGCATTTTGTAATAAATCCAACACTGGCATCAGTGTGAGTTTATTATTCTGAGAAGTTTGATATCAAACGTGCCAGTATTCAGTGTAGCCATTATGGAACTGTGGAGTTTGTTTTTGACAAACTCCCAGACCATATACTTAATATGGCCACACTGTACTTACAATGTCTAAGAATAGACTTAGACACTGTAGGGGCATATTGCTCATGCAGCTATGCCCTCACCTGTGGTATAGAGCTCCCTGCCTTAGGGCTGTTAGGCTTGCTAGAGGGGTGACTTACCTATGCCACAGGTAGTATTTTGTGGGCATGGCATCCTAAGGGGATGCCATGTCGACTTTGCCTTTTTCTCCCCACCAACACACACAATCTGCAATGGCAGTGTACCTGTGTTAGGTGAGGGGTCCCTTAGGGTGGCACAACACATGCTGCAGCCCTTAGGGACCTTCCCTGGTCACAGGGCCCTTTGTACCACTGGTACCTTTTACAAGGGACTTATCTGCGTGCCAGGGGTGGGCCAATTGTGGAAACAATGGTAAGTTTTTTTGTGAAAGGTGGTGCTGGGGCCTGGTTAGCAGGGTCCCAGCACACTTCTCAGTTAAGTCAGCATCAATATCCGACAAAAAGTGGGGGGTAACTGCAACAGGGAGCCATTTTCCTACAAGGTGGTACTCAGAACTTGTGTCTTTCCTCCCCAAGGTGGTGTCCCAGTTTTATCTGGGTCAGAACATCAACCTGCCCACCTTATTTTCTCCACTGCATCCCTCTAAGGAAGAGGAGCGACTCCACTGACTGGCCCTAAAAAGAGTGTTGTCATTCTACCTTGACTGCACAGAAGAGGTCTGGGTGGATGACCAACTCTGAACGGGGTACTATGAAGCAAAGAAGGGTCGGGTAGTGCAGAAGCTAACCATTTCGCACTGGGTCGTTCTCTTTATCAAGATCTGTTACGCATTGGCCAGGAAGCAGCCTCCTGAGGGCTCGAGTGCTCATTCTACCAGGGGCAAAGCTGCTACAACTACACTAGCTCGGGGCTTTCCAGTCCTGGAGATTTGTCAGGCGTCAACGTGGGCATCTTTGCACGTGTTTGCAAAACATTACTGCCTGGACAATCCAGTATGGAGAGATGGACATTTTGCCCATTCAGTCCTACAGGACTTTTTAGTGTAGTAGAGGTATCCGTAGCCCACCGCCATCAGATGAACAAGATAATTACTTTCGGTAACGCATTATAGACTCTATCTAGCTGCAGATTCTTCACACCCACCCATTCCTCCCAGCTCTGCGGATATGTCTACAAGGGTTAGGGTTTAACCCTTTCAGGGCCGTAGTTTTGCACAAACTGTTGGTTCTGTCCATGACTCTGCACTTCTGGCGTGGACGTTTGTGGGTAAAAGACAACAACTGACTCTGCCCCAGCCCTACCGGCCCGTCTTACTTCGAAAAGCTGCAAGAAAAGAAGCAAATCGTTCTGCAGGATCAGCAACCCCTGAAAAGCTTCCAGGGGACTGCCTGCATCAGGGAGGACCAAGAAACTCCTCTGGACAGCGGACCTGTCCAAAAAGAAGACCAAGAAACCAACTTTAAAGGGACTCTCACCTCACTCCAGAAGCATGAGTCCAATTACTCTGCACCAAACGCCCCCGGCCCGTGTCCAGAGAAACCAACTGTCCAGAGAGGACCCCCAGGCGACTCCGACGTGTCCACCCTGGGCTGACCTCTCTGCACCCCCACAACGACACCTGCAGAGGGAATCCCGAGGACCCCTCGCAACTGCCCAGGATGAAGATATCCGACACCTGGAAAAGCACTGCACCTGCAGTCCCCAGGCCTGAGAGAAACCAACCAGTGGTGCAGCAACGACCGGCAGGCAGCCCTCACCGTTGCCCAGTTAGTGGCTTGCCCGAGAGGCCCCCCTGTGCCCTGCCTGCAGTGCCTAAGTGACCCCCAGGTCCCTCTATAGAGTTCTATTGAGAACCCAACACCCTGTTTGCATACTGCACTCGCCGCTGAGGGTGTGGTTTTTGTGCCTACTTGGGGCCCCTCCAGTACTCCTCCAAACCCCCCTGGTCTGGCCTCCGACAACGGGGGTACTTACTTACCTGTAAGCAGACTGGAACCAGAGTGCCCCTTGTCTCCGTAGGGTCCACCTTATTTTGGCTCCTGTTTGACCTCTGCCCCTCACTGGCCCTGTGTTGCTGGTGCTGGGTGTTTGGGGGTATCTTGAACCCCCAATGGTGGGTACCTATGCCTTGGAGAATGAACACGGAAGTATAGTACTTACCTCAGAAACTGTACTTTACTTACCTCTCCCAGGACTGTTAAAAATTGCAATGTCCACTTTTAAAATAGCTTTTTGCATTTTAAAGAAAACTGTGTACACTATTGATTCTATTCAAAGTCCTAAGTATTACTATGCAAAGTACCTTTCATTTGATGTACTTAACTGCTTAATCTTGTGGTTCTAGAAATAAATTAACAAAATAATATTTTTCTATATAAAAACCTATTGGCCTGGAGTTGAATCATTGAGTGTGTGTTCTCACTTTTTGCTTTTGTGTGTACACCAAATGCTTAACACTACCCTCTGATGGGCCTAACTGCTCAACCACACTACCACAAATAGAGCATTAGTATTATCTATTATTGCTTCTGTCAAGCCTCTTGGGGAATCCTTGGACTCTGTGCGCACTATATCTCATTTTGATATAGTATATACAGAGCCAGCTTCCTACACCTCCATCAAGGGAAGACTAGTACAGGTGTTCACGGACAACACTACCTCCATGTGGCACTGCAACAAAAGAGTGAGGTGGAGTCATGGACCCTTTGTCAAGAGACCCTCTATCTCCGGACTTGGCTAGAATGTCAGGGCATTTCCCTGGTAGTTTAACACCTGGCAGGTTCTCTGAGCACCAGAGCAGATGAATTCGGCTGAAGATGGGTAGTGTATAACAAATGGCATCCTTGTGGCTCCGGTCTGGGCATGGGGAGTCTGGTATCCTAAGCTACTGAGCATGGGCGTCGATACTCTAATCAGATTGCCTCTTTGGGAGGATCTTCTGTCGCAGCAGCAGGAGACGGTTCTCCACCTAAACCTGTCCAGTCTCCACCTTCTTGCGTGGATATTGACCTGCGACAGTCGACAGCTTTCAACCTTCCGCCCAAGGTCTGTAATGTAACCTTGGCAGCCAGACATCCCTCCACCAAAACTGTATGCGCCTGTCGTTGGAATCAATTTGTGGCATGGTGCACAGACAAATCTGACCCTTTTCTGCCCCTCTCTGAGGTTTTGTTTATACTTTTTGTGGCCCAACAAGCCTCTGCTATGGGCACTCTCCAAGGTTATTTTTCTGCAGTTTCTGCCTTTTTGAGGTCGCCTGATCAACCTTCTTTGTGTAAGTCTCCTTTTGTTTCTAGGGTTCTCATGGGTCTTATGTTTCCTCCATCCTTATTCATTATGCTCCAATGGGATTTGAATTTGGTTCTGACATTACTGATGTGTGCTCCTTTTGAGCATCTCCACAATTGTCCTCTCAGGCTTCTCACTTTGAAAACAGCCTTCCTTGTGACCATTACATCTGCCTGCAGGATGAGTGAGCTGCAGGCATTGTCATTTAAGCCGCTCTACCTTTTCTTCAATCCTAACGAAATGGTGCTTTGCACTAGGGCTTCCTTTTTGCCAAAAGTGGTTACACCCTTTAGTGTAGGCTAATCCATCACCTTGACTTCTTTTTATGCAAGCCCACATCGTTCTAAGTGAGAGGAGAGACTACATTAGCTAGGACCCAAAAAACCATGTTGGCGTTCTACCTTGATCGTACAAGAGAGCTGATAGAGACTTCTAGTTGCAGATTCCTTACCTTAGAATTTCCCCCAGGCATCAGTCTAGATCCGGAGATTATTCTCCAGCAATATCCCTGTGTGCCGTCAATTAGCATTGGTTGGCTCCATGTCGGTCGTTGGCATCGTGCACACTGTATACGAAGTCGCGGGACCTATATATGCCACCCTAGCGTGCTGACGTCACTTCTTTTTTTCCACACCAGCTTGCACTGATCCGAAGAAGAGCTACCCCTCAGTCACTTTTTGACTAGCTGAAGGAAGCTGGCTCTATATGGTTCACTAAAAAGTACACCATGCAGAGAGTCCTTTGGAGCCCCAGTTGGTTTGCAGATGCAAAATTAGATAGTAAAAATGCTGTATTTTGTGGTAGTGTGCGTGAGCAGTTAGGCTTATCAGAGGGTAGTGCTAAGCGTTTGTTGTACTCAGAGGCTATAAATGAGAGACACACTCAAAGAATATATCCAAGACCAATCTAGAAAAATAACACTTTATATATACTTTGAAACCACGAACTTTGTTAAAAATAAAGCAAGTTTTTAGACACAAATACTTTTCAGTTGCAAAAACAGACAATTCAATTTTTAAGGATTCAATGTTGACTTATGGGAGGAAAACAAAGTCAGCAAACAGGTACTTTACGACGACTTACAAGACTAATCTCAGAGACTTAAACTAATTCTAAGGCAAGGGTCAGTACTGCACCAACAGCTTACTCCAGGCAGCACTGGGGTGGCCGGGGTAGCGATGTATTATGGCGCCGGGTGCCCAACATATTGGTCTCAGTGGAAATACGCAGCAGGCTCTGGCTAAGAAGCCTGTTGAGGAAAACCAACTGGTAGGTAACAAACTTGGGGACATAGATGCACCTATGGTCCACTTCTCCAAGGCCCAGGGTTGATGGGTGCAGTGGTGTCCTTTGGTGTCAGCTTTCGGTATCTGGAAGCACTCACAGTTGAGGAGTTGTAGGAAGGCACCTTTTTTGGCATGGTTAGCTCCCACTTTCTGCCAGTATCTGATGTAATTTCGACTGAAAGTGCACTGGGTTCCTGCTAATCAGTTCCCCAGTGCCAGATTTTTTCCCCTAAAACTGTACAGTTGTTTTTCCCAATTGGCAAAACCTTTAGCACCCTCTAAGTCACCTGTAAATGGTGACCCTGCTACCTAGGGCCTGGGGTACTAAAGAGGGTCCCTAAGGGCTGCAGCACAAATGGTGCCACCCTTAGGGGCTTGTATTTCCAAGACAGGCTGCTATTGCAGGCTGTGTGTCTTGGTGTAGACAAAAGTGAAAACACAACATGGCCCACAACCTGGGTGCCATGTCCCATATAACACTACAAATAATATATGTAAGTCACCCCTCTTACAGGCCTTACAGCCCAAAGGCAGGGTGCATTATATTACATGTGAGGGCTTATCTATATGAGCAGATATGCCCCTGCTTTGTTTTTGTCGATTCTCAGACATTCGAAGTGACCAAGGAAGCCATTTTAAATACGTGGGCTGGACACTGGCCACAACAAGTTCACCAGCTACATGATGGCTTCACTGAAGATAGTGAGGTTTTGTATCAAACATCTGGTATTGGTGAACCCACACTGATGCCAGTTTTGGATTTATCAAAACCTGCACCCAGAGGGCACCTTAGAGGTGACCCCTGAAAACCTACCAATCTTCAGTGTGTCGACTGACTGGTCCTGACCAGTTCAGCCACGTTTCTGAATCCCCCTAAAGTGAGAACCAGCACTCTCGGGGACCATAGACAAAAGCCAGCACTGGGCGAGGGTGTTGTCACCTCCTCCAGGCAGGATGGACATTCTAGGGTGGGAAACCTCAAAGGCCTAGCCGCCTTTGTAATACGACTCAGGTCTTTCCAAATGGCAGAGATGACCCCGCTTTTTGCGGCAAAACAAGCAGGAAATTAGGCAGATTAGGAGGTGTGCCCACTTCATGCAACTCCCACCCCTGAGGCGGATGAGTTGAAGTGGGCACCACTTTTTAAATATATCCATCCTGGTTTGGAAGGAATTGGGACACTAGGGTCCGGGTTATGCCCAATTCCCAACGTAAGTGGTCATACAGGGTGTCTAAAGGTAGACAACCCAGTGGCTGCCACCTGGCACTCCCTGTGACGCCCCATGCCCTGGTGCAAGCCAAGAGAAAACACGACATAGCACACCCTTGGTCTGCCATGCCCCCATCACTGCTGCTAAGTCTATATAAGTCACCCCTAAGGCAGGCCTGAAAAGCCCTAAGGCAGGGTGCAGTACACTTACTGGGTGGCAAAATCTGCATGAGTGGATATGGCCCTGTGATGCTCAGCCCCATTCCTGAACATTGCAAGTGAACCATTTTAAGGTATGTGCCGTACACTTCTTAACACGACTGACCAAGTCACATAATGGCTTCACCGAACCCTATGGCATTTGGTATCAAACACCTTGTCTTGATAAATCCGGGCTAATGCCAGCTTTGGATTTATTTGGACATGCACCCAGTGGGCATCTTAGAAGTGCCCCTGAGCGCCACTAGTTTCTTAGTGTGCTGACCGACCAGTTTAGTCCAGTCTGCCATCACCAGACATGTTTTTGACCCTTCTGGACTTGAGGTTAGAAACTATGCCTGCTCCAGAGAAGGGTGTTTCCACCCACTCTAGCAGGATGGCTAGCAGATTTGCATTCCAAGGCGGAGGTCTTCAAAGACCCTGCTGCCTTTGATATGCATACCCTCCGGCTTCCCAAGTCCTGGCTGTTGCCACCCCCTGCCCTAAGGCCCTTTGTCCCCAGGAGAGGCAGGAAAATTAGCTAGTCAGTAGGCGTGTGCGTCCCCTGGACTAACCACACCCTCAAGGTGGGCTCCCCGAGGTGGACACTCTAAGAAGGATTCCACCATCGTGGTTTTGGTCGGAACTCGGTCTCCTGGGATAGCAATATGCCCTCTCCCCACAGGAAGTGGTCATAACAGGGTGTAGACACCCCCAAGGGTAAGTAGCCCATTGGCTACTACCCTGCACTCCTAAATTCAGTATTTAGGTGGCTCCCTAATGCCACAAGCCAGATTTGCCTGACAAAGAGGACACAGAAGAGCCCGAAGAGCGACAACTGCGGATGCCTGGTAATCTTTTGGTGCGAAACCCTGCCTGATTACCGGCTGCTGTCCTTATAAATGCGACATCATGACTCATCTTGCAGCTGTGGAGACTCCAAAAGCCTTGGAGGTTCTCCAGCACCTCGCTAACCCATCAGCATCTCCCTTCGAGTGGAGGAGCCACTTCCTGCTTCTTGCAGGCACCGATCGCAACGTCCAGTTGACCTGTGTGTTGACCTCTGGCTCGACCATTACAGCAGCTGTCCAGGAGGAGGTCCCCATGCTCCAAGAAGTCAGTCCTGTCTCCCCACCAATTGAGAAGACCCAAAGATCCACCAGAGACAAGCTGCACCAACACATGGGATACTGGACCCCTTGCACTAACCAAGGCTTGTTGAAGCCCACCCAGGACTCCAATAGCAGAAGAGAAGACCGGTCTGAGAGGGACATCAGAATTGCAGAGGACAACCTTCTCAGTCGTCCACTTATCCTGATCCGTCTCTTTCTGCAGGTCCTCCAAAGAACAGTCTGCAACTTGATGCTGAATCACCACTGCTAAGGATCTACTGCTCCCAAGTGACCCAGCCCGGGTCCACAACTTGCAACGGTGTGCCCCTGCTCTCCAGACGACCACTGACCGAGCCCCACTGTTGGGAGCTCCTGGACTTGTCCCCCTGGCATCCACTTTCCAGATGCAGCATCTGACTAGTTAGTCCAGCTGGGTGATGTCCCTGACCATCTCTGATAGGTGCGTCACTGCAGTAAGTGTCCAAATCCCTTCCTAGGTTACTTAAGGGCTCCTCTGAGGGTGGGCCCCCAGATTTGTCTGTGAGACTTCAGGAACCAAATGCAAGTCTCCTCTGCAAGACACTTCCGTAACCGCTGCTGTTCTTTGCTGGAACCAAGGTCAAGACTGTAACCAGTCGGAGGGTTCCTACTGCAACTTTGTTTCCAACTTCTGCTACCTTATGGCCATGAATCCTCCAGAGTCACTGGGACTCTGCCTGCACTTAAGAAAGCAAGAGGGAATCTCACTTGGAGTGATGGAGCCACTCCCCTCCATATGCAGGCACCTCAACGACGATGACCGGCTTGTGGAACCTGCTGTCCCACAGACTCTTCAAGCCTCTACAACACAGGTGGTGGTTCTATGGCTCTCCAGAGGGGTGACCTATCTTCCTTGCAAATGGGAAGTCTGTGGTCCCTCACTGGAGCTTCTTGGCTGGAACCACTGTGCACTGCATCTATTTGTAGTTGTAGGAAAGTGCCCCTTTTGGCATGGTTACCCCCCACACTTTTTGCATGATATTGATGCTAACTTGATTGTGTGCTGGGATCCTGCTAACCACACCACAACACCAGTGTCCTTAAATTGTACTGTTGTTTCCACAATTGGCATACCCCTGGCACACTGCTAAGTCCCTTGTAAAAGGTACCAGTGGTACCAAGGGCTCTGTGTCCAGGGAGAGTCCCTAAAGACTGCAGCATATATTGTGTCACCCTAAGGGGCCCCTCACCAAACGTGCACACTGCCATTGCAGATTGTGTGTGCTGGTGGGGAGAAAAAGGTAACGTTGACATGGCATCCCTCTCAGGATGCCATGCCCACAAACTACTGCCTGTGGCATAGGTAAGCCCCCCCCTCAAGCAGGCCTTACAGCCCTAAGGCACGGTGCACTATACCACAAGTGAGGGCATAACTGCTTGAGCAATATGCCCCTACAGTTTCTAAGTCGTCCATTCTAAGTGCAGTGTGGCCATATTGAGTACATGGGCTGGGAGTTTGCCTGTATAAACTCCACAGCTGACCTGATCAGTGAACTGCTCTGCCTCCCGTAGCTCCACTTCTAAGTAGAGCCCTCGTTCCTCTGACCTCCTGACCCCTGTCAGGAGTTTGAGGCCCTCCTTTACCCTCAGCCTGCGCCTCATCCCCTGTATCTAGTGGGAGACCTCTGCTTTCCTACTAGGCTGCCCTCTGCCTCTCTCCTCCTTTTCTCTGCTTCGCTCTCTGTGTGCTCTCTT